>NW_006792152.1:234681-267078 GCF_000442215.2 Lipotes vexillifer | reverse complement strand
AGACGCGCAGGCCCAGTGGCCATGGCTCACGGGCCCAGCCGCTCCGCGGCATGTGGGATCTTCCCCGACCGGGGCACGAACCCGTGTCCCCTGTATCGGCTGGCGGACTCTCAACTACTGCGCCACCAGGGAAGCCCTGGATTGCTTATATTTTTAACTTGTTTTATCTTTTGGACAAGAATGTTTGGCTTTACAATTGTGTGTCTCCTTTCCTATTTCCTATCTCTTCAAAAATCAGAATGCTTATTGTAAATAAGTAAAAGGATGCCCATTTCTATCTTTGAGAGTTGGCAAAACCAACCATTGAAATGATGCTGTTGAGAACTCACCCTTCTCTTGTCTACCGTTCTAATACTCAGGCACAATGCTGGCCTGCCACTTCCAACTAACACTGCTTGTGATCAACAAGTTACCTGTGGGTGAATGAGGGACAGAAGAGATGGTGAGTAGAGGGAATCTATGATCAAATAGGAAGGGTAAAGGGCCAGTAAACAACTGGGAGCAGCAGGGTCTCTGCAAAAGACTGCCAAGAACAGCAATGCTTGGTGTTCAATTGGATGTTATTGCAAAACACCCTCTATCTCAGCATCAAACCTCTAGTCCAGTCTATTTCACATATGTGTTGTATGAGTGTATTGGTGTGTGGAAGATAAGGAAAGAGACTGATTTTCATATTTGAATCAATTAAAGTGAAGTAATGATTATGAGGCTTCCTTCAAAGGTAAACATGAAATAGTAAGCACTGAAAATATTTGGAGAAATGTGGGTTGATGATATGAGTTTGCAGCCAATCTTCTGTGGATCTCATGGGAATAGACCTCAGGTGACTTTGTGACTGGTACAAGGGATTTGGGGGCTAGAAAAAGATATTACCACGAGGTGGCAGTAGCACACATGCTGTATTGGGCACTTTGAGGACAGGTTTGCTTGGGCAAGTCCCTCCCAGCAAGAGTCTGGGGCAGCAACTTGGAAGAAGAGGAAGACAAGGGAATTCCTGGGGAAAGAGGGATTAGGAGGGAGCTTCCTAATTAGGTGAAGTGACTCAGAAGCCTGGGGGAATCTCTGGTCAGAAAGCTCTGAAGGGCAGCAGTGGCTTGGGGTCTTTATGATGCTGGGCTTACCTTATCTATGGCTACAGATGTTGGACACAGCTTTATGGCATATGCAAAGCAGGCAGGTTCAGAACGGGTAAAAATCCGCTTATTTGGGCTGTGAATAAAATATTTTCACGTGTAAAAATTTCACTTTGATGCCACTAGGCTTTTGAGCTAATGGGTCTCAACTATAGTGAAGAAAATATACAATTTAGGGACCAATACACAGACACCATCTTTGCTTCATTTATATAACATACATTACACACACACACACACACACACACACACACACACTCACAAACACACACATCCACAGACTCGCATATACTTACAGGATCAGAGTCCTACCATATATGGGGTTTTGTAGCTTTCACAATAATAGCATAAGCATTTTTCAATGTCAATAAAAATTCTTCCAAAACATGATTTTTAATGGTTGCACATTATTTCATCATGAGATTTTCCTATGATTTACCAAGCCCTTATTTCTAATATTTTCTTACAGGTGGCTTATTGTTTCATACCTACAGATATGTAGTGATGGAACTGTAAGTCTGTTGTTGATTCTTAGTTCTACAGAATTGATGGTTGAGCTGGGGAATCATCAAGTGATTTTTGAAAATAATATTCAGAAGAGATTTCATTCAGATTTCAAAATAGTTATTTATGCATCAATTTGTTTAACAATATGATTAATGGTCTAAGCTTGCAGATATGTTTTAATCAAAAAGCAACTGTGCTTATCAAGAAAATATATTATGCAAAGAGCACTCAATTATACTAGGCCCCTGAACAATCTTAGTTTTGAAGTGAAGACCAGACCGTATCTGGTTACGTTACAAACTGTATCAAATCATCTTGCCCCAAAACATCTAAACAGATAGTCACTTGCTTAGGAATGCCACTTCCACATTTTAAATGGTGTAAGGAAAATGCTATTTAAAACCTTGGCATCCTTTTCAAAGAGTGGATGAGCTAGAGGAGGAGGAGGTACAATGATGGTGTGACTTCTACTTTCCTCCTTGTGTGTCTGTGTGCGTGTGGGGTGGGGCAGAGGAGTCTGAACCACAAGATGTGCTGTAAGAACAACACCAGATCAAACAACCCGACTTCTGCACCTCTGAGGCAATTGCAGTGCTGAGTAGATATTCTCAGGGTTCTTCCCACTCTGTGACCATTTATGTAATTGATGCTGCTTAAATCTAAAGGGAAAAAAAGGAGAAAGGAAACAAAATGAGGTTTACTGACTTATGGCAGCCAATTTACATAAGACACATTTCTCTACATAATATTTTCCAAATCATTTTGTAAATTTCATTTATTTATTTATTTATTTTTGATGTTGGGGGTAGGAGTTTATTAATTAATTAATTTATTTTTGCTCTGTTGGGTCTTCGTTTCTGTGCGAGGGCTTTCTCTAGTTGTGGCAAGTGGGGGCCACTCTTCATCGCGGTGCGCGGGCCTCTGTAAATTTTATTTTTTAATTTTGTTTTTTATTGAAGTATAGTTGCTTTACAATATTGTGTTAGTTTCAGGTGTATAGCATAGTGATTCAGTATTTTTGCAGATTATATTTCATTATAGGTTATTACAAGATAATGGCTATAGCTCCTTTGCTATACAGTAAATCCTTGTTGCTTATCTATTTTGTATATAGTAGTTTGTATCTGTTAATCCTATAACCCTAATTTGTCCCTCCCCTTCCCCCCTCCCCTTTGATAACAATAAGTTTCTTTTCTAGGTCTGTGAGTCTGTGTTTTGCATATAGATTCACTTGTATTATTTTTTAGATTCTACATATAAGTGATATAGAGTATTTGTCTTTCTCTGTTTGACATATTTCACTAAGCATGGTATTCTCTAGGTCCATTCACGTTGCTGCAAATATCAGTATTTCATTCTTTTTTGTGGGTGAGTAATATTCCATTAATATATATATTCATATAACATACCTTCTTAATCCAATCATCTTTTGATGGATTGCTTTCATGTCTTGGCTTTTGTAAATAATGCTACTATAAACATTGGGGTGCATGAATCTTTTCAAATTAGTTTTTTTGTTTCTCTGGGTGTATACCGAGGAATAGAATTGCTGGATCACATGGTACGTCTATTTTTAGTTCTTTAAGGAACCTCCATACTGTTTTGCATAGTGGCTCCATCCATTTACATTCCAACCAACAGTGGTACGAGTGTTCCCTTTTTTCCACATCCTCTCCAACATTTGTTATTTGCAGACTTTTTGGTGACAGCCATTCTGACCCATGTGTGGTGATACCTTATTGTGGTTTTGATTTGCATTTCTCTAATAATTAGCAGTGTTGAATATCTTTTCATGTGCCTGTTAGCTTGTCTCCTTTGGAAAAATGTCTGTTTAGGTCTTCTGCCCATTTTGATTGGATTATTATTTTTTTTTAAACATCTTTACTGGAGTATAATTGCTTTACAATGGGGTGTTAGTTTCTGCTTTACAACAAAGTGAATCAGCTATACATACACATATATCCCCATATGTCCTACCTCTTGCATATCCCTCCCACCCTCCCTATCCCACCTCTCTAAGTGGTCACAAAGCACTGAGCTGATCTCCCTGTGCTATATGGCTGCTTCCCACTAGCTATCCATTTTACATTTGGTAGTATATATAAGTCCATGCCACTCTCACACTTCGTCCCAGCTTACCCTTCCCCCTACCTGTGTCCTCAAATTCATTGTCTACGTCTGTGTCTTTATTCCTGTCCTGCCCCTAGGTTCTTCATAACAATTAATTTTTTTTTTTTTTAGATTCCATATATATGTGGTAGCATATGGTACTTGTTTTTCTCTGTCTTCACTCTGTATGACAGACCCTAGGTCCATCCACCTCACTACAAATAACTCAGTTTTGTTTCTTTTTATGGCTAATATTCCATTGTATATATGTGCCACATCTTCTTTATCCATTCATCTGTCGATGGACACCTAGGTTGCTTCCATGCCCCGGCTATTGTAAATTGTGTTGCAATGAACATTGTGGTCCATGATGCTTTTTGAATTATGGTTTTCCCAGGGTATATGCCCAGTAGTGGGATTGCTGGGTCATATGATAGTTCTATTTTTAGTTTTTTTAAGGAACCTCCATACTGTTCTCCACAGTGGCTGTATCAATTTACATTCCCACAACAGTGCAAGAGGGTTCCCTTTCCTCCACACCCACTCTGGCATTTATTATTTGTAGATTTTTTGATGATGGCCATTCTGACTGGTGTGAGGTGATACCTCATTGTAGTTTTCATTTGCATTTCTCTAATGATTAGTGATGTTGAGCATCCTTTCATGTGTTGACTTGTGCCTGTGTTCTGGTGGATGAGGCTGGATCTTGTCTGTCTGGTGGGCAGGACTGCGTCCGCTGGTGTGTTTTCAGGTGTCTGTGACCTTATGATTTTAGGCAGCCTCTCTGCTAATGGGTGGGGTTGTGTTTCTGTCTTGCTAGTTGTTTGACAAAGGATGTCCAGCACTGTATCTTGCTGTTCATTGAGTGGAGCTGGGTCTTAGCGTTGAGATGGAGATCTCTGGGAGAGTTTTTGCTGTTTGATATTACATGGAGCTGGGAGGTCTCTGGTGGACCAATGTCCTGACCTCGGCTCTCCCACCTCAGAGGCTCAGGCTTGACAACTGGCTGGAGCACCAAGACCCTGTCAGCCACAAGGCTCAGAAGAAAGGGAGAAAAAAAAGAAAGAAAGAAAGAAAAGATAATAATAAATAAATTGAAATAAAATTTAAAAGTTTTTATTAAAATAAAAAAATAATTATTGAAAATTAAAAAATTAAAAAGTAATAAAAAAAGAAAGAAGAAAAAGGAAGAAAGAAGAGAGCACACAAACTAAAAAATAAATCCACCAATGATAACAACTGCTAAAAACTTTACTAAAAAAAAAGAAAAACAGAAAACAGCAAAAAAATCGGACAGACAGAACCCTAGGACAAATGGTAATAGTAAAGCTATATTGACAAAATCACACAAAGAAGCATACACATACACACTCACAAAAACAGAAAAAGGAAAAATATATATATATATATTGTTGCTCCCAAGGTCCACCACCTCAATTTTGGGATGATTCGTTTTCTCTTCAGGTATTCCACAGATGCAAGGTACATCACGTTGATTGTGGAGATTTAATCCACTGCTCCTGAGGCTGCTGGGAGAAATTTCCCTTTCTCTTCTTTGTTCGGGGTGTTACAGCTCCTGAACCGTCCTGAGGCTGCTGGGAGAGATTTCCCTTTCTCTTCTTTGTTCACACCGCTCCTGGGGTTCAGCTTTGGATCTGGCCCCACCTCTGCGTTTAGGTCACCTGAGGGTGTCTCTTCTTCACTCACACAGGATGGGGTTAAAGGAGCAGCTGATTAGGGGGCTCTGGCTCAGTCAGGCTGGGGGGAGGGAGGGATATGGAATGCAGGGCGAGCCTGTGGCAGCAGAGGCCAGCATGACATTGCAATAGCCTGAGGCATGCCGTGTGTCCTCCCTGCGAAGTTGTCCCTGCATCACGGGACCCTGGCAGTGGCAGGCTACACAGTCTCCTGGGAGGGAGGGTGTGAATAGTGACCTGTGCTTGCACACAGGCTTCTTGGTGGCTGCAGCATCAGCCTTAGCGTTTCATGCCTATCTCTGGTGTCCACGCTGATAGCAGCAACTTGCGCCCGTCTCTGGTGCTCATTTAGGCGGTGCTCTGAATCCCCTCACCTCACGCACCCCGAAACAATTGTCTCTTGCCTCTTAGGCAGTTCCAGACTTTTTCTCGGACTCCCTCCCGTCTCGCTGTGGCGCACTAGCCCTCTTCAGTCTGTGTTTACGCAGCCAACCCCAGTCCTCTCCCTGGGATCTGACCTCTGAAGAAGCCGGAGCTTCAGCTCCCAGCCCCCACCCGTCCAGGCCAGCAGGTGAGCAGACAAGCCTCTCGGGCTGGTGAGTGCTGGTCGGCACCGATCCTCTGTGCGGGAATCTCTCCACTTTGCCCTCTGCACCCTTGTTGCTGTGCTCTCCTTCATGGCTCTGAAGCTTCCGCCCTCCGCCATTCGCCGTCTCCACCAGTGAAGGGGCTTCCTGGTGTGTGGAAACCTTTCCTCCTTCACAGCTCCCTCCCACTGGTGCAGGTCCCGTCCCTATTCTTTTGTCTCTTTTTTCTTTTTTCTTTTGCCCTACCCAGGTACGTGGGGAGTTTCTTGCCTTTTGGGAAGTCTGAGGTCTTCTGCCAGCATTCAGTAGGTGTTCTGTAGGAGTTGTTCCACACGTAGATGTATTTCTGGTGTATCTGTGGGGAGGAAGGTGATCTCCGCATCTTACTCTTCCGCCATCTTGAAGGTCTCTCGATTGGATTATTTTTGATTTTGAATTTTATGAGCTGTTTGTATATTTTGGGTATTAATCCTTTGTTGGCCAATTCTTTTGCAATTATTTTCTCCCATTTCATAGGTTGTCTTTTCATTTTGTTGATGGACTCCCCAAAATAATCCTGTAAATTGTGTCTCCAATGTTCAGATGAGGATACTAATCTTACAGGTATTTTAATGACTTCCTTAGTATCCTGGGTGAACCGTACTCGAATCTAGATCTGAAGCTCTTCAAAATCTTTGTTATTTCTATAAGATTGTACAGAGAGTTTCAAATATCCAGGAGAGTCCATTGAAACCACTATGTAGCTGAACAACGTTTGTCCTTGATTCTTTTCCACTGCCCTGTCCATTTACCTTTCCTTAGAGTTTTGTCCCTCCTTTTGGTTTTGCACTTCTGCTCCTGTCTGATGCTCTGCCCTTTCATTCTCCCCTTTGGCTGCCCTAGGAAATTACTGAGATAGGTATATGAACACAAGTCAAATTTTCCTCCATTTCTCATACCAAAACACCTGTGTTTCTGTTCTTAAACTGCCCATTTTGAACCATCCAAGATAGTAACTAGTGTTAATGACAAGAGTTATCTATCATTAGGTGTTAATGATTGATAATAATATCATACTTTTTCCACCAAAGAAGTAATTTCTAATATACATAACTCAATACTTTATAAGTTGGTGAGGCAGGGAGGGTGTTGATATGTTCTTAGTCTTAATTCAGAGAATAGTGGTCAAGAGCAAGGGTTTTGGAGTCAATTGGACCTGAATTCCAATGTGGACTTCCCAACTTACTATTTTATTTTTGGCAATCTACTTTACTCTTTGTGTGTCATTTTCCTCCACTTCAAAATGAAGGTGATAATACTGTCTACCTGCTAGTGTTGCTTAAGGATTAAGGGACATATCACATATAACTTGCTTAGCAAAGTGTATATCACATAGCTCTCAAAAAATAACTACTATAGGGACTTCCCTGGTGGTGCAGTGGTTAAGAATCCACCTGCCAATGCAGGAGACATGGGTTTGAGCCCTGGTCCTGCAAGATCCCACATGCCATGGAGCAACTAAGCCTGTGCCACAAGTACTGATCCTGCGTGCCACAACTACTGAAGTCCGCGTGCCTAGAGCCTGTGCTATGTAACAAGGGAAGCCACCGCAATAAGAAGCCCGTGCGCCGCAACGAAAAGTAGCCCCCACTTGCTGCAACTTGAGAAGGCCCACGCAGCAACAAAGACCCAGTGCAGCCAGACATAAATAAATAAATTAATTAATTAATTAATTTTAAAAATAACTACTATAAAAATAATAGGTATAAATTAATTATTTTCTGCTGAATCCCCCTGTATATTAGGCCAGAACTCTTAACACACTTCATTGACTATGCAGTGTTTACTCATCACCAGTTACGTACATTGCATGGCCGGAGACATATGGGGAAACGAGCACTAGGGAGTTTAAAGAGTTGGCTTTCCATTAGCTTCTCACTTAGAGACAATAAGAAATAGATCCAAGCATTTTTTCTGTTTCCTTCCTATGTGTGGCTCCCTAATAAGAAATTATCAACCCCTTATTTAAATGTTCTCAATACCAAAAAGTACTGCCCACCCTTAAAAAGGAAATCAACAAGTAATTATTGAAGACCTCTTTCTTGCTCAGCCCTGTACCAGTCTAGGGAATGGAGGTGGGCTCCCAAGAAAGCATGGGTTCCCTGCTCCTCAGGAGCATGGGTTCCCTGCTCCTCAGTCCAAAGTCCTCCTTGGACTTTTCAGATTTAAACTGAATTTCAGTTCACATCATTTTTTTTCTTAATCATGGTACCTGTGGACTTGTTTACCTGCATCTCATTTTGTCCCTCCCTCTCATTACTTCTGAGTTGGGTCCTGTTCATAGGCATTATGCTAAATAATGAAAGAGCCTTACAACCAACTACACATCCTCTCCCTAAGGCAAGTATACAACTCCTCTAGGTTGCAGAACTCACAGCAGGAAACAGAGAGAGATGCTTAGAAAGCTTGATAATGCTAAGTGTTGGAGAGTATATAGTACCCTTGTAGGACATTTAGTCCTGTGCAAAATATCCAAAAGAGATTTGTAGTCTGTAAGACATTTGGTCCATACCAAAAGGTTCTTGATAATTGGTCCTGTCCAAAACCATTTGGCATGGGCCAAATATGCTCATGTATATTTTGGGTAGGACCAAATTTCAAGGACCTTTTGGCATGGATCAAATGTATCATGGACCAAATGTCTTGTGGACATTTTGGACAGGGCCAAATATCTGCTAACCTATAGAACAATTGTAATTCTCACATATTACTGCAAAGAATGCAAAATGGTACAACCACCTTTAAAAACAGTTTGGAAGTTTCTTTTTTAAACATATACCTACCATACAAGCTAACAGTGATGTTTCTAGGATTCTACTCAAATAAAATGAAAACTGTATCTATACAAAGACTTATACACTAATTTTCGTAGCACTTTTATTCATAATAACTCCAAAATGGAAACAACTTATATGTCTATCAGCAAGTGTTAATGAGTAAATGAATTATGGTAATAAAAAAATAATGATATGCACAACCAAACAGATGAATCTCAATATTTTGCTGAGCTAAATAAGCCAGCCTGAAAAGAATGCATACTGTATGGTTTTATGTATATAAAATTAAAAAAAAATTCCAAACTAATACATAGTGACAGAAAGTAAATTAGTGATTGCCTGGCAGCTGGGAATGAGAGGAGCGTTGACTGAGATGACGCACGAGGGAGCTTTTTGGGATGATGGAAATGTTTTATGTCCTTATTGTGATGGAGGTTACAAAGGCATGCACATTTTTCAAAACTTTTTGAATGTACACTTAAAATGGGTGCAGTATATAACTTGCCTAGCATAATATATGTTTTATGTTCTATACTATGTAAAAATATGTTTATGTTGTATATAAAATGATGATTTAAAAAATAAAAGGTAGGTAAAAATTTCAGTTGTCACACATCAAAGTTATCCAGAGACATAACTGCATTGGTCATGAATGTATTTAATGTTTACTAGGCACCTTTATTCATTTGCTCAATCAATAATTTATTTGCTCAATCAATAATTTATTTGCCCATTCATTTAGCACTGACTGCATGCCACATCAAGTGTTGAGTACGGACCCCACAGAGATCAAAGGTGACTTTGTAACCACAGCCCATTTGCAGTTTTAACAATTAGCCCAATGTGAAAATAGTTGCCATGGAGGAGTTCAAGTGGGAGGATCAGTGAAAGTTCCTGGGACGAGGTGATGCTTGATCTAAGTCCTGGGAAGAGAAGGGGGTGTAGGTGCTCTAGGCAGAGGGAATAACATATGCAAAACCATGGCAGGGGTGGTTCCTAGGTCTGAAGTGAAGACTATAGATGTGTGAGTGGTGACCAGTGAGGGGCAGAAAAGTGTGCATGGGCTGTGTGATGGACTTGGGGGTTTTGCCTATTTTCTGTTTGGTGTAAATGAAGGCCTTTGAGCAGGAGAATGGCAGGCATTCACT
Organism: Lipotes vexillifer; assembly: GCF_000442215.2. NCBI lineage: Eukaryota > Metazoa > Chordata > Mammalia > Artiodactyla > Lipotidae > Lipotes > Lipotes vexillifer. Next base: position 257,081 of record NW_006792152.1, on the reverse strand, counting down.
ATGGTTTAGAACAGTCGATCTCACCTCACTGTGGTGCATTGATTGAAGAAGTCAAGAATGAGCAGAGAGCCCAGTTAGGGAATTGCTGGAATAATCCCGTGGTGGTGGTAGGAATGGCCTCTTCTCACTCTTTGTAATATGTAACAAGTGTCTTCCAGCTCCATGTGGTGCTGCCCTTTCTATTAGGTTCTGCTTTTGTTTGTCAAGTGTGTTTACTGTGGCCAAGGGCATTTGGTGCTCACCCCTTCTCCCCGATGCTTTGTGAAGCATGTCTTATCTTGATGCTTCTTCTTTCCCTTCTATCTTTTCGTACATACAAGCTGGGGGATGACATGGTTTTCTTTTAGGCTTTATAGGAAATATGAGTCCTATTTGATTTTGCCTCTGAAAGGAGTGCTGCCATGGATGATTTCCCCCATTGATGCAAAGAAACTAATTTTCTGTGTCTGCCTCAAAAGAGTATTTACAATAGAAAGTGTACGTACTCTCTTAATTGACTGGTATTTACTGAGTGTCTGCTCTGTGTCCCAGACTCTATGAGGGGCTGGTGAGTTTGCTAGCTGGCTTGATGGATGACCCAACACCTCCCCACAGAGCCACCCTACTCCTTACCACAGGGTTATTGTTCTCTGTACAAAGGTCTGTGGAGATACTTGGAAATATAAAAGGTAGTCTCTATCCACACCTGCCATATAATTTTGAAGGGAAGGAAACTGCCTACAAGGTAAGGCAAAATGGAAAAAGCAACATAAAGGAGGTCGGGAGAGGTAGGTGGAGTATTTTAAGTGAAGGAGAGCGCCTCCCCCTGGCGCCTACCATGGAACAGTGAGTACTCAGGTGTGGCTGTTCCATGCAGAGGTGAATTCCCCCAGAGGTCATGTGAACACTTACAATGGGCTGGAGACTCTGTTATGTGCTGGAAACACCAAGTTGAAGGAGAGCAGACCCTACCTCTGTTAGCAAACCAAACCTGGGTCCACTTATCCACACACAGTAAAGCCAGTCTACTGACACCGGGTTGTGGTGAAGGAAAGTACAACATTTATTGCAGGGTCTAAGCAAGGAGAGCAGGGAACTCATGCTCAAAAGACCCAGACTCCCCGGTGGCTTTCAGGGAAGCAGTTTTAAAGGCAGTATGAGGGAGGGGGCTGCAGGGTGTGTGATCAGCTCCTGCACAATTCATAGATTGATTGGCAGCAAGGTGAAGTTTCAAGTATCATCAGCCTTCTGGTTTCAATCAGTCTAGGATCTGTGTTCTTCTGGGCAGCAGTTTTCATCTGGTAGGGGTTGGCTTCCTGTAAAAGCAACTCAGGACTGTGCTTCAGGCCTTTGTCTCTATCTTTCAGGGAACTGGGAGTTTGGTGATTCTGCGATGTGGTGGATTTATAGTCCAAATTGTTACCAGTTTCCAAGTCCAACAGCTATTTTTTGTTTCTACATCTTCACATTCCTTTTTTAAATTAATTTTTTATTAGAGTATAGGTGATTTACAGTGTTGTGTTAGTTTCAGCAAAGTGAATCAGTTATACATATATGTATATCCACACTTTATAGATTCTTTTCCCAAATAGGTCATTACAGAGTGTTGAGTCAAGTTCCCTGTGCTATACAGTAGGTCCTTAGTAGTTATCTATTTTACATATAGCAGTGTGTATATGTGAATCCCAATCTCCCAATTTATCCCTCCCCCTCTTCCTGGTAACCATAAGTTTGTTTTCTACATCTGAGACTCAATTTCTGTTTTGTTAATAGGTTCATTTGTACCTTTTATTTTTTAAGATTCCACATATAAGTGATATCATATGATATATCTTTCTCTGTCTGACTTACTTCACTCAGTATGACAATCTCTAGGTCCATCCATGTTCCTGCATATGGCATTATTTTGTTTTTTTATGGCTGAGTAATATTCCATTGTACATATGTACCACATCTTAGGAGTCATAGGGATGACAGGCATATTAAGAGCAGTAGAACTGCTGTCTGCATTGTGTTCCTGCATATGGCATTATTTTGTTTTTTTAGGCTGAGGTAATATTCCATTGTACATATGTACCACATCTTCTTTATCCATTCCTCTGTTGATGGACATTTAGGTGGCTTCCATATCCTGGCTATTGTAAATAGTGCTGCAGTGAACACTGGGGTGCATTTATCCTTTTGAATTATGGTTTTCTGTGGATATATGCCAAGGAGTGGGATTGCTAGTACATCTTCACATTCCTAATTGTTAACTCTTGACTCAGCCTTTTGAGACTCAAGGGAAGCCTGGGAGACTAAAGTGAAAGCCTTTTACTTCAAAGGACGGGAGTACAGGGGCTTATATGCAGTATTAGTCCTCCCTTTTCTTTGATACTCCTCAATCTTGAGGGGAACAGGTTCAGGAAAAGAAAGGGAGTAAAGTTTGGGATAGTTTAATCATAAACTCAGCATAGGAACTCAGTTTTAGGGGGATTTGATTTTACCTCCAGGAAGTCCTAGAGGCAGATTAGTCTGTAAAATGCAGTCATCCTCTTAAATTTGTTATTATTGCTTTATTCCTTAATCTTTGTAAAGATCCCTCAGCTCTGTGGAATCAGAGTTTGATTAAAATAGTGACTTTTAGAAGAGCCCTACATGTCATTGGGCCTTTGTAAGTTTACCGTTCCAGGTAAACCTAAAGGTTCAGGTATGGAGGCCTTTAAAAAGGAAAACAAAGTTGGAGGACCTACTTTACCTGACTTTTAAGACTTACTATGAAGTTACAGTAGTCAAGATATGATATTAGTGAAAGGAGAGATACATAGATTAATGGAAGAATATAGAGAATGGATAAGAAGGCCCACACATATATGATTAAATGATTTTCAACAGGGATGCCAAAGCAATTCAATAGGGAGTCAACCTTGACCCTTACCTTACTCCATCCATGTACAAAAATCAATTTGAGATGAATTATAACCCCCAAAATAAAAGATAAAACTACAAAGTTAGTTGGTAGTTAGTTACTACTACAAAGTTAGCAGTTAGTATTGGAGAAGAGCTTTGTGACACTGATTGAGCAAAGATTTTTTAGAGCTAAGCCAGAGAGCATGAACGAGAAAGGGTATTTGAGGCTTCCCCATTTGGAGAAAACTTGTTTTGAGACCCCTCTAGATACATCTTTCATTTGGAGAATTGGTTCCTTGACTCACCTTCTGTTCCACCTATTCAAGCATATTAAACTCATATGTGTGGGCCCCAGGGAACTTTGTTTTAACAGCAAGAACAAAATTTCAACACTGAAGACAAATCAGACACAAACCTCCATGCATTTCTGAAGTCTAATCTCTAGTATCTACTATCAAGCTGTATTATAATTAAAACCTCTAAAATCAGGACACTGTAATCTAATTGTGATATACACTGTCAGAGAGAAACCACTCAGAGGCGCACACACCCCCTACTACAGAAAAAGAAGGACACGCCTGCCATGCTGCAGATACATGGGACATATTTTATATGTGTGGATTCAGTTTTAGAAATGCCATTAGAGGAGGGGAGCAATAAAAACAGTACATTAATATTTTAAACGTTGGTTAAAAAAAAGCATGGCCGAGTAAGGACCAAGTGCTTAAAGAACTTACCTTTAATAAAAACGACATTCTCGGTTATATGACCCACAGCAAATCGGCTTCAGCTGCATTTTTATTTACCAATTTGTGTTTGGTGTTATCACTTGGAGATGCTCCCCTATTCCATTTTACGGCAGCTTTTACATAAATTTCAAGGACGATTGGGGTGTAAAACTGTCAATTCCCAGCAGCTCATAAACTAATGAATTTAAATTTTAAACGGGGGATTTTAAAAAATGTGCAGGCTGTTTTCCTTATCTGATGGTATGTATTGCCAATGATAAGTGGCAACCTGTAAACGCTGGGGATGGCTCCCTTCAGAAATGTGGCAAGGAAATTCTCTCTTCTCTCTCCCTCCCTCCCTTTTCTCTTTCTCACTTTGTGCCTTTCCTGTAAAATATCAAACTCTAGTGAATTTCACCTTTGCAGAAGACATGACATAAACTTAGCCCAATGTCTGGTTTCCTTTGGATTCGATGTGATTATATTCCTCTTTTGGTGTTTTGGGGATCTAGATCTAGGATTTAGGTGTGTTTCTCCTGAACCTTTCAATGGGTGGTTGGTCTGAAGATTTAATGTAAGTATCAAACCAAATGAAATTGCTGTTCCGGTCATGTTCCATTAAGTGATGCTATTTTGTTCTGGTTCAATAATTTTAGAGAATTAATGGGATTTCTTTTCTTTTTTTCAAATAGTTCACAGAGTGTTTTGAAGGTTCTGTTTTCTTGTTCTGTGTTCTTTTAAACAACATCCTAAGAATGACACTGAGGAGAGATGGTCTTGGCTTCTTTGACTTTGTTTCCTGAGTACTGGCATAGTGGTGCATAGCTTATGGTATGCACTTCGTATGCTTTGTCCAAAGAACAAATCAATAAAACACAGCAAATCTCACCAAGGAATTGACACACTAAAGAAAAAAAAGTTTCAAAAGATTTGCCAGAAAGACTTTTTGACCTCTGTTTTCATTGCCCAGAGGCCATTGCTTCTTACTTTCAGGCTCTTGGGTCAGTGCTGGACCAGTGAGTTCATTGGTCTGGTGACTTCACATGAGAAGGTAATCTATTTGGATTAGGTTCAGGAGTGTTTCAAAATTAGTAGAAATATTTTATTTTCTTAAAAACTATTTCTATTCCCAAATGGGAAAAAAATTAGAGATTAATAGTATCTTTATTAGATGAGTAGAATATTGTTTCTCTGCCAGTATCAAATAGTACTCTTTGCTTCTCTGTATCTTCTAGTTTAAAGTCACTTGTAAGCAATGGAGTTTCCACTGTGTCACCTGGGAGACAATATGGTCTAACCGATATCCTAATTAGATCATTTCCAGAACAGGATGTGGAGGGCTATAATAGATTGTTCACTGTGTTTTCTTGCACTCGGAAGGTAATTTCCCATGCTCCCCATTTAATTGCACTATAATCATTATTCAGTTATTCCTACCTTATAGAAAAGAGGGGGGAATAACTTCTCTGTTTGAGGAAGTGACTTGACGTTTTCATCACTGAAGAAATATCAGGTTTTTAATCCCATCTCTCCTTTTTTTTTTTTTTTTTTTTTTCCATCTCTCCTTTTGATCTCATGTGGGAAACACACTTGGAACTTGGCCTTTTAATCATGATTTGCTTTGATTCTTTGGACTTCCTTAACATTAATAGACAGTGATTGTACAGTCATTGACAGAATTTGATTTGGTGTATACCCTAAGGTCCTACCTGTATCAGTGCAAGTACAGTTTTAAAACTAGTCTCATCCGTACTTGTTTTGAAATTCCCAAATCATAATGGAACTAGATGGAGGCATTTGGTTAATGGAACAACCCTGCAACATCCTAGGTTCTGTTAACAGCTTCTGTAGGCTGCTTGGCTTCCACACTAGCAAGATGAGGATAGGTCTTTGAGGCTCTGGGCCACAGATGTGTACAGAAGAGAGACAGAACAAGTGGATTTTCTATAGTTATGTAGGAAGCAGAACCAGGCAGAAGCTAGGGGTTGGAAATTCCAAGTACCTTTGAACAGTTTGTCTGGGGGGATAGGCAAAGTCAGAGAAGCATGAAAGAAAGAAAAGGTGCTTGAATTCTCTCATTTTCAGTGAGGACGTTCTGAAAGAGTCATTCTTGGGAGCTTTGTCAGAGTCACCAGACTTTCCAGAATGTTCTTACTTCCATGTATGTATAATTCAATGTGGTATCATTAGAGTGTAAGGGACCTGCTTCTTCTCACTTCCCATGTTATACTAGGTTTCTTTACCATAATCTGCACTGTATTTTTTCATTGTGGGCAAAAGGCAATATGTTTATGAATTTTTAATATTCCTGTCAAAATCTTACAAGAAGATATTACTTTGCAAGGTATATAGGGATGCTAGCAGTAGGATGGAAAGTGGATCATAATGTCAAATTAGTAAATGCTACCTCGGTGGCTTTCCCACAGAGAGGTAATGTATCTTGGTGAGACAAGAGAACATTTGTAGAAGCGGGTTTATTTGCAGCTTTCCGCTGGTTCCCTTCTCCTGCACCGACACAATCTCCTGGGCTCTCCTTAAGTCACGTTTGTAAATACCTCCTCAGGTGGACCCACATTACCACTGACAAGATGAAGCTCTCTTTCTTTGTCCTTAATCTATGGTTTGTAATGGGGTTTAGTAGCAAGCCAGAAGGGAATGGCAAGAAATGTTGAGAGGTAGACACAGGGAAATAGGAGGGATAAAATCGCAGAACTAGAAAGCAGGAAGGCACCGTAGTATTCATCGGGCAGAAATACCACCCAGTGCTGGAGCTGTTTCTCTGACATCTCTTATAGATGTGTCCTCTGTTAGACATTTCTGTTGACCCCGGATACACACAATGCTTTTTGTAGGCAGTGTGTTCCTTTGTTGGGGAGCTCTAATTGTTTTTTATCTTTAACTGACCCAAAATCACTCTTTTAGGAGTGTCCAACCCATTGGGTCTGGGTCATTATATGTGACAGCCCTCTTCTAAGAACTGGCATACACAGTTGTAACTCGCATTGAATTTGTCAAAGACAACTTCAGGGATTACAAAGAGTAGTTATTATATTGCTTATTGAATTAATTAAAGGCAGCAGAACTTCTAGAGAAATTGTGCCTTTCACACACTCCTGAGTTAGTATACGACACGGCTACATGGAGCACGTTAATTAACTTCTTAAGAAACTTCCTAGCTGGTTTGGTTTGTTTTGCTTACTCTTTGGTTGGCAGTTCCTGAAGAATTTAAATGGATGAAGCAGAGCAGACAGGGGAAAGATTATCCATATTTTGTTTCCACCTGTGATGCTCTGTAATATTTTAGATGAAGGAATGAAGATGAAAAAACGGGAGGCAAATTTGGCTCCTAAGCTGCGATACTCAACTCAGTGATCGACATAAGTGACATTTCGAGGTGGAGCTCAGAAGAATTGGGCTCCAGAAAGAAGCAGATAGTACTATCTGAGTGATGGTTATAAAATGCATTTGAGAGATAAATCCAGGTCAAATTATAGAAGACCTTGAATACTAGAAGAGGAATTAAGGTCTTCTTCTGAGCAGTGAGAAGCCATTGATCCTTCCAGAATAATCAGTGAGGATAGGCCAGGTTAATCTGGAGTAACCAACATCCCCCCATCTTGGTATCTTGATGAAACAATAGTTTTCTTCTCATCCACCCTCTGTGATGAATGTGGGTTGGCAGGGGCTCTGCTCATCATAGTCATGTATGATGAGCATAGTCATACGTGACCCAGGGCGGTCATGTATCCTTCTTGACACTTGTTTCCTGAAACGCACGGGAGAAAGGGAGATGGCGGATAAAGCAAAGGCTCCTAGAGCATCTGCCTGAAGTTGGCAAACATCTATTCACATTTCATTGGCCAAAGCAGGTCACTTTGCCATGCCAAAGTAAAAAGGGGGCAAGGGAATCTCATCTTATAGTGGGTGCAAAAAGAGAACAGGAATATTTCAGGACAGCTCTACTAATGTCCACTGCAGAGCATGAGAGAAAAATGATGACTTAAAAATAAGGCCAGGGAGTGGCACACAGGCAACTTTGCTGAGTCATATATTGTGGTGGAGTTCTAAAAGCTGGGTGATTTTGAAAAGGCACAGTTTGTTTAAATGTTTACAGGGATTTACTAAAGGCATTCTTTCACCCTTTTTTTTGCATCTTGTTTGTCTGTGGAGCTTTTACGAAGCTCTCAGTTTTCACCTGTACTGATGGATTGATTACCTTGGAGATATGTGGAGAAGATTCTCTTGTGAAGAGGCATAGGGCTTCCTCCTTATGTCAGTTTTGCTCAATATTTTTATTAATGACTTGGATTAAAGAGAAAGAAAAAGAGACTGGGTAGAGGAGGGGTGATGTTGCTTAAATATACATGAGGCAAAGAGCCAGCAGAGAGAGTTAACCGAATGAGTACAGATTTCAAGTGATTTTGATGGGCATGTAGACCTACCGTTAAACTTAAGACAAAAAATAGGTCTATATGTAGGTGTTTTAAATCACTTCTATGTGCAGAGGTCTATGAATATCTGACTTGAAATCATCGATTTTAAATCCTTCCCAGAGCTTTTAGTTTGTTGCAAGTGATATAAGCCCATAGTGAGATCTGGCTGTCTGAAAAAGCAATATTCCAGAGTTCTCTGGTGGTCTAATGGTTAGGATTTGGCGCCTTCACTGCTATGGCCCGGGTTCGATCCCTGGTTGGGGAACTGAGATCCCACAAGCTGTGTAGTGTGGTCAAAAAAATAAAAATAAAAAATAAATTTTCACTTGATAAATGAATGTGATCCAGGTGTCACACAGACTCTGCCATTAGTGAGCACTCAAAAACATCTGTCCAACAAATGAATGAATGAATCTAAAGAAAGATAAGTGTTTCCTGGTTTTCCAAAAGTAACACCCATACACATAGGACAAAGTTTCTTCTCTGTATAGGGGAGACCTAGGTTTGTTCTAAATAGTCCAAAAGCAGACAGACACACATATTTCTATTTGTGTTGATTTGAACTTCTTTAAAAAGTAAAATGCTCTGAAACAGGTTAATGAGATGGTAAAGTGAGGGTCATTAAAAGACCCAATTAATTTGATCCAGACATTTGGTTGGACACTTGACTCTTTGGACATTCCCTTGTGATGTATGGAATTATCATTTGGGAGGCAGCAGCCCAATATGGGAAAAAGGAATCTGACTTATGAATCCAGTCATTGGGCTTTGGTTCTCCATTGAGTAGCCTTAAGACCCTGGACAAGTGGTCCAACCCTCTAACGCACGTCACTAACCTAACCTAACCTTCAGCTGACTTAGGTTATTAAGTTTCTTCATCTGTAGGTAAAGGCTTAGAATGTGTAGCTTGGGGTGAAGTTGCCCTGCCAACCTCATGCAAGAAGCCAAATGAAAGCATTGGGTAAATTGTGAAATGTTTTATAAAAATAAGAAGCATTATGGTGACATTTTCCAAATGGCCTCAAGAAACTGATTTCATGTGCGACATAAACATACTACTTACTGGGAGACCAGGATTACCAGCGTTTCTATCAGAGACTTTTCAAAATAAATGCAGTGATTCAAATGTATTTCCAGATGATGCTTTGAGGATCACTAGCAGAGCAGCTATTACGAAGCAGTCCGTGCTCTAATCCTATTATAAGGCAGGCTAGACATCCCTTACTTTGCTATGTCAACCTTCGTTCAGCTGATACCAGCAACTGTTAGGCCTATTATAAAAGGCAATCTGAACATTTTTCACTGTTAGTTAGCAACCACAGTCCTGCAGACCCCCTTCAGGTTATAGACAGTTCTGTGACTGGTTTACTACATGTATCCTAAAGTGAGTGTGGAAATGATAAAACTGAAAACCCAGCTGATGTAAGGATACAGATACTGTGTGTTTCTCATGGGGCACAGAACATGAATGAGCAACATACATCAAACTGAATAGCGTGTACGGGTAGGAAAGGCAGGGGGTATATATAATATATGACTAGTTCCAATAATAAATCCAATCTCAGGTTAGTTACAAGGACGTAGGTCTAATCCGGAAGTGTAACAGCATCACAGGCCATAACCAGCTGGGCAGATTTGCATAAGTTCCCAATGGATATCTCTGTGAAGGCAGGTCTGAGGTTATCCATTCTTCCTTCTGATTGGACGTATCCTCCCTGGTGTAGGCAGGTTCCCCAGTGCATGTGAGCTTCTCTCTCTGGAGTGATCAGGGTTGCCAACCACAGAGAAAATGAAAGTGCTCCAATGTAGCATTTCTCAAACATTAATATGCATGTAAATCACCTGGGCATCTTATTAAATTGACAAATTTTTTTCAGTAGGTCTAGGCTGGGGCCTGACATCTGCATTTGTAACAAGCTCCAACGTGTTGCCCATAAGGGTGGTTCACAGCCCCCATATTTTCAGTCCTGGCATACAGGTATGAGGTTCTCTTTCTTTCTCCATAGCCATTTTGGTACAACTGAAAACAATTAACAGAGCTTTAAGAAAAAAGGATATGAGTGGGCTGAAGTGAGTATGAATCATTTCAAGCCCTACTGATAACCCAGTCCTTTGGGGCATTGCGCTACCCTTCTTGTTCATGGGAATTCTCTGTCTCTTGGCTGTAGTTCTGCTATTCCAGCAGCATAAGGACTTTTAAACCTTAGAATGTACCACTGAGTTCAGAAAAGCTCACTATTCAGGATGTCATCCTCTTAATATCACTTTCTTAGAGAAGAAATATAATTCCTGTTTAAGCTAAAATTGATGTGCATAACTGATAATAATGCTTGTCATTTACTGAGGCCTTGCTATATACTGTGTGTTTTCCTGAAATCATCTGGTTTAATTTCTGTGTTAATCCTACAATGTAGATACTGTAATTTTCATCCCCTACAGGTAAGGAATCTAAGCTTGATGTCAAAGCCCAGTCTCTGAACCACCTCCCTCTCAGTGATGGTCAGGCCACCTTTTAACGTATGGATGCTTTATTTCTTATTGGTTATTTGCACAAGGACAGTTTATAGGATCAGCGTATATTTATGCAATTAGTGGGAGTAGAAATATTAATTCAACAAGTCTGTACTGTATCTATCTTAGTCCCTTTTTGCTGTTATAGCAAAACACCTTAAACTGGTATCTTATTAACAATAAGAATTTATTGCTTACCATTCTTGGAACTTGGAAGTCCAAGATCATGGCCCCAGCATGGTTGGGTAAGGGCCCTTTTTCTGGTTTGTAGCTAGAACCTTCTTGCTTTATCCTCATGTCGGGGAGAGGCTAGGGAGTTCTGTGCAATCTCTTTTATAAGATCCATGAGAGTTCCACTCTCATGACTTAAGCACCTCCCAAAGGCCACCACTTTTGGGGGATAGGATTTCAACATATGAATGTTGGGGAGACACAAATATTCAGACCATAACAATATCTTTAAATGCAAGCTATTGTACTTGGAAGTACTGTATAGTTTTTGGTTTTTTTTTTTTTTTTAAGAAAAAGATCATAGCTAGGAGAGTGGGTCTTGAAAGTTCTCATGATAAGAAAAAAAATTATATCTATGTGGTGATGGATGTAAACTGGACTTATTGTAGTTATTATTTTGCCCTGTATACAAATATCAAAACATGATGTTGTGCACCTGAAACTCATTTAATGTTAGGTCAATTATACCTCAATTTAAAAAAAGAGAGAGGGGCTTCCCTGGTGAGTGCTTGAGTAAGAATCTGCCTGCCAATGGGACACGGGTTCGAGCTCCGCAACGGGAGAGGCCACAGCAGTAAGAGGCCCGCGTACCGCAAAAAAAAAAAAAAAAAAAAAAAAAAAAAAAAAAAAGAGAGAGAAAAGAAAGTCCATTTGCCTTGAAAGTGTACTTTGGCTCTTATCTTGGTTTTGTTTTACATCAGGAGCAGGGTTACTTGCACATAGATGCTCAATGGCGGTTTATTCAATCGTGGGAGAAAATAAAGAAGGATTAAAAAGTAAAGTAGTGGAGCAAAGCAAGAGCTGTCATTTGGATCATCTTATCTTTAGAAGAAGAAAGCAAAACCCAAACATGTTTGAAGGATCTTGAAACCTTGCCCACCCAAATAAGTGTCAGCTGAGGCCTGCAGTTCTTCTGTTAGTGTTCTTTGGTCAGAATTTCTGTGCCTATGAGCTCACTACCCCTGCTTGGAGATTTACAACAGACATAGCAAATTGAAGTTTCTGAGAAGTGGGGCACCAAAGAATCCAGCCTTCCGCAGCCTGATTTGACCATGGGAACATTCTTCTGTGGAAGACCTCCTACCGTCCCCAGGAGGCCCATGAAATGTTCTTTAGGGACCACTGTTTTGGAGTAAGTACTTTCCCCCCACTTAGCTGGCTTTTCCAAATTTGATTTTCCTAGTGCAGGAGGCCTGGAAATTTAGGACTCCCAGTCTGGTCCGGCCATTAAATTTTCTCTCCTAGAATTGTGGGGGCAAAAGTGGAAAGTTAGTTTGAACAGGAAGATCTGGGTCCCAAGGGCGGTCTTTTTCTCACTCTCACAGAGCACTTCCTCGGGTGCCTAGAAAAGGAAATTCCAGCAAAGCCAACACCGGCCAGAGGCATGGCAGCCTTGCATCTCAGTGTCCTCCCAGTGTTCTGCCCCATCCCAGCAGCTGCCTTTATTTCTCTTGGGGTCTTTTGACCTGCATGCTAAACATGCTCTCTCAAACTGCCCTTTTCTTGCTACTACCAAGCTATGCCCACAGGCACTTTTCATTTTAAGGATTCCATTTCTCTTGACCAGAGAAGAAATAATAAAATGAAAAAAAAGAAAGTTGGAAATTCCTCTAGAAGTGCCCAGATCTGCAGTTTCTGACTCCATTTTGTAGTGAAAGCACCAGTTGGCATCCACCCACTGCTTTTATTTATGAGTGTGTTGTCAACAAGCAGCCACCTCACTCTTCTCGTTCTCTTCATCAGACCTTGCTTTAGGGAAGATCTATGGGACATTTTCTTTGAAATCCTCATCTTCCCAGCCACAAGCTTCAAATTTTACCAGATGAACCAAGAGGTCCTTTTTTGTCAAAAAAGGATCCATCCATGGATGGATCTCTGGGGCCCTCCAAACTGGGGGACTTTCATTGCCCTGAGATTTCTGCTTTATCCAGGAATTATGCCCCTGGGTGTCATCTGTCTCTCAGGCAGGGTATTAAAACTATAAAATGTTGTTGACCTTCAGGGACCTTTGGGGTGTCCTCAAGAGAGATTTGTCAAATTGTTGAAGTGTAGAGATGGCAGTGACCACAGTGGGAAAGAAGGGAAGTTCTCTGGGTGGAAGTGTGTGCATTTTGCTTGTTGAACACATGCTCAGTCGGTGTGCATGTGTGTGTTTGCATGTGCTCTATGTGTGCTCTGTGGGCCATATGGCCTAGGAGAGAAGCATCAGCTAGATCTATAATTAATAAACATTCCCCCCACCTCCCACCAGCACTGTCACCCTCAAAGGAGTGCTGTACAGGGATCACAGGGGTGTCTGGGACTAAAATAGTCTGGGAAGCACTGCCTTTGGTGGGGATCTTTGGTAATAACTTGAAAGCAAGCTGTTATGAATTTGTTCTGAGATCCAGAGCACAATGATTTTTGTGAAATGCATAGCATGTGGCTCACAGGGCTCTCGAAATTGAATGAATTTGTGTGTTCAGTACTTGAACCTAATCCTATGCAATGTCTATTGGTGTGTGAGTATAAGCTCAAACTTGTTATAAAACAAGTTTATATAAGAATCCGCTTTGTTATTGTCAGAGATATGCAAAGACAGAGTTGCAGTGCTGTGAGGCTGAAAATATCTAAGCGTAGGACAGATAACTCCTTGACATGAATCCAAACAGTAGAGATAATCCAAACATCAGATGATAAATTGACCTTTTATGGTCTTTCCCAAAGCTTAGATCTCTTTTATTTGCAGCTGTCTTCTTGAGGTATGCTTTCTCAACTGCTTTATGTTGGAGTCCCAAGATGAGATGAATAGGATATCAGCAACGGCCAGGGGAAAAATTATCTGCAGAATTTTTTTTTTTTTTCGGTATGCGGGCCTCTCACTGTTGTGGCCTCTCCCGTTGCGGAGCACAGGCTCCGGACACGCAGGCTCAGCGGCCATGGTTCACGGGCCCAGCCGCTCCGCGGCATGTGGGATCTTCGCGGACCGGGGAACGAGCCCGTGTTTCCCGCATCGGCAGGCGGACTCTCAACCACTGCGCCACGAGGGAAGCCCCACGCAGAAAATTTTAAAACTGAAAATATTGCTTTGTTTTAAATGCTGGGTTTATTTTGTGTCTTCACAGAACTTAGGAATAGTATTCATATATATGAGCGGCAGAGAGGCATAATCTCATCTAAACTTCAGCATTAGACTCCGAGTAGCTTCAAAGGTTTGATTAAACATACTTATAATAATTAGATTCAAAGCTTTTGGAATTCCAGCAATTTTTTTTTTTTAAGAATTCAGCACCTAATAAAGTAAAATAGATTGCAGGGCTCATAGTCAGTGAATAAGCACTTTTGTTGCCTAGAGCTTCAATTTATCAATAGGACGTGTTACTATTAGACTTGTTTTCGAGCTTTCTTTGAGGGTTTAAGGGCCATTGTCCACCCACACATCACATTTAGTCACAGGCTATTATGAAAAGAAATAATTATTTTTGCAAGGTCTGCAGGACCAGATTCAATTTTGGAAAACTTGCTGGTATGGTGGTTTGTGGCCAACCTATCTGTCAAAAATGTTTAGATTTGTGGGGCAGAGGGAGGTTGCAACAATAATTGGAGGACCTGGTGATAGCTGCAAGAGTTTGAGCAAGAATCAGCATGCTAATCAAAAGTCTGGGGTGAACCAGGCTGGAACTGGACACCCGGACTATCACTAGGACAGGGTCCTGGAGAGCAAGCTGGATCAGGAAGGAGGGTTATGCCAGGCACATGAGAAGGAGATGCCAAAGCAGCAATAAATCCCCTTACCCTGTGTCAGCTGTGAAAACATAGGATAAAAGCAGAGAAAGAGCTAAGGGTAGTAGGTATCTGGGAGATTAGGTAAATGAAGAACAGAATGCTTTGAGATCTTGGGTTCAAGACATGCCTGATGGGCACCATGAAGTACGGACTTGTGGGGCAGAAGCAGTCAGCTGGTTTAAAGAAGTAAAGACGGACAAGACAGGAGCATATCCTAATCAGTTTTTACAAAACCTCTGCAAAACAAGATCCTCGGACCGTGCCAGTTGTTGTTTGGATTTGAAGTTTTGTTATTATAATGTATTAGAAATACCCCTATGCTTGTTAATTGAATTCTTTTTTAAAAAAATCAACCAAGAACCTCTTGCTGCTCAGAAATGTGTCTGATTCATTTTTGTGTCTCTAGCAACCACCATGAATCCTCATTAGTAATAGGGGTGTGTGTGTGCGTGAGTGTGTGGATTATGATTTACCCTGCATTTGGACTGACTCTCCTACTGCCTGGAGTCCCCTTCAGTGGAGTCCCTCTAACCCCTTCTCCCTGAGGCTTCTAGTCACTGGAGACAATGAGGCAATGATATCTTAGAACCAGAGAGCTCAGTGTTCCCAGCTCTGCACACGTGCAAATAAATAGTTGCATAGCAAATACTTGTTGGGGGAAAGAACTTGCATTCCTCATAAGCACTGAGTGTAAGAGACAGCGCCCCCGTTGTGAGTAGCAAGTGAAAGCAATGTTCTAAATTCAGTAGAAGAAAACCGGGCATGCACCCATCACCCCAATCTCCTCCTCCCCTGGATCCTGTAGCTTTCATATGTTTGATTTGAGTGAGTGGTTTAGGATTCTGGGTGGACTTTCTTTAGAAAGATGAAATGCTTAATGTAAGAAACAGGCATTGACAATTCCTGTTCAGTGACATGAGGAAAGAACTGTTAAGAGCTCTGTTTCTTTTCAACATTTATATATATATTTTTTTTACCAGGGAAGACTCTCCATCCCACCTCACTAACATTTCCAGGAATCCAAGATCATTGCCATGGTTACACACTGCTTAATCAATAGTCTAGAGAACAATAACAGCCACTCTTTACTGGTCTGGCTGTTGTCAAGGTCTCTCATTGAGAAGACTGCATCTTCTCTGGCTCCTATTGTCACGATAGCTGCTGTCCTATCCAGAGATGCTCTTGGAGGGGACAAGATTAATTTTAAAGGACAGGCAGTAAGAGCCAGAGAACCTATTTTTAAAATTAAATCTTCATTGAATTATGCACATCTATATTTTATAAACCCTGATTTAAAATGCTAACCTTAAAGATGGGGATATATGCATATGTTATATGCTATTCTTGAAGGAATTGTTTGGATGATTATGGTTGTCAGAAACCATAGATTCACTAAGAACAAATTCTGATAAGTGAGATAGTTTTCTTTTTCAATCAATTTACTATATACTGATTGATTTGGACTTCACAAAAAACTAATGAGATCTTGGGTTGCATTAATAAGAACAAGGTGGGCAGAAGAAGAGAAGAGAAGGTCCCGTGTCTCCCTGGTTACAGTAAAGTGGAATGTTGTATTCCCATGTGGGTGTGCCTATTGAAGGAAGAGATTGATAAACTGGGAGATTATCAGAAAGAGAGTGAGTGAAGGTGAGAGGTGGTTAGAGATCATCTTTTGGGAGAAATAGTTAAAGCAACACAAATCGTTCATCCTGGAGATGAGTTTACTTGGGAGAACCATGCTAAATGTCTTTGGACATTTCAAAGACTGGCTTGTGGACTAGAGATTGAATATATTTTTTATGGGATCTCAGAAGGCACAAAAACCAAAGTGTGTGGTAACCAAAGTACAGATTTCAGATCAATTTAAATAACTTTCAGCAGAATCATCCAGACTTCATTTACTGGTACCTCCATTACAGTAAGAGTTGCCAAGCTTAACTTGGCTTTTTCACTCTCTTCTTCAAAAAAGCTGCTTAATCTTGAGAAAGAAAAATGGAGCTGGAGGAATCAGACTCCCTGACTTCAGACTATACTACAAAGCTACAGTCATCCAAACAGTATGGTACTGGCACAAAAACAGAAATATAGATCAATGGAACAGGAAAGTCCAGAAATAAACCCACACACCTATGGTCACCTAATCTATGACAAAGGAGGCAAGAATATATAATGGAGAAAAGACAGCCTCATCAATAAACGGTGCTGGGAAAATTGGACTGCAACATGTAAAATAATGAAATTAGAACACTCCCTAATACCACACACAAAAATAAACTCAAAATGGATTAAAAATCTAAATGTAAGGCTGGACACTATAAAACTCTTAGAGGAAAACATAGGCAGGGGCTTCCCTGGTGGTGCAGTGGTTGAGAGTCCGCCTGCTGCTGCAGAGGACATGGGTTTGTGCCCTGGTCCAGGAAGATCCCACATGCCACGGAGCGGCTAGGCCCGTGAGCCATGGCCACTGAGCCTGCACGTCCGGAGCCTGTGCTCCGCAATGGGAGAGGCCACAACAGTGAGAAAATATTTGCAAACAAAGCAACCAACAAGGGGTTAATCTGCAAAATATACAAACAGCTCAGGCAATGCAATATCAAAAAAAAAAAAAAAACCCAATTAAAAAGTGGCAGAAGATCTAATTAGACATTTCTCCAAAGAAGATATACAGATGGCCAAAGATGCTCAACATCACTAATTATTAGAGAAATGAAAATCAAAACTACAATGAGGTATCACCTCACACTGGTCAGAATGGCCATCATCAAAAAATTTACAAACAATAAATGCTGGAGAGGATGTGGAGACAAGGGAACCATCCTACACTGTTGATGGGAATGTAAGTTGGTACAGCCACTATGGAGAACAGTGTGGAGATTCCTCAAAAAATTAAAAATAGAACTACCATATGACCCAGCAATTCCACCCCTAGACATATACCTGGAGAAAACCATAATTCAAAATGATACATGCACCCCAATCTTCATTGCAGCACTATTTACAATAGCCAGGACATGGAAGCAACCTAAATGTTCATCCACAGAGGAATGGATAAAGAAGATGTGGTACATATATACAATGGAATGTTACTCAGCCATAAAAAAAACAAAATAATTTCATTTACAGTAACATGGATGGACCTAGAGATTGTCATACTGAGTGAAGTAAGTCAGACAGACAAATATCATATGGTATCAGTTATATGTTGAATCTAAAAGAAGGGTACATGTGCACATATTTACAAAACAGAAATAGAGTCACAGATGTAGAAAACAAACCTATGGTTACCGGGGGCTAAGGAGAGGGAGGGATAAATTGGAGAGATTGGGATTGACATACACACACTACTATATATAAAATAGATATATAAGGACCTACTGTATAGCACAGGGAACTAATAAGGACCTATTGTATAGCACAGGGAACTCTATTCAATACTCTGTAATGGCCTATATGGGAAATAATATAAAAAAAGAGTGGGTATATGTATATGTATAACTGATTCACTTTGCTGTACACCTGAGACTAACACAACATTGTAAATCAACTATACTCCAATAGCAATTAAACAAAACAAAGCAAAACAAACTTGTTTAATCAAACTGTGGGCATCACCTGCTATGGAATCATGGTGGAGGCAAGAGGGAAAATAAACATTCAGATTCCTGGGTCCAGCCCCAGACCTACTGAATCAGGGTTTTGGGGCTTATGACCCTTGAATCTGCATTTTGAACAGGTTTTACTGATGCCCACTGAAGTTTTCAGATATGATAGCTAACCCATCTTGAATCTAACAAGCAGACCTTTCAACAAATACTGCTTTAATCCCAGGTTGAAAGAACTCACCTGTTGGTTCTCTAAAGTCTGCATTCTTCACTAGTAGTTTCAAGGCCCTTGATTTGATAATCTTGCCTGTCTCACCTCAAGATGTTCTCTCCAGTCACCATTTTGCCTGTCCTTCAAGTCTCAGTGTCTTCATGGAGCTGCTTCTAGCACTTCTAGTAGATTATATGTGCTTTTCCTCACAAATCCTAAAGTCACTCTAGTCAATGTCACAGAACAACTCTTGCACAATTTATGTTTCTCTGTCACTTAGGCATTTGGATCTTCTCTCCACAGCAGGTAAGAAGGGTATCTGAAACACTTGACATTGTGCCCAGGTCAAGGTATTCCGGGTTTGTGGTACTAGAAGTGACAGTTGAGGTTATTTAGGTCAACTCACCATCTGAGGCTTGAATCTCTTATACTGAGTGGTTGATCAAAGTCTAGTATTCCCACTACCACTGGTGGAAATTTACAACCTTCTGAGCACACCCTTCCACTTCCATTTTTGGACAAGTTTGACTTGAGACATTTCTTCATTATTTTGAGTGAATATAATTTTCTCTCTGGCTTCCATTTGTCAGTCCAGGACTAACTCCTTGAGTCTTTATAGAGCAAACCTAATAAGTACCTGCAGTCAAAACACATGCAGTCCCATATCCCTTTGTTCTCAGAAGCCTCATTACAGTTTGCTCTCCTGATGTGTTTGTTTATGGGACTTCTTGCTGGAATAAGTCCGATTGGAAAGGAGAGTACCACTTGATAGGAAATAGAGTATTAAAGTGAATTTTTTTGAGAAATACCTGGTGAATATCCTAGAGGATTTTAAATAGCTCTGATATTCCCCTCAGCATATTAACCACCACAACAAAATGTTTCAAAAATGTTCATTTTGATTCATTTCCCTTTTAGAATACATTCATAGTAAGCTTTCTAAAGTGCTTTGTGATTGTCAGATGACAGTCCCACATTGTTAAAATAAGTTCTGTAAATGCTGAATTGATAACATTGTGAACAGTTGACACTATAGATTATGATTTTAATTCGCCATACCATCTCACACTAACTCATGAAATTCCAAATAAATATCACATCTATGGCAATTTTCACTTGAACCATTCTTTCTTTTTTTATTATCTTCTTCTGAAACTTTCATTCAGAAACCTGAAAGGAATACATTTAATTAACAAAGTGCCTGCCTGTAGCCTAATCCCAATTCTTCTCCTAACAGCAAAGGGAGACATCAGTGAAGTGACCCAGGTGCCATCCTTCATATATAGAAATGCCTTATCAGTGAGATGCCTGCTTTGAATTCTGTCATCTGCAGCAGGGGCAAATTATGGCAGGTGTCCATGTCTTCTCTCTGATTCCTCCTGTCACCAATGGTGTGCTGAAGAGATAGTTGGGTGGATTAGGCATGCACTAGAGAATGGAATCTACTTTTTTTTTAAAAATTAATTAATTCTTTTGGCTGCATTGTGTCTTCATTGCTGCACACAGGCTTTCTCCAGTTGCAGAGTGGGGGCTATTCTTCGTTGTGATGTGCGGGCTTCTCATTGCCGTGGCTTCTCTTGTTGTGGAGCACAGGCTCTAGGTGCATGGGCTTCAGTAGTTGTGGAATGCGGGCTTCAGCAATTGTGGCTCATGGGCTCTAGACTGCAGGCTCAGTAGTTGTGGCACACGGGCTTAGTTGCTTCGTGGCATGTGCGATCTTCCAGGACCAGGGCTCGAACTCACGTCCCCTGAGTTGGCAGGCGGATTCTTAACCACTGAGCTACCAGGGAAGCCCCTACTTTGTTCTTGAAGAGTTTCAAATTCAGCTTCACTCGGCCTCTGGGCTGTGGGTGCAGAGAGGTGTTTTGTTCACCTCTTCTTCACCCTGTTAATGAGAGAGAGAGTCCCAACCTAGGATTCTAGGGATGGCTAAGCTTCTTAGAATAGGGAAGTCCTGCTGTTTTAGGTTCTTACAGGACCATGCAACCCTTCTGCATGTTACTGTGTGTGATTTGTCATTATAAAATTATTTTAGTGGTTATTTGATTCATTTCTGTCTCCACTAATCAACTAACTAAGGCAGGTGCAGTGTGGATGGTTTTGTTCACTCTTGAGTTGCAGCATCTCTAACAGTGCCTCATGCCTTCTAGGAGGTTGGCAGTCAATCAATATTGGTTGAATTAATGAAGGCATCCATTCAGGATTTACAGCTGATGTTTCCTTCATAATCTTTCTCACATCTTCCTCTTCCCAGGACCATTGTCCTCTTTACCTTCTGAACGGGTCCTGACTAATTCTGGCAAAGCCTCCATAAGTCCACATGTCTGAGAGTCACTCCCACCTCTGTCCTGTCCTGCCCCTGCTTCCAGACTCAGCTTCTGTGAACTGTTTTGATCATATCAATCTCTGGGATAGCCTGGCTGATGTTTCACAAATCCCTGGTACTCACAGATGTTCTTACTTTGATTCCTCCTGCAGGTACAGACTGCCCCATTTTCTCAGATATCCCAACCCTCAGTCCACTGAAGAAATATCAAGAGCAGCTACTTTGTGTCATGGACAGTGTGAGGGATGAAAGGATGAATGAGGCGTAGTCTCTTCTGCAGAAACACTCACAGTCGCGGGCAGGGGGAAGCAGACTTAGAACAAATAGTCATGCTATAATGCAACACAAGTGCTAGTCCAGGGATGTGACCAATTGGAGACAAAGGAGGAGAGGGGGTAGACTCCTACTTCAGAGCTCTGTGCTTGCATGTGGAGGCTATTTGCTGCTCCCCTACCCTGGCATTGACCTCCAGTAACACATGCCTGGGTTTCCTGTTTTTGAGTCTCAGTGTTTTTGCTCAGTCTGCTCAGGCTGCCATAACACAACTCCACTGACTGGGTGGCTTGAACAACAGAAATTTATTTTCTTCCAGTCCTGGAGCCTAGAGGTCTAGGATGAAAGGTTCAGAAATTTCCTTCTAGTGAGGGCTCTCTTCCTGGCTTGCAGATGGCTACCTTCTCACTCTGTCCGCATATGGCCTTTCCTTTGTGTGCATGTGCATTGAGAGAGTAAGCTCTGGTGTCTTCCTCTTCTCATAAGGGCACCAGTCCTATTGGATTAAGACCCCAGCCTTATGACCTCATTTAACCTATATTACCTCCTTGAAGGCCCTATCTCCAAATACAGCCACACTGGGGGTTAGGGCTTTAACATAAGAATTTGGGTGGGGAGCACAATTCAGTCCATAGCAACCTCAGTGGGCTGTACCTGCTGCATGCATCTGTTGTGACTCCCTGCAAGATTATATCCGCATCTAACCAACCTAGCATTCTTTGGCTTTTGTGTCCATAACTCCGAGCATCTGCTACTAATTTACATGTGGTGTTATTTTCATGGTGTGTGCACACCCCTGAGTGCAATCTACTCATAGTCACAGTGTGAACTGTGACCCTGGGCAATTTACATAAGCTTTCTAAGCCTTGCTTTTTTCACCTATGAACACTGATATTAGATTGCCTATCTCACAGGCCCA
Organism: Lipotes vexillifer; assembly: GCF_000442215.2. Taxonomy (NCBI): domain Eukaryota; kingdom Metazoa; phylum Chordata; class Mammalia; order Artiodactyla; family Lipotidae; genus Lipotes; species Lipotes vexillifer. The sequence goes on along the minus strand of NW_006792152.1, from coordinate 235,214 downwards.
TTGGGAGGATTGAATGTAATAAAATATGCAAAGCACTTGGCCCTGTTTAAACATATACTTGGCACTGGTCAAAGGTCAGTTCCCCACTCAAACCTGTGCCCCCACTGCTGTTATTCTGCTGAGTCCTGGAGAATGAGAATTATCTCTTCTTCTTCCTCTCTATCTCCCTGATAAAGACTTCCGTCCCAAAAGCTGCCAGATGGAATGCATGACCAAAGGCAGCCTGCAGGGAACCCTCTGTTGTCCAGAAAGTGCTGCAGAGTCTATTTTGTGTTTGCAGCCAGGAACACTAGAGAAACTTTTAACTGAGATTAGAATATTCCCACTGGCAGAATACGGTTGTGTTTATTGTTACACCTGTCATTCATGAGGAATATCTTTGCTTTGTTCTGGGTCATCTGAATTGGAAAGATGCAAAATGAATTAGCCCTGAGGACAGGAGTGGGGGGATGTGATTTGTAGGAGTATTTTTTAAGATATGATATTGGTATGCTACCATAATAGCGAACACATTGAAAAGTTAATTCAGCAGG
>NW_006792152.1:208296-234283 GCF_000442215.2 Lipotes vexillifer | reverse complement strand
TCAGCAGGAGTAATTCTGAGAAGCAATGTAACTTATTTGTTACTAAGGAGGACTGCATAGCCAAGTGATTTCTTTATGCATTTTAAAGTGTTTTTAAACCCTTCGGTAGCTATAGTCAATTTTTAAACATGTTTCCTGATTAATTTTCAATTTGTAAATGTACATTGTACAAGAGTGTTTTAATCATCTGGGGAGGCTGCTTCACAGATGGCTCTTGTGTGACCTAAAATTTCAATGATTATAATGAATCAAAATGGATGATGGTAAACTTGCTTGGAGATTTGCTGATTGTCAACAGTTTTACAGTTTTGCTGCTGTACTTAAGGATTTAGTGCTTCTTAAAAATGAAAGGAAGACAATTGTAATGGGTTTATCAGGGCCAGCAGTGGCTTAATGAAATAATTTTGGTCAGCTCGTTGCTATTCTGTGTGGAATTCTCTCCAGGGAATACACACCAACAGAATTATTGATCGTGTTGAATCAAATATACACATAAAACATTAAGTCATCAGCTCTCCAGGCCAACATATGGCAGGCCATTTCATGCCTCTTTGTTAAACTGCATGTTAAAGTCCCAGTTAAAATATGAAAAGGCCTAAAACTAATTTTTTTTTTTGAATTATTTACGCCCATGTTCTTCTTTGGCACCAAAAGTTAAGAATTGCCTGGGCAGAGGATTTAGCAGGTGTATGAGACTACACCTATAACTGTTAAAGTTTGAACTTAAGATGCAACTAGAAACCCAGAATTATAATCAGCAAATCCATTTATTATGCCTCTATTCCTGCTTCTCTGTGCGAGGATCATTTTTGTGTCATACCCCAGGTCTTACCAGGTAATGTGCATTCTATGCTGTGCACAGGAAATAATAGGATCTTGAAAGTTAGACACAGTTCTCACTATCTCAGTGGCTGTGAGCCAATTAGTTAGCCTTTCTGAATTTTGGTTTTCTCAAGAAGAGATAGTTATTATCCCTGCCAAGTAGAGACGTTTTGGGGGTAAAATAGCACATGTAATCACCTAGCACAGGAAGTGCTCCACAAATAGCAGTTCTTTCTTGGAATCTTACTACCCTCTTCTTCCATAATGGGTGGTTTCTATCCCCTGCCCCTGACTGCAAATGCCTAGACCCTATGCTTTCCTCCACCATGAATCCTTATTTTCTCCGATTAACAATTCTCAGGATGGTTTGGGACCTGCCTTTAGCTGACAGATGCTTGCAACATCAGATTCCTAATGATGTGAGGATCTCAAGAGGGCTCCAGGAGAAGAGCCAGGAGTACAATAAGACCAGAATATTCACTGTCAGGTTGTTAGAAGTATTCCGGTAGGAGTCTCAGCACTGAAGTGAGACACATAAAACCTGTCCTGCGGGGGTTCTGGGAGGGAAAAGTCACTTGCCATTCCCTAGTTTGAGCATGTGTTGATGTGGTGACTGTGCTGAGCATGATATTTAGCACCAGCCTGCTGGACTCATCCTCAACTAAATTGTCAATCATTAGCATTTATCCTTTCTGACTATATAGCACTCCCAACAGTGCCCTCTTGCCTAGATACCCAGTGCCTTGCCAGTACCCCTAGCAAATTTTGCTAGAGAGAAGATGACGAACATTTCATGAGCTTGATGGGAGTTGGATGAATGAGTTACTTGTCCCAGAAGACTTTCATTTTAATGAGGACCAAACAGAGTGAAAAGCCAGAGGAAGAAAATGTTTACTGGTGAAGAGTGAATATTTGGACCCCAAAGCTGAGCAGCAGTTGAGTAGTTGTGGCTTCTGGACACTAAGGAAGGTGGTCTCCACTGACCTGGCAGGGGGACTGTCATATGGAACCAGCTTTTTTCCTTGTGCATCAAATATGAAGGTAGGGACTAGCATTTGAATAGTAGAACCCACATTAACCAGAACATTCAGTGAACTCAATCTCTGCCCCCCTGCCCTGTCTCCTTGGCACGCTGATGCAGGGAAAGTCCACTCACAGCAGTGGTGATGGCAAATAGCTTGTGCTGCCCCTCCCTCTCTCCCTTGCCTGGAAGACGTTGCTGCTGCATCTTGGTCTACTTTCCAGAGGACCCCATTCATAAACTCAGGATCCTTCTCAACCCAGCCTTCCAGGAAGCAATTACTGTTCCATCAGACTTTACCAAGTGATGACCTCTATTTGCCTTCCTAAGGCTATGATTTGCAGATCCAAAATAGAGTAGTCTGAGGCAACAGTATTGTCTCCCAGTTTACTGATGAGAAAACTCACTTTCGAGAGGTCATGTGGCTTTACCAGGGTTACCTGGATGGTTCATTGCAGAAGGACAGGTCAGAATAGAGTCTGACTTTCCCAAATCCTGTGCTTTCGTACTATATCAAGCTGCTTCCCTGAAATCATGTTTTTAATTTTGTTTAGTTTTTCACATACTTAAGTAGATATAAACACAAAGTAGTACCCTTCAGGGTATAGGTTTTCAGTTCAAAAATTCTTTACTTAGTGGAGGACTTGGAGTAGCAAAAGTCAGACTCACCTGACATACTTCACCTGCCTTTAAGCCTGTTGGGTCCCTAGTCAATGAAATAAACATACTGGTTTCAATGATAGCAGAGTCCAAGTGAGCCCCAGTTTTAAGATTTTTCCATGAACAGTGCATTTCATATGGCCTGCCATATTGAAAGAAGTTTCATGGCCAGACATGGTCTGTGTGTGGCTCTTCATTGACCCCTCAGAGTCATTTCTGTCATTCAGAGTCTCTGGTCCCCAGGCCACCACTATATTATTACTGGGGGGTGTACTTCCAAAATGTTTGGTATTCTGAATTCCAGGAAACGGTCAAGTGCAGCATGATATTCTCTGCTTCTCCAAAACCTTCTATTTGGCATAGAAATGCATGCTCTGCTCTGGATGTCAAGTTGATCTGTGTGTGTCTCTTCAGCCAAATAACCCATATGTAGGAGTATTCATGGGGAGCTCTTCCAAGAACTGGCTTGGTATTCAAAGCCTGGCCAACCCCCCGCAAGGCTCTTCTGGCTACCAGCCATGGTGCCGGCTAAATGCTTTCTTTACTTCCCTTGCCACAGCTCCGGTTCTCATCAACTTAAAATCCAGTTCAAGCCATTTTGCTTATGTGACTGTCCCTGACCAACCTAGCCTGCATTAACCCTCCCTTTCTCTGAATTAATACAGTATTCATTTAGACAAGGGCTGCTTCTTATGGTTGGCTGGGTGCACTACTCTAGAGGTGCCATTCACATCGCTGTCATTGTAGATTTTGAGAGTTGTTACTACAGTGTTCCAAGATATGATAGCAAAGTGCCTTGAAGCAGGTGCACTATTTATTAAGTCACACAAAAGTGCCACATTGAGTAGTGGCAGAGCTACCCACCAATTCCAATTGCCCAGACAGGCAGTGATAGTTATCTTATTCTCCACTACAGAGTAAACGTCTTGAAGTCTAGAAGGAAATACTCATTGACTGGGCATCTGTTAGGTTGCCAGAAGCTAAGCTGGGCAACATATTATTTCACTTAATTCTAACAATAATCACAAAGCATAGGAATAATCTCATTTTAGAGATTAGACTGTAGGTTGTTCAAGGTCATGCAGTCAATAATGACAGATCAGTGATTTGGACTTTTGATTGGCCTGATGCCAAAGTCTATGTTTTTTCCTATATATCTCATTGGTCCCCAGTACACATGGCTTAGGGCTCATGCCTCTGAGGATGCTCAATAAATGCTATGAGAACTAATTTGTTAAAGGAGAGTAGCAGAAAGCAATCCGTGGGGTTATCAGTGTCCTGTTGCATAGTCTGTGGAGTGTAGCTGCCCTTTCCCAGGGTGTAAGTGAGGGAGAAAGCACTAACATGGACGATCCAGACCCAGAACTGGTTGGGAGCATCAATGTCAGGGCTTGCTATCCATCCTTATACCCTCAGAATTTCCCCATCTTCCCCTGGGTGGGAAAGCACCACTGTAGTGGTATGGATTATTGATAGGAACATGGTGGGCATTGACTGAACAATTTTAGAAACTCCTTGGAGCCCAGGGCCCACTGAGGAAACCTTGGTTGAAACTATTTGGAGGAAGGGCATGTAGAGATCTTTTAAACTCTTTTAATATTCAGTATCTCACATGTAAATGTCTAGGCAATATGGTCCTGTGGAACACAGCCATACTCGTTCAACACAGAGTTGAGTAGTTGCAACAAAGAATGTAAAATATTTCCTCTTTGGCTCTTCACAGAAAATGTTAGCTGATCCTTGTGACAGAGAGTAATGGGAGTATAATTTGACTAGGGTAGATCATCATTATTTTTGTCATCATCATTATCATTTTATATCTTCTAGCTGGGTAATCCCTGATAAACTACTTAACCCATTGTCACATTTGGGTTGGATCAACTTTAAAGGTCATTCTCATACAAATCGAAACCACAATGAGATATAACCTCACCCCTGGCAAAATGGCAGTTATCAAGAAGACAAGAAATAACAAGGGTTGCTGAGGATGCAACTATTGGTGGGATTGTAAATTGGTGCAGCCACTGTGCAAAAACAGTATTCTCAACAAATTAAGAATAGAACTACCATACAATCCAGGAATTCCATTTCTGGGTATTTATCCAAAGAAAACAAAAAATACTAATTTGAAAAGATACATGCACCCCAGTGTTCATTGCAGCATTCTTTGCGATAGCCAAGATGTAGAAGCAACCTAAATATCCACTGATAGATGAATGGATAAAGCTGTGTAATGGAGTAAATGGAGTAAAGAATATTCATTATACAATATTATGGAATATTATTCAGCTACAAAGAAGAATGAAACTTTGCCATTTGCAATAATGTGGATTCACTTAAATGCTAAGTGAAACAAGTCAGACAGAGAAAGACAAATACCATATGACTTCACTTATATGTGGAATCTAGAAAACAAAAAAACAAATGAACAAACATAACTGAACAGAAACAGACTCATAGATACAGAGAACAAACTGGTGGTTGCCAAAGGGGAGAGGGGTAGGGAGATGGGTGAAATAAGTGAAGGGGATTAAGAGGTACAAAATTCCAGTTATAAAAATAAATAAATCACAGGGATGTAATGCACAGGATAGTGAATATATATCAATACTATTGTAATAACTTAGTATGGTGACTAGACTTAATCATGGTGATCATTTCATAATGTATAAAAATATCGTCACTGTTGTATATCTGAAACTAATATAATATTGTGAGTCAATTATATATACTTCAATTTAAAATAAACCATTTTTTTAATTAAAAATTTTAATTTAAAAAATTTAAAAATTTAAAAAATATAAAACACAACACTAAAAAACTCCGGGAAGATAACCTTTGGTTTGTCAATGACATTTTAGATACGGCATCTAAAGCATGACAATAAAATGAATAATTGATAAGCTGGACTAAATTAAAATGAAAAAACTTCTGGTCTGTGAGAGATACTATGAAAAGAATAAGACAAGCCACACACTGGAAGAAAATATTTGCAAAAAGTACATTTCATAAAGGACTGTTATTCTAGTTATACAAAGAACTCTTAAAACTCAACAATAAGAAAACAGATAAACTGATTTTAAAAAATGGGTCAAAAACCTTAACAGACATTTCACCAAAGAAGATACACAAATGACAAATAATTATATAAAATATATATTCAACATTATATGTTATCAGGGAAATGCAAATTGAAACAATAGTGACATACCACTACACAGCTATTAGAATGACAAAAATCTAAAACACTGACAACACCAAATGCTGGAGAGGATATAGAGCAACAGGAACTCTCATTCACTGATGGTGGGAATGTAAAATTGTAAAGCCATTTTGGAAGATAGTTTGACATTTCCTTACCAAAGTAAACATACTTACTACATGATTCAGCAATCACACTCCTTGGTATTTATTCAAAGAAGTTGAGTATGTCCACACAGTAATCTGTACACAGATATTTATAGTAGCTTTATGCATAATTGCTCCAAGCTGGAAGCAACCAAGATGTCCTTCTGTAGGTAAGTGGATAAATAAGCTATGGTACATCTGGATAATGGAATAATATTCAGTGCTAAAAATAAATGAGCTATCAAGCCATAAAAAGACATGGAGGAATCTTAAATACATATTACTAAGTGAAAGAAACCAACCTACATATTATATGATTTCAAATATATGACATTCTGAAGAAGGCAAAACTATGGAGATAGTAAAAGGATCCGTGGTTTCCATGGATTAGGGAAGAGTAAGGATTAATAGGAAGAGCACATTGAATTTTTAGGGTAGAGTATCATTTGTAGGATACAATGATGGTGGATACATGTCATTATACATTTGTTAATACTCATAGAATGCAAAACCCCCAGAGTGAATCCTAATCTAAACTATGGACTTTGGATAATACTGGTGTGTCAGTGTAGTTCACAGATGTAACAAATGTACCACTCTGGTGGAAATTAGTGATGGTGGGGAAATTGGGTGCGGGGCGGATAGGAAGTGTATGGCACCTCTCTATACTTTCTGCTCAATTTTGATGTGACTATAAAACCGCTCTAAAAAGAAAGTCTATTTTTTAAAGGTAAAAAAAATAAATAAAGGCCATTCCTACTTGATTTTGTGACCCTTTGAATGACGTACAGTTGTTTCTCTCTGGCAGTTATATTTGTTCAAGTACTCACAGCCAAATTTTTATCCTACCCAGCTTCTCCCTGCCACCTACCTACAGATTTGCACACTACATTCTGTTGTCAGATGGTGTGTGGCAACAAATTGTATTAGTCTAAGAAAAACATAATTATGAATGTAAAACATATACAAAATAAGGTCATTTGCTGAACCAAATATAAATTATATCTGGATCACCTATTGTTTGGGATTCTCTGCCTCAATGCTCCCCCCATTAGAGAGCTATTTAGGAGATGGCTATGCCTGGGATTGGAGCAGTAGCTTACATGTGAGTTTGTAAGGGCTACCTGGTGAAATGATTAGCCTGATGCCATCCATCAGAGAGTTGGTCCTGTGCAGCTGTCATCCCCCAGGACTGGGGTGTGCTTAACACAGTTGTTGGAGCATTTTCAGGTAGATTCCTGGAGCAAGGAATATACCACATTTTATCCAAGAGGAAAAACGTTAAAAGAAAATAGTTTTAAAAAAATCAGGAAATATATGAATTGCACGTGAAAGTCTGGAGGTGTAGCTTTCAGCCTTTGGGGTTTAAATCTGATTTCTGTCAAAAATCCTCACACATGGGACTTCCCTGGTGGCACAGTGGTTAAGACTACATGCTCCCAATGCCGGGGGCCCGGGTTCGATCCCTGGTCGTGGAACTAGATCCCACATGCATGTCGCAACTACGTATTTGAATGCCACAACTAAGGAGCTCACCTGCTGCAACTAAGGAGCTGGTGAGCTGCAACTAAGACCCGGTGCAACCAAATAAATAAATAAATAAATATATTAAAAAAATAATTCTCACACAGGAATAATTTGTAGCTCAACTTCTAATTACTGATAAAATAATTAATGGCAAGCAAAGCTATTTTAAAATGTGTTCATTACAATAGTATAAACGTATATTGGGAAAATAGCAGTACAGACTTGCAAAGTTATTTTCATTCAGTAAACCATGCTTGGTGCACATATGGATTTGAAAATTTGCTTCTATAAATTACAGATCCCCCAGGAGTATATAGCCCATGGATTAGGAGGCATCCATCCGGATCAGGAGTTGACAAACTACAGCTAGAAGGCCAAATCTGGCCCTTCGCCTGTTTCAGTAAATAAAGTTTATTGGAAAGCAGCCACACTGATTGTTTATTTATTGTCTATGGCTGCTTTTGCACTACAATGACAACGTTGAGTAGTTGCAACAGAAACTATCTGGCACTCAAGCCAAAAACATTTGCTAACTAGTTCATTTCAGAAAAACGTATACCGACCCTAGACTACTGTTTTCTCAAAGACAGGGATGTATTTTCAGATATTTAAAGCCCAGTGTATCATAGACATTTAAGTAGTATCTGGTGAAGAGCAAGAAAATATGAAAAAGATATCCGTGGGATTCTGCTATATGAATTTCAGATACTGTGTCAAATTCTGGAATAACAGAGTTGGAGAATACTTTGTTATTTATACATATCATTCCTTAGCCTCTAAGGCCATCCATTTATTCAACCTACTGAAAATAACTTTTTTTTTCAGGGAAGCTCTCCAAGTGTTTATCACTGTTTTATCTGCATCACGAGATGTTTTTGAGTGCCCCCTTTCTGATGGGCACCAGGCAAGGACCCAAGAGCTTAATAATTTGAACATATAGGTATGTTCCAGGTATATTTGTCCTCTCCTCCTCATTTTTAAGAGAAGATAGACAATATCTAGTAATATGTCTTACTAGAAAACTATTTCAGATATACCCTCTTTTATGCAATAGGAAATAGGTTTCTGAATGGAGAAACAATGTTGATTTCAGTAAATCAAATCCAGAGTTTTATCCGAATACATTAAAAAATAAAACTGGGGAAAATTCTTTTTTTATACTCATTTTCAAAACATAAAAATGTAGCCTCAACTGTATAGGTTTTGCAAAATTTTATTTGCATAAAGTCAATTTTCTTTATTTTAAGCTTTTTACACAAGCCTATTTTCCAATCCTGTGGCCATACCTACCGTCTGTGCATTCAATTGACCATTTGACACCAAAATCTTTCTACATTTGGATAGAAACAGGAATGGCCAAGAAGCTGCAAACCTCTCAGTACCCTATCCGCTTAGAGTAGCGCGCTTCTGAGGGAAGACGGCGGGCATTCTCGCTGAAATCCAGGAGTCTCTCTAGAGCTTGCCCTGCACTGCGCTCTCATTCCCACAATTGCACTTCCGCACAGGGTTGACATTTCTAACCGGCCTTGTCAAAGGGTGGCTGAGGTATGGGGGCAGGGCCAAACACCACTATCCTGTGACCTAGGCTTGGTCAGGTGCCCGAGGATATCCTCACACACCACGTGATTATTGCACCATGTTTTCCATCAAAAGTGTGAGTTTGCACTCTCACCTCATCCAGAGAAGCCTTGGGGAGGAAACGTATAACCAAGCTTTGTGGTCAACCCCATGTGCTTCAGGGAGCTGACCCATCCCACAAGGTTGGCGTTATTGGGAGTTGTGTTTACATCTCGGGAAATGGGCTTGTTCTTCCAGAGCTGCCTGCAAAAGTAAGGTAATAAGCAGCTAATGTAACTAGATTGGTGTTGGAGGTAGTAGTGGGTGTCTGGGGGCCAGTGATACTTACACACACGATTTGTTAGATAATGCAGTATGAGAACTGAGGCCTGACTCAGGCTTCATGCTTTGTGAGCTGCCAGTTTCAGTGCTGTTTCTATTTGTATCAAGGCCTTCTCTGTTGTGTGGGCCAGCCCTTGTTGGCCTGAGGATCATTCATTCACTCACTTATTCATTCAACAAATGAGCAATTGAATTTGCAAGGTGTGCTCCTGTGTGCTGTAAGATAGGAAGTGAATTTAGGACACTTGGTTGAGAGGGTGGAATCTACCTATGGAAGAAAATATTCTTTGCCTGACACTTGCAAAAATAGAGGTAGATGGTGAGATCCATCTTCTGAAGATTAAGCTGTCAAGGAACTGAGAATTTGAAAGATTTTTAAGACCATTGTCTCCATTCCCTGAAGGCTAGAAAAGAAATTATTAAGTTAATTGAACAAGTGAGAGCAAGATGAAAGAGACAGAGAGGGAGAAACAGAGACAGAGATGAGCAACTGCTCATGAATAACATTGTGTGTACTGAACTTTCGGAATTGATGGAGACATATATAGCTCATCCGATGTCATGTCCTACAAAGGATGCTATTCCAAGAGAGAGAAGAGCATGTGCAGAGCACAGCCATGTGAAAGGGCAAGGTTCTGGGAATGGGAAATCGTTCTGGATTGTTGGGGGAGGCAAAAAAAGACGAAGGTGATTATTACAGTTAAGAAAAAGAGTTCTGGAACCCAGTGACCAGGGTTTGGATCCTGACTTTACCACTTAATTGCTGCAGGACCTCTTTGGACACATTACTTAACCTCTCTGTGCCTCTGTTTCTCCATTCAATAGGGATATGAAATCTGATATGCATCTGCCTGAAACTGTGGCTAACACATATTAAGGGCTCAATTTGTGCTTATAGTAATGATGTTTGGACAGATTGTAAAAAATGTCTTGTGGTACAGAACAGAGTTTAGTAAACATTTTTCTGTAAAGGCCCAGATAGTAAATATTTTAGGTTGTGGTCTACCTACAGTCTCTGTTGCTACTATTCCATTCTGCTGTTATAGCATGAAAGCAGCCATAGACAATACATAAACAAATGGGCGTGGCTGTCTTCCAATCGAACTCCATTTATAAGAGCAGATTGTGGGCTGGGTTTGGCCTATGAGCCATAGTTTACTGACTCCTGTTTTAGAATATGGAATTTGTTCAGGACTTTATGTGTTCACGTGTATTGCAGGAGTGGGTGTGGGGAATTCATTAACAAATCCTACCGTGATAGCTAAGGAAGAGAGTGACACAACTAGATTTTAGGATTTAAAAAGAAGAAGAAAGCTCTCTGGATGGAGTGGAGAAGTTCCCAAAGTTTGTGATTGTGTGTGATTTGTGCACGTGTGTGTGTGTGTGTGTGTGTGCGTGTGTGTGTGTGTGTAATATGTGTTAGTATTGGCAGAAGTGAGATGAACCTAAAGGCTACTGAGATAGTTGAGAGACTATGAAAACCTGGGGTAAGACAGGGCACTGGAAATAGAGAAGAGAGAATACTCCAGCAATGATGTGTTTAGATGTTTTGGATGACAGGCTTCTTCTTGAGTGATTGAAAAAATAACTACTGGAAGAATAGGCTTGGGGAAGATGCTGCATTCATGCGAGTTCGGGATGAGTTTGGTGGGCCTATCAAATAAGTTTTCTTCTAGGTTTCTCAAGTTTCAGAAGAGACAAAGTATATAGATACAAAAGCAGAAAGCATTCATAAATTACCAATCCAATTTCAGAAAGGGGATGATAAGACAATATTATGTGTATGTGTGTGCAAACATAGCTCATTTATTCATGTGTTAATGTAAGATGAGAGATAGACAGACACACTTGGCAGTTCTGGGGATTGGGAGAGAGAAAATTTTAAAGGTTGGTTCAAACATATCAGCATCCAAGACTCTTTAACAGTATTTTTCAATTGCAAGAGTGTATTTATACTGTGAAGGTGTCAACTTTTAGTCACAAACTGTTGAATGGACTTTCTGGAAAAATTTGGTAAAAGCTAAAGATTGCCATGGAAGTATCTTTATGTTGGACCCTTGGGCCAGATTGAAGGACCTTCTTTGTGTGAACAAGTGGAGAGAAGTAAATAGAAAACAAGGTATATAACACTCAGGCTATATATTTTTTTAACACTAATGAAGGACTTCTATGAAATAGCTCTATTTGCCTTGCCCAGGAGGGTACATATTTGACATAAATACCATTTGTAAATGGATGGTCTCACTGACACACCCACTTAGGATTTCCCTTGATTCCTTATAAGTTCTCCTTTGGTGTTTTGTATCCAGTATAGATGGCTCTTGTGAGTGTGTTTGTGTGAGTGTGTGTGTGCGCGATGTGCCCCAGCAACTGATTCCAAAAATGACTTGCTGAAATGCACAATTCTGGCTGAGCTGACACTGATCTTTTGATGTAGGTGGATTTCTGCTGATTTGTAGAAAGCTTCATGCCCCAACCCCCTGTGAAGTCACAGCTAGCTTTTCCAGGCCAATTGGCTAGAGGTGAGGGTACCATATGGGGCCTTGGAAAACAGTGAGTCTAATGGCTCCACTGAGGGAACTGAGTAGGCAACTTTCATCATGCAGGTAGTCAGTCTCACTCTCCCAAGAAGTAAGTTGAAGGCAAGATTTCAAATGAGACTTCAGCTTATAACCCCAAATTTCATGGAGCTCATAACCCCATAGTTCATGTGCTATATCAGTGTATGTCTATTACCTTGCCTCTGACTCTGAAAACAAGAACTGATTGTATTTACCATTATTTGACTATTTTTATAGTGTCTAATCCTAGCAATAACCCTGAGGGGTGGCTATTCTTTTTATCCACCCTCATTTTTGAGGAAAGGTGATATACAGAAAGGTTGTTACACAGCTCATAAGTAGAAAGGAAGGATATAGACAGAGGTTAATAGCGCAAACTCTTAACCAATAAGACAGGCTCCTTTCCCTCTCTCTTAACAGTTACATATCATACAAGAAGTTTTTTTTATTTAATTGTTCCTTAATTTTGAGAATACATTATTTTAAAATTGGTATTCTTTTACTGACCAAATCATGAATTCAGGAATTTCCTTTTACCACTTGAAATTGTATCATCTCATTCAAAATAAATGGAGAAAAAGTAGTCATATGGGGGACAGAAACCTTCTAAGGCAAATTATTATCGAAATGGAGAAAATATAGGCTTTCTGAGATGGTTTGCCTTGGAAGAAGGTTTCCCTTTCAAATAGCTCTTTCCAAACTCTGCCTTTCCAAATAGCAGAAATTAGAATATGTATGAATTGGCCTTGTATTTATGCTTCCTTAACTTGCGTGAAGACATGATTTGTTTAGTTTAATAAGACCTTGATTGCAGGTGTCAGCACACAAGCTTTGACTGAAACTGGGTCCGTTTTGGTAAAATGCAAGCTGTGTGAAATTCACAGAAAATGCAATTATGTTCTAATTTACTCAGTGCCAACTGGCTTTAATTAAAGTAGATCATATTTCAGTGAAGCAAATTCATGGTCCTCCTTCACAAAGGAAGTAGAAAACACAAGAAGGAAATTTACTATTTTTCCTTGGTATATATACCCAAAGCATGGTTAATCTTTAGCTGCTCTTTAAGAAAGTATCAGGGCAAAAGTCAGCATCCCCAGCAGAGACCTGGAGGACCCCTGTCAAGACAGCTTGTCTGCATAGGAGCCCCAGCAAAGCTTGATTTGAGGTCCCAGTGAGGGCATCTCTATTCTTCATCTTCATCTCCAATTCATGACCACCTACCATCTCATCTTGTCCCACATAGTGTTGTCTCCTTCTCAGGATTTATCAAAGGTAAAGACTGAGTTACATGTAGATGCAAGAGAGTGCCTTTATTTTTATCAGCTCAGTTGTTTTAGGTGGCAGGCAACCTGAAATCTGAAAGTAGGTAGGCCCAGGTTTTTTAGTGTTGTGGTTGAACACCCAGACTTTTTCCAAGCTTAGTTCATAGGCTTGATCCCTAGGTTTGGTTCCTCTTGGAGGCAAATGGCTGCTACTAATGCAGGCATGTTATAGAGGCCAACAATATTTGACAAAAAGGAGTGTCCCCTCTATGCATCTAACAGGGAGGAAGTCCTTTCCTAGGCTCTCTGGCTGTCTCCCCCTGACCACGGCATATCCATTGGCCCTGATTGGGTCACATGACTATAACATGGCAAGAAGCAAGCAGAGGGGTGGGGCAGAGCAGACATATAGCTGGAAGTTTCTTCCATCATAGAAACCATTTAAGGAGGAAGATGAGGTGGCTAGAGAATGATTATTGGATAAGCCAACACCTGTGTCTGCCATACCACTCAGGATTCCTCATTTGTTTAGATATGTTCATGTAGATGTGAAACTGTTTGGCAAATGAACTTATAGGCCAAGATCACAGATCTGGTTAGCTTCAAAAATGTATCTGTCAGCTGACATATGTAAATAAGGGCACACAAAGTTCATGCAACAAAACTATATATGCTTCTATCAAGGGTTCCTTATGTCTTTATATCTTCTAATACTCAATGTGAAATAATTCAGAATAATGTTTAAAAGAATTGGAGACAGGTAGTCATCTATAACGAAATTTTTATATGCTATAAGGAGAATAGGGATTAAAACTTCAGTCATGGGAGTACCATGATGAGAATTCTTAATGATATCTCCAGTGGACCATGTAAGACAAAGATTTTCAAGTGCAACGATTTATGCTAAATAAGGTTAAAATGTGGCAAAGACTGACTGCATTTTTTTTTTTTCGGTATGCGGGCCTGTCACTGTTGTGGCCTCTCCCGTTACGGAGCACAGGCTCCGGACGCGCAGGCTCAGCGGCCATGGCTCACGGGCCCAGCCGCTCCGCGGCATGTGGGATCCTCCCGGACCAGGGCACTAACCCGTGTCCCCTGCGTTGGCAGGTGGACTCTCAACCACTGCGCCACGAGGGAAGCCCAGACTGACTGCATTTTAATGTGCTATAAGAAAATTGAAAGCCTCTGGCACTCTATAAAACAGTAGCCTTTGGTTTTGACTGAAGTGCCCATTACCCTCTAAAGGTTTAGTCCGTCACTATGCTGATAAGGCAATGTGTAATTGCTGAGAGGCCCCGCATAGCTGAGGAGGACCATTTTTAATTTCAGTCTCTTTCTGGAACCAGAGCAGAGCTCCTCAGTGCTTTTTTAATAGTCATTTTAATTTGTCTGATAATTTTTACTTCCTTTCACAATTCAATTGACTGATTACAGTCAGTAGTCTTTCATTCATTAAGAGTAATAGCTTAGTTTAAGTTTGCTTTGCTAAACATTTGTAAATACTTTCCAGTATAAATTCTGTGAGTATGAGGATGCAGTCCACTGTTTTATTTCTGTTGAGACATAAAATATTGCTTCCGGAGAGTGATAATCAGATTTTCCTGACATACCATGCAAAACTCCTTTGGGATAACCTATGGTCTAACAAGGATGTAGATAAACAGAAACAGAAGGAACCTTAGCTCTCACTGGATTCTGCTCTCTTGTTAGAATTGATGAAATCAAGACTCATGAAGGATTTTAATTTTGTTCCAAGATTAAGAGTTACGTGGAGATTAGACAGATTCTTCGTAACTAGTCCTTTCTAATCATCTTCCATGCCTGGCATAAGGCTATGGATATGGAAGTCACTCAATAAATGTTTGCTATTAGGGTGAATGGGTTATTTAAAGGTATTTGCATTTATTTTGTTTTCTTTGGCTGCTAAGAAGTTATGGCAGTGATTTAGGGGTCATGTTGGTCTCTAATTATGATGGCAAGTGGAACAACATAACTCCCCACCAATGACACTGTCTTTCAAGGCTTCAGTTTTTATTTTTCTGAGGTGATCTTAAAGGCATATATCTAGGCTAATCTATTTAATCAGGTTGTTTGTCATTCATTGGTGAAATGGTTGGTTCAAGAGGAACCATTGACATTTGGTTTAATTGCCTTGGAATAGTTATGTCTCATGTGCCTCTCAATGATGGGCATCTTGGATAAAACTAATAAATAAATTGAGTATGCAGTATGAATCAAAAGCCAGCTCTGGATTTTTTCCACATGGTCTAACATGGCTAATGAAGTCATCTACTCTCTGGGGCAAGTGGAGATCCAAAAGGTATGGCTTGGATTTACAGAAAATGCTGAGGGAAATTGTTCCACAGCTCTGATTTAGTTTAAACGTTAAACTTTGCTTTAAGAGCTACTCTAAGGCAATATTCATCTCTTAAGTGAAAACAGCAGGCTCTCAGAAGGCAAACCATTGGACACGGTACCAAGGGTCAACAGACTTCGATTAGAATTTCAGTTACACCACTTATTAGCTATATGACCTTTAACTAATCACATATCTTCTCTGTGCCTCAATTTATTAATAGGTATAATGGGAATAATCATCATTATTAATTTTACCCTCTTCACATGGTTTTTGAGTGAGATAATACAGGTGACATTTTTGAGAACAATATAGTACTATGTAAGACTAAAGAATTATTTATTAACACCTAGCAGAGCCACATAGCCAAAAACAAAAACAAAAAACTGGTTATATCAGAAGGCAGCTTTCTATAGTAAGACTTTTATCATAGAAAGTATTGAAAGGGACCTATAACAGTTCCCTCATTTTGAACTGATGTCCAGTGGAGTTTATTGGTTCTCCCAGGATCCCATGGGCAGTGGCAAAACTAAAAACTGGAGCCTCCATTTTTTCATGGCATGATCACCAGGTTGCATTTATCAAGGAGAACCTATAGGGAAGGTGAGTGGTATAATTCTAAAGTGAAAATCTAACCATGATAAACCAACCTGTAGAAATGTACTGAATATCTAGTGTCTAGTCAACCTATTGTTAAGTCCACTGGGAAATAATAAGTTTTTCCCTTCCCTGGAGTTGCTTTTAATCCATAAGGAAGATCAGACATGCTCCTAGGACAGATAGTGATAACAATAATGAAGTCCAAGCTTCATGCTAAACAAAGTACTGTGGGGTAGCAAGGCAGGGTGACGTGACAGGGAAAGTGCTAAAGCAGGATCACTCAGTTCTCCGGGCTGAGCCATAACTTACAATTTTAGGTGAATGCCTTAATCCTCTAGTTTAACCATTGAGGAAAGTTGATAAATTCATATACTACCAAAACTTTTTATAGGGAATTCAATGAGTCCGGGTTGAGGCTGAGAATCAATCAATTTTCTCTCTGTCTCTGTCTCTCTTTGCCTGTCTCTTTCTTTCTCTCCCTTCCCACAAAGTTTCTAAGTAATTTCTATTTGCCAGCAAGTTTAAGAAACTAAACATGTTTCATTTAGTTTTACTTATTTCTTACTTACTTAACTAATATGGTCCAGCTGGGCCTATTTTTGTCCCCCCAGAATTGAAGGGTTAAGGTAGACAGCAGCTATTTTCAACTTGTTTCCAGAGTTGACCTGTTCTACATGCTGGCTTTCCACAGATTCCTTCCTTTGGGGGAAGTGTCCCAAAGTTTTGCCCTCCATGCTTGACAGAGGGCTATGGATACAGCCGGCACTAAATAAATGTCTGCTCTATGAGTGTGCGAATTATAGATAGATAATTATGTGAAGGTGATTAGTTAGTTATAGTATAGGAATAGACATAGATATCCATGCAAAATGTGTGTGTGTGTGTGTGTGTGTGTGTGTAGAGACAATACAGTCCCTGCCCTTGGTTGGCTTACAATGCTTACAATGTCATTGAAGAGTGAAGACTCACACTAAGAGTGTTTGAAAGATGCACGGAGAACATTTCTATTGGCTTTCTGAGCAGGCTCTAGAGTCAGCAGCCATTGGTGTTTTCCATCATCCAGGAAGGCAAAGCTCTGCAATGTGCCTGTGGAAACTGAACAAAAGCTACTCAGCTTCAAATGGAACAGCCTCAATTCTGCCATCTCTGAGTGTGGTATGGTGTGTATCCCACCACCACCACCTTTCTGGGGACAAGGTCAGTTCGCTCTCATCCAGGTTCCAGTCAGCCTTCGCTTGTGGAAAAAACAAAACAAAACAAGACAGGGAGAGGCTTGCCCCATGACTGCTTCCTGCTTTCTGCTTAAATACTGGCTGTAATTTCCTTCAGAGGCTCTGGGAACTTACTAGTGGGCTTCAGCTCACCCAGCTCCCAGGCATTGCTTTCTTTTCTTGCTGTTTTCTGTCTGATTTGGAGGAACCAAGTTATCCCTATAAACTTCCTGACAGAAAACAGTGCAAAGGAACAGGTAAATGCTAAACAGAATGGAGAAAGACATGTTATGGTTTAGAGGTGATCAGATTGGGCCACAGAAGTAGTGAAAGGGCAAGGAAGTACATCTAGAACTTGTCCTTGAAGAGGAGGGATGGTATTTGAATTGTTATCAGCATAGGAAAAAATACTCCTGGTTGAAGAAGGATTTGAAAGAAAGAGACATTAAGAAGACAGGATATTCAATAGGAGTTTTCTGGAAATTGGCCTGAGAATAGTTGAACTAAACTGGTACCTCTGAATATCTAAAGAATATGTTAGTGAACAGTGGCTCCTCAAATCTGATTTTCTCATTTCTTGTTCTGTATACATTGGCCTTGCCCTGCTTTCCTTCCTATTTTTATGACAAAATTACTCATAATAGATATTGCAAAGAGCTTTGAAGCCTGACAGTGAAACAAGTACTTGAGTAGTAACTACCCAGGGAAGGAAAAATAGGATTTCACGAGGATGTAATTGAACTCCTCCTTTCTTTAGACATTTACACAGGTCCCACAGTAATTGAGGACTTCTAATGGTGGATAGCTTGTCCATCACACCAGTTAAATAAAGAAATCATTAGAAGGGCAAACAGGTGGGTACAGATTCTTAATAGGATGGTCAGCTGAATTCATGACTTGGAGTAGGCAAAAGCAGGGCCCAGGTTGGCCACACTCATTGACATGTGGGCCCTGACCAAGGACCCAGCCCAAACCAGCAGTGACTCTGATCCTTTACATGCTGAGATTGGTGGTTTCAAGACAGGCTGGAAGATTAAATAGAGGGCAAGGAAGCAGACTCAGTGCTTTTCACAAGCTCCCCTGTCCTCCACCTCTTGCTTCAGCAAGATATTTTAGGTTTTTGTTTAGAACCAGTCACACTGTAGAATAGGCCTTGCCTTTGGCAGGAAACATGTCACAGAGAAGTCTTGGTGAAATATCATGTTTCTTTTTGAGCCTTATGCTCCAGATCTATGTCCAGATTCTGTCTCCACATTTCCCAGTCTCTGCTTTCCATCTCTGGTTAAAATTGTCCAGAGCATCCAGTCCTAGATGCCTAGGGATTGTGCTAGGTGCTCATATACTTTGTCTCATGGAATCCTCATCACAATCTTAGGATATTCTTGTCCTTATTTTATCATTCAGACATTGGATTGATGAGGCCTTAGGCGATTTTCACAAGCTCATATGTTAAGAAAGAGACAGAAGTGAAAGTCAAGAAAGAAAGTCTGGGGTCTGTACCCAATTATGACCCAAATATAACATTATAGTTATATTCTTTATAACATATAGTATCTTCCCTTTCCTATTGCATAGTGTACTAAATATTTTCCCATACATAGTATAAAGAATGAGGTTTTCTAAAGACATTGTATTTTCTTCTCACCCAAAGTTCTTGAGAACCAGATTCTACTGAGTTCAAGACACCTGGTCAAATTTGAAAATTCAGGTTAGATACTTAAATGTATAAAGCTCCTATGTATTACTTGTCCCAAGGATTGACTTCTGAGGTTTCCCTCTCCTCTTCTGAATAGATATGCAATAGTAGAGAGTCCTTAAAAGACCCCATCAAGCTTTGGACATCAGCAGGAGAGGATTTAGGAGCATGCCCAAGGTCATTGATAGTTTTGTGGAGGAAGCTGAGCAAGAGAATGATTAGACTTGGAAAGCAGATGGAGGGGCTGAGAGAGGAGCAGTGGCCAAGGCAGAGGTGAAAATTAGCATGGCCTACTCAAGGGACAATCAGTGCTGATTTGCAAGCTCTGAAGAGAATACCAGTACCAATTCATACATTTAACAAAATGTTTTTGGAAAGAACACCAGTGAACCAGTTTGGATGAGAACCAAATCTAGGTCTTGTCTGAAATTGAAGTCGAGCAAATCTGGGACATCAACATTTTAGAATTTGAGATCTGGTGTCATTTGGCTCAAACAACATTCTACAGTAGGGGAAGCTGAAGTGTTCAGAGGGAAGTGCGCTGCCCAGTGCCATTTGGGGTGACAAAGCTGAGCTAAATGCCAGGCTCCAGATCTCAATCTACTGCCAGCCCCATGTGGAATCTGAGCAACATTGATGGTGTCCTTGGCCTGGGCACCCATGAAGGTGACAGGTGACTAGGACTACCCCTGATGTAAAGATTTAAATGAGGCTGTAGACAGCTCTTAGATAAGGGTAGATTGATTTCACCAGATCATTTTACAGCCTACAGGGAGTTTAGTAACTCATGGGGCTGACCATTCAGTCTGTTGTAGGAGGGGCAGCTCCAGGGCATACATGCAGCCTCTGTCATCCTGTGCACAGAACAGGTGTCACTTTGTAGACATTTCAATTTCCCCTACTAGTTCTGGATAGCAAGAGAATGCTTCTAATTAGAGCCCCTCTGGAAGTTGGCTTTAATCAATTTAAAAGTTGGCATGTGAAACGAAATCCATTTGACATTTCTGCTCTTTTGCTTGGCGCTGAAGTTGGAAATACCTATCTGATATTCTTCATACAAATTTTTGTCTGTCACCATCTCTGAGCTCTGCAACCTGCCACACAGGAAAGCTGTGAATGGCAAAGTGAAATCCACGTAATACCCCACGTGATAGAAAGGCCAGAAATGTGAAGGCCATCACACACCTACAGAATGGGAATACCCAAAGCAATAATGATTAGAGAGTGCTTAGTGCTGTAACTTGTCCACAACAAGCCATCTAAACATATTAGCATCCTCTTGTCTTGCCTGATACCGACATTTTCTCGTATTCCCATTTAGACTTTTGCCCTGTGTAGAGTTGTGCTGATTCTGTTACTACCTCTTTGTATACTTAACCTTCTGTGTTCTTTTCTCTCTTTGCTGTGGTTTTTTTCTTTTTCCTTCTCTTCCCTTCTCTCCCCCTTCCTTCCTTCCTCCTTCTCTCCCTTTCTCTCTCTCCTCTCTCTCTCTCTCTCTCTCTCTTTCTTTCTGGAAAGATGGACTCTAATTCACATGAAACAAGGTATTATAAAATTTACAAAAACTTAAATGTAAATCATGGTGTCGGGTTAATAGTTATGAGTTCAGCATTTCATGAATGTTTGATTGGGTGGATGGTTATATGGACAGAGATTTTAAAAAGTCTTTTTTAAAGCATTATTATTGGCCTGACCTTCTCTTCACCCTGATAATCCTCCCCATATGTGTGCATAAAGTAGAAGTTAAAGAGGAATCTCAGTAGTGAAATCCCCTCTCCTCCTTCCTCTGGCCCCTCTTCTCACTTCTCTTGGTTCTAATCTTCTACCTCCTACTCTACCATCCTCCTCTCTCTCTCTCTCTCTCTCTCTTTACTCCTTAGGTTCTCTATCCCCTTTCTTCCTTCTTTCCTTCCTCAATCTCCTCCTCCCCTGCCCTGCCATCCCCCACCTCAAGGTCTGTCCCTTTTGCCTACCATTTGCCTTAGTGCTTGATTAGATCAGGGCACTCATTCTCCCCATGGTCTGTTCTTTCTCTTACACTCCATCAGTCACATCTAAGTGTGAAGAGAGAGACTTAGAAAAAGAGAACAGACTGTCTGAAGAAGCTACACAAACTTAAGAAAGCCACACGGGGAGAAGGAGGTATAGGAATGGGAGCCCCATTCTGTGTTTCCTTCAGCTCTTTTTAAAATATGGATCCTAGACACAAGTGTGGGTTGTTGCTATGATTCAGCAACATTGTTTTCTGTGGGCTCTTCCAACAAAAGCCAGTAAACATTCTTGGAGAACACTGAAATGAGGACTAGATTCCATACTTTGACAAGGCTGACCTTGTAATGTAGCCAGGTAAAACAGGTGTTTTCATTGTAATTTAGGGAGCCCTGGACAGGGGTATCTGTCCCCAAATTCAACTTTTTAGCCTTTTTACCATTATTATTTACTACTTCACATCAGAAAGCTCTTTTCTGGTCTCTACAAGAAGCTGCAAATAACAGCTTGTTAAATATTAGCTGCATATATGCTTGTTATTAGCCCAAAACCTTAGCTCACTCTCCAGAGAGAGAGAGAGGGGAACTCTATGTCTTTTAGAACATGGAAATAT
Source organism: Lipotes vexillifer (assembly GCF_000442215.2). Lineage (NCBI taxonomy): Eukaryota > Metazoa > Chordata > Mammalia > Artiodactyla > Lipotidae > Lipotes > Lipotes vexillifer. Next base: position 212,718 of record NW_006792152.1, on the reverse strand, counting down.
ACCGTCAGGATTAGATACGGAAGCTGACAAGAAAGTGGCTAAAACTATGGCCTGACTTTACTAGTTTCAAAATGATTAGCCCTATCCTTCAGCTAACATAATAGACATGCAAATCTGATAGGTATCTACCCAAAAGCTAGGTTATAGCCAAGCCTATATACATGAATAATTATTTGGAAGAGATTCAACCCCGAACGTTTAAATATTGGACTCTGTCACCTATCCTCTTCTTCTTGGCCCTGAAGAACAAGAATAGACGATATGGTAGAAGTCCATGACTGCAAATTAGTAGTTGAGATGGTTCTCTCGCTAGGGTGATTTTAAAAGGAGATTGGACTTGAGGGAGAAAGAGTCAAAACATTAATGCCAAATGTGTCGTTTTTACAATTTACTAAAATGCAACCCTCTAGAACTCTGGGTTATCAGTTACTGTGGGGTTTGCAGGGATCATTAGCCTGAGAGAGGGACATTTTTATTGGGAGTAGGGGAGCAGCTACTCTTGGTTTAGTATGATTTCTGTGGAAGTTCATATTGGTCAAAAATGCCTAAACTCAAAAATTACTTTTTTTTAATTAAGGAACTTCCCTGGCAGTCTAGTGGTTAAGACTCTGTGCTTCCACTGCAGAGGAGGAAGGTTCAATCCCTGGTTGGGGAACTAAGATCCTGCATACCATGCTGTGCATCTATTTTTTTACATCTTTATTGGAGTATAATTGCTTTACAATGGTGTGTTAGTTTCTGCTTTATAACAAAGTGAATCAGTTATACATATACATATGTTCCCATATCTCTTCCCTCTTGCGTCTCCCTCCCTCCCACCCTCCCTATCCCACCCCTCCAGGCAGTCACAAAGCACTGAGCTGATCTCCCTGTGCTACGCGGCTGCTTCCCACTAGCTATCTACCTTATGTTTGGTAATGTATATATGTCCATGCCTCTCTCTCGATTTTGTGCATTCTTAACAAAAAAAAATCCCTAAATTCATTGATTTCCTAAAATGTCAATTATATTCATTAATATGTTTTGCAAGCCTTTTGGAATCAGGCAACTGCCAGCTCTCTGCTCAGTGGTTTTGATGTACTGATGAAAGTAGCCGAATTCTACTCAGGAGCCGTGATCAAGAAGATAGGTTTTGGAGAGAAGGAAAACATTTGGGAAGCTAAAAAAAAAAAAAAAAAAAAAAAGAATTAAACCACAGGGTATCAGCCACTGGCAGACATTATGGCCAGTTTGAAATGTGTTTGATGATACAAAGGCTGGAGCCAGTTAGTCTGTGAAAACCGAAGTCTGGTGCTTCAAATGACAGAAAGGAATTTAATTGCAGTTGCCCCAAATGTGTCTACTTATTTGAGTGACTGGTGTTAGACAGTCCTTAGCTTGGTACAGTGAAAGGTACTCAGATCTGGGAGTCAGCACAGCTGAGGTCTGAAGGAGGATTGACACAGCTGGCCTCTGTAAGCTAGTCCCTCCTTTCTCTAGACTACAGCTACCCAATGAATAAAACTGAGATAATGATGTCTGGCCTTCTGCTACACACAGGTGTTTTAAAGCAATGGAAGTTAAGAGATGGGGAAATAATGGACCAAATTTAAAGTTCTATTCATGGCTTGTATAGCTTGTAGCAAATTCTGAGCATCAGAAATGTTATAGAAAATGGTGCCAAAAAAACCCACAAAGATCAGAAGTCCAAGTACCAAGAGCAATCTGCGAAGTATAAATGGTTTTCTGTTCATATTTTCTTTTTCTGTAAGCTCAGGCAGTCCTGAGGCTATGTCTTTTGGTATTTTATCTGTTCCACCTGTATGGCTTCAAGAGTGATTCCCCAAAACTGTTGATCCGTGAGTGGATCAGTCTTGGACACAGAGACTGGCTATTTTCAAGTGCAGTAGGAGAATATCTCACAGCCCATTCATGTGCTACCCCACCATGGTAGCACATGGTGGGGTAGCACATGAATGGGCTGTGAGATATTCTTTTCTTCTAGGAATAACCTATAAATGGAAATAGAATAAATCTTCCAACCTCTTCCTTAACACAGTCTGTGAAGGGGGATATTTAGGAAAAATGAAGGCAGAATTAAACAACATCATGTTACCTATACCACAAAGAAAGCGTGAAGCTTCTTTTAGGTGCTGTCAGTTCATGTCAAGATGTGATTTTAAGATGGGATCAAATGTGCAAGAAGCTTTGGGAGACACATTAGTAAATGATAAGCAGGGGCAGCAGGTGAAGCTTGGGAGAGCCTCAGACTATGATTTAAGTCTGACATCTACGGATGGACAGAAAGAAGAAAGGAGAGTTGTATAGGGAAAACCTGGAATTTCAGTGCACTTCTGAGAAAGTTTCAGCCAGGCTGATGTGGTTCCTGAACAAAATCCATTAGAGGAGTCCTGCATTGGGCAGGCATGACCTGGATCTAGTAACTCTACCATGTTCAGTGGCATCTGTGTACATGCCATTGTGGCTTTAAAGCAGTGAAAACTAGAAGCCGTCAATCAGTTGTTCTTCTTACAGCAGGTTCTCTTAAAGGGAGATCTGAGTAGGACACTTCCATGGTCACCACAGACATTACTGACACCCCCACCCATACCCCTGGGCCCTTGTGTTGTCACCTCCACATACCTCTAGTTGCAAGTGCCCTTGCAATGTGTCCAAGCTACCTACTACTGGTTCATTTACTCAATCAACTCAGCATTCACCAAATACTCTAGGCACAAATCACCACTGCTCTTGGATTTTTGCTAGATATCAGGCACTGTGCTAACTAAAACATGGGTAATATCAGCTTATCCTTACCACCACCCTCTGATGGAGCTACTATGGGGGTCTCCACCTTGCAGATGAAACTCACAGGATCAATAACTTGTTCAAAGTCATACAGCTGTAAGCGGTGGAGATTCCATTCACACCCCAGTCAGCCCAGTCACGTGGCTTCTCTATTGCAGTTCCAACCATTCGGTGCACATCTACTGAGGGCCACTAGTAACCTAGGTGCTATTGCCAGGTGCTGGAGATTTTGTCATTATCAGGTGGACCATTGTTCTCAAGGAACTCATTCTGGAGGCAGGACTGAGATCTAAACCAAAAATTATGATACAGTTCAGTGTGAGAAATGCCCAGAGCACTGAGATAAACTGGAGCTCAGTCTTGAAGGATGAGCATGATAACCAATCTGATCAAAGGAAGGAGAGAAATCTACATAGACCAAAGCACATTTGCTGAGTCCCAATAGGGCAAGTCCTGGAATTTCTGAAGGCTTTACTGTTTCTGTAAACTGGAACATATTCAAGGTGATTCCCTTTATAGAGCACTCCAAGATAGAGTTATAACTAGTGCTCTGGGAGTTGTGGGAAGTGTCCCCCACTCTCCTACTTGAATATCATCTGCTATGTGTGTATTAGTGGAGGAAAATGGTTGAAAATCACTGTAGTAAAGAGTTAAAAATCATGTATATACAAAACACGCATGTGAAAGTCGAAAAAGATTAAATGAGAGGGAACACCTGTGATGGTGGTCATCTCTGAATGAGTGAGAGAGAGGGGACCAGGACCTAGAAAGGGGTTGGAGAAGACTTCAAACTAATATATTAACAAGCAGCAGTTTGGATGTGGGGTCCACATTTGTTAATTATGTCTTGTATTCTTGGATACTTTCCAAATTTTCCAATATAATATTACTTTTTAAATTGTTAATGGAAAAAAAAGAATGCATGAAGCCCATGTGAAGAGGGGAAATGAGGTTAACAAAACTGGGCCAACTCTGGGAAAATGGGCCAATTCACCTTGTGATTAAAAATAATAATAATTAATCTATCCATGAGAGAACATTTCATAGACCACAAAAAAGAGTACAGTTAAAAATTAGTGAAATCTTCAAAAGGTATATATGTAGTTCAATTTGTTTTGCACCAGTGTCAGTTTCCTGGTTTTGACAATGCACTGTGGTCATGTAAGATGTTCTGTTTTTGGGGAACTGGGTGAGAGTACACAGGAACTTACTGCACTATTTTTGCAACTTCTTGTAGGTTTAATGTTATTTCAGAATAAAAAGAGTTTCAATTGGTAATGATGATGGGATAAAATGCTATGCATTTACATGATATTCCCATTCTCATGGAGGATTTTTGTCATGGCTGTATCTTTACTAAAGTGCAGGGCTCTCTAATAGTAACAAGCCAGGCACAGGTAGGGTCTTCCAGGACAGCCCCCAGATCTCATGGCATGGCTTTAACCCACCCATCTCTAATTCCAGGCCCCATAATATTTTTAATTATTAAAGCACTTATACATACATTCTCTCATTTGTTTAAATCTTCATGAGTAGTTCTTCCAACAGGTGTCTTGGACAGCTCATAAAAAAATGTATGTGCAGTTAATTTTCTGATTGACTGATATGGCTGCTATTGTCATGTTTGTGGAAGAG
>NW_006792152.1:151056-208286 GCF_000442215.2 Lipotes vexillifer | reverse complement strand
GTTCAGCAGTTTCTGTTAGCTGGAACAAATTGGAGGAAAGGAATAAACAGATTGCTACAGAAGGCTTCATGCTGGCACCCTTATTTGAAAACCAAGGGTTGTCCCTGGATATAGATGGAAGTGGAAGTCTCTCATAAGCAGGGCTTTGAAGAATGGTAGGGACAAAACTGGCCCCCACCTATTTCAAGACTCCTTTCATGGGTCTTTCCCTCTAGATTAACCCCAGTTAAAATATACAGGGTACCTAGGGACAGAGATAAATTGATTCATTACTACTTATTTATGATATGCTAACCAAGAACAAAGTCTGAAAGCAATATAACTCCCTCTTGGAATGGGCAGTGTTAAGATCTTATCATTGTTACTACCTTATCATGAATTAACTCCTTAAATCTATTTCAAGTAACAAGCAACCCTTGACAGCACCAGATACCAAGCATTTAGCTAGAATGGGAGAAAGAAGTTATGAGTTGAGATCAGAAGTCCTATAAATCCAGGCTTTGGTGGGAGTAGAGATAAGACTGGCAGAATGTTGATAGTTATTGGGGTTGTGTGCTGGGTACATGGGGGCCTATTGTTATGTTATAACGTATTATTATGCTCTCTGTTTTGTTTATGTGTTTTGACGTTTTCTAAGAAAAATAGTTGAAAGAGAAAAAAGAAATTTTGTATTCTACTATATTATCAATGTCCTTTAGATGTTGTAATCATTTCAAACAAGGTAAAATCATGCCTCTCATACATATATAAAAATGAACACACGTTGTTATGGGTTGAACTGTGGGCCCTTGAAAGATATGTTGAAGTCCTAACCCCCAGCACCTGTAAATGGGACTTTGTTTGGAAATAAGGTCTTTGCAGATGTCGTCAAGTTGAGATGAAGTCAGTGTGGGCCCTAAGCCAATATGACTGGTGTCCTTATAAGAGGAGGAAATTTTAGACACAGACACAGGAAGAATGTCCCCTGAAGACAGATACACAGACACAGAGGGAAGATGGCCCTGTGACTATGGAGGCTGAGATGGGAATTATGCTGCCACAGCTAAGGAATGGCCGGGGCTACCAGAGCTGGAAGAGGTAAGGAAGGATCCTCCCCTAGAGGGCTTCTAGGGAACGTGGCCCTGAGAACATCTTGATTTAGAACGTCTGTCCTCCAGAACTGTGAGACAATACATTTCTGTTGTTGTAAGTCATTAATTTGGTGGTACTCTGTTACAGCAGCCCTAGGAAACTAATACACATGTTAAAGAGTTTAACTCATTATTGAGGAAACTGATGAGATGTTACAACCAATTCAAAAAAGCACAAATTTATATGGAAGAAAGGAATGTTGAAATGAATATGCAAATGGAAGAAAAACTAGCTTCTTCCACAGAAGGATAGGTTAGTCAACTTGAACCTCTACTGGAAGAACGTAATTTATCTGTTCAGAGACAAAAATTATTACATTGCTATCAGTTTATCTACAATTTACAGAGTTGCAAAATAGCTTCTGTTGCATCAGCATCAGATAACTTTGAGGGGTGTCCTGTAGACCATGGGTTGCTTTTGAATGATTCACAATCTTTTTCTTAAGACCAAAACAAACCAAACAAAAAAATTTAAGACCCTGAATACTCATTTAAAACCTTGAATGCTCATTTTTACAAAAAGAAGAGAAGAAAAAAAAAAAAAGAAAATCAGATTTAGGACACACTAAACTTACTGAATGGGTGATATTTTAGAAACAACCACACAATGCCTCCCTTTCCTCAGTCAGAAGATGGGAATAATGCTAATAATTGTGCCCATTAGGCCTGTAGCGAGGGTTAAATGAGATAATGCATGCAAAGTACTTGACAATGACTGTCTCAAAGTATTCAAAAAGTAATTTCCATGATTGCTATTATTAGTGTAGAGAGTGTTAGGAGAATTAACTTCCGGACTCAGTAGGAGCTTTGTACATTATCAAGTATTATGCAATCATAGCTTAATTCCACAGTCATATTACTGACTCTAATGTTGGACTATTTTAAAGATGAAAGTAATGCAAGGCGATTACAGGCTAGAGCAGGATCAAGTCTGGGAGAGGCAAGGCTAAGAGGAAGGCCTAGGAGTAAAAAGAAAAAGTGAGTTAGAGTAGGGCCAGGGAGGGAGGAGCCAGGGAAGAGAGATTTGGTCCAAGGTCAGTTGACGTTGCTCCACAGTTGTGCTAAGTGCTGACCCTCCTCCAAATCCTTTGCTTCGTGTACTGACTGCCCTGATAGATGTGAAACCCACTAATGACTCAGCTTTTAAACTTTCCTAAGGGTTTTGCAGAAAGTCCCTTAATCAACCCCAATTCCATCCATTTTAACCAGAGACTTCACTTTTGAGGGTGGGCAAAGAAGGGAGGGAGTATTATTCAGATGCATGGGACAAATAGGATTAAAGCACACTCATGGTTGGTTGCCTGTGCCATCCCGTTTGTGAGGCTGGCCTGGTCCCTTAATTATCTCATTCAAAAGAGCACGTTCAACAAAAAAGCAATCACCACCAGTTTGCCTTTCCAGTTGTGTTTCAGAGTTCTGTTTGTGTCATTTGCTCTGGGCCTGAAATTGTTCCTCAGATTTCCTCCCTGAAGTAGTTTACAGACATTATACAAAGAAATTAATTAAGTAGATTTTCCATTTTCACAGTTTTAATGAATAAATGATGTTCCTATTTGTTTATCGGCTTTCTAATTATAACACAATTCAAAACATCTTGGTTTCCTGAATTCCAACACTGTCATTGTTATGGTGGTGTTATTGCTGCTTTCACGGTGTACGTAATATTATTTTTTTAGATAGATCCCAGGTGCAGTATTCCATATTTATTAAAGTGTGATCTGCATATTTTTCTCTTTTCATGTACCGCTTATCTGTACAAGAGCAGAGAGTTAAATATAACAATTTGCTTTAAAGAGCCTGGAAGAGTTTCACAGGCAATCTGAGGATTTGTGGTCTGGTGGGGGGATCAGGCCTGGCTGACTTAGTTCAGGACCAACAGAAAGAGGCCTGGGCCAGGGGCCCAGCCAGCAGGAGCAAACCTCACTACTCCAAGCAGCCAGTAGGCCACGAACTTGTCAGAGAGGACTGATAGATGGAGTCCTGGCAAGAAGGCAGATGTCAGGCTCAAAGGCCAGCAGGTCAGAAGCTCCAGGAAAGCAGCACAGAGACAAAGGGAGGAGGGCTCAGGAGAGGAGGCAGAGTCTCTCCTTTCTCTGTCCTCATGTGTTTGAGGTGGGCAGTCCACAGATCATGGGTGTCTGTTATTGCAAGAGTTTGGAGGTCTGCAAAGGAACTCTGCCTTGACTGAGGTGTGGGCAGGGGTGCCAGTCTCTCTATCTCTGCCCTCTCGGGATGCAAAGTAATATCACTATCACTTTGCCCTTGGCCAAGAGAGAGTCGTGGTCTGTAAATTTGTCCTGACCTCAGATAAGCATTTGGGTACCGTCTAGTTTAACAACTGGCTGTGAACCTCCCAGGATGTGTCACCATGGGACCAGGTTGCTAGGAACACACTCTTGCCCTCCAGAAATTTGTAATCTAGAGTCCAGAAACTGTTTTGGGAGACTTCTGGCCGTAACAAGTCACCTGGCAGCCTGGAAGGGGTGTTCGCCTGGTCTGCCCTAAGGTCAGATGCTGTGGCCATTATTGCTCCTGGAGTCTGGAGATCAGAACTCCTTTTCTCCTTGTGCATGCTCTGTAACTCCAGGGTAGAGAGTGGTGGCATAGGAGATACTCACTATCCATCTGAATTGTTATGCTTTGTAATTCATGCTAAAAGGCAGTGTGGTCTAGATGAAGGCAGATTTTGAGGTAGAACAATCCAGAATATGAATCCCAAATGTTTCCTTTCCTAGGTACTAGGTGGGTGGCTCGACCTCCCTAGCCTTTGTATCCTACTGTGTGTGCATGGAGAGATGCTCCTTGGTTCTCCCTATGGACATTGTAGCATTCAGATGAGACAACAATTGTGAAGTTCCTGGCAGTGTGCAGACCTCAGGAGGGCAAGAGTGCTATGTAGTCATCCAGGATCTGGGGGGCTTTGCCAAAACCTGGAACTGTCAAAGTACTTAACTTCTGGCCCTCAGCATCCTTGTTTGTAAAATGAGAGTGTGGGCTAGAGGACCTCTAAGGGCACTTGTAGCAGGAAGATGCTGTGATTCATTATCTCCATGGTCACCCATTGCTAATGCTAACGTTGGCTTTTTCCTTTGAAGGTTCAATATCCACTGCTTTGAAATCTCCTTTCTTGCTATTCCCCAAGACTGAGCTTTTATGCAGTTTTCTCCCAGCATCATCATCATCCTTTATCTTACAACTAAAGTTTTTGTTGTTGGCTTCTGATCCTGTGTTTGCCTTCTCAGGGATTTTCCTACTGTGGACATTTGCATCCTATCCATGTTATTTTCTGTCCCTGTCTTTGATAACTTTTTGTTTTTTTTTTTTTTTGGTCTACACTCCTTGGCCCCTTGCAAAAAGTATCCTTCTTATTTTATTTTCCTTCACTCTGTTAATTAAATTTTACATCATCCACATACCATGTTTATTAATGAGGCCACCATTTAAGTGCTAATAAAGTCTAGGGTAATTAGCTTTCTTGCATCTGCTCAACTTCTCTACTGGACAGAAGGTCAGTCCAACAGTAGGCATATGCTTGGTTCATTCTAATGGTGGCACACTACTGCTTCCTCATTCTTTCTCTCACGCTGTGTTTATTTTCTCTTTTAAGTAGATCTTTCTTCCTGGGAGGGCATCCCTGATGTACCTAAGCACAACAAACATCCAATGCCTATAGTGTGGCAAGAATGGTGGAATTGTGCTAGCTGCTGGAGTTTCAGAGAAATAATGCCCCTTGTTCTTGAGAAGGTTATAGTTGACTGAGGGAGACCAGGAAGCACCCAGGGATCGTCTTAGTCTATCTGGGGGTGCTATAACAGAATATCATGGACTTGTTGGCTTATAAACAACAGAAATCTATTACAGTTCTGAAGGCTGAGAGATCAAGGTGGTGATATATTCAGTGTCCGCTGAGGTCTACTTCCTGGTTCATAATAACCCTCTTTAGCTTTAACCTCACCTGGTAGGAGAAAGGGGAAGGGAGCTCTCTGGTGTCTTTTTATAAGAGCACTATCCCATTCATGGGGGCTCCACCTCCAAATACCATCACATTGGTTTCAACATACGAATTTTGGGGAGACCAAACATTCAGTTTATAGGAGGGAGTTACATATAATCTGATCTGTAATCTGGTAAGGCTGAATACAGGTATTTTGAGAAATATACTGTAGCCTAAGGGGGTAAAGGAAGGCTTTGTTTACTCTGCACTGAATCTGATTGAGAGACAGGAGTTTTCTTCTGGCAGACTGCTATTAGGGAAGTTATAGGCAACTGAATTTTGACCTAGTATAAGGATGAACTTTAAAAAAACTGTCAAAAGAGATGCTCAAATATAGAAAAAGCTGTTTTGGGCAATGTTGAGTTCCCTGTCCAATGAGATAATAAAATATTCGATGGGAGCATTTCAAGATTTATGAACTAAAAGTGAGTTAGCAAGGTGAGCTGTAAAATCTTGAATTCCTGAGAGACTTAGATTCCCTAGACCAGCCAGTAATGGGAAAGTTCATTGGAGAAGTGGGACCTGGAGGTCTCATTAACTGGTAAGTTGATAGTTAAGCAGAGAATAGTGAGGAGGACCTCACAGGCAATGGGAAGAATGAGTTAGGAGCTTAAACTCAGACTTATCCTCTGACTAATACTCAGATCTAGGGTCATGCATATAGGAATCTTCCTGGGAAGCAGGAGTCTTATAAATGAAAGGATCAGGTGTGGAAAGTACAGAAAAAAGTCATACATAATTCCACCTATCATTCTGGAAGTGTGACAGTCCTTCAGTCCTTTGAACTCTATTAAAATGTGTAAGTATCTTACACTGCAGAGAGGGACTAAACAATCAGTTCATCCCAGCGTCATCAGAGTGGCCTTAGAAAACCTGAATCTGAATGGCTCTTTTGCATAAAATCCTTCTGTTTTCCCTGATCACTTTCAATATGAGCACTAAAGCCCTTAGTGTGGAAAACAAGGCAGTTAGTGACTAACATCACAGGTTCTAGAATCCTTTCACCTGGGGACAGGTGCTGATGTTGGACCAGTCACTTAGCCTCTCTGTGCCTCAGTTTCCTCATCTTTTTAAAGGGTGGTGGTTGTAATAACCCCCAACTCTTCAAATTGTTATGAAGGCTAAATGTGTCAACATATGTATCAAGCATGTAGAACAGTGGCTGGCACGCAGATGGTATCAGTACTGGATTTCCTCCACTCCCTGTGAGCTTCTTGAGAACAGGGATCATGTGCTCTCAATACCCATCCCAGTGCAGGCCGGGCATGTAATATTCACAAGGTGTAGGATCACAGACTTTGGAGTTGGACTGCTTGGGTTCACATTTGGGTTCCATTATGGGACCATCCGCACAGTGTTTAACTTCCTCACCCTTGGTTTTCTCATCTGTGAAACAGGAGGATATAAATGGGATAATACATGCAAAGCTTTAATTGAGCACAGAGCTGGGCACTAAAATTGTTAGCTAATATTATCATTAGACAGCAATAGCTGTTTGCATAATAAATATTCAAAATGCTGAGAGAAAATACCAAAACATGTCCACTTTCTTTTCACTCCTCTCCTTCCCTCACTGCTGTGGTGGCCAGTCAGTCCCCTGCACCTGAATTTCCATGTTGCATATCTAGGGATAATGTGCCTGCATGTAGGCTTCCCAGGAGGACCAAGAAGATGAATGTTCATGTTTATAAAGTTGCTCTGAGCAACCTGAGGAAAATTGCAAGTGAAAAGTATTGTTCTCATCGTGATTATTAATTGATCCCCTAACCACTCATCAGTGGGAATATGACTGATCCACAGGCTCTGGAGGAAGATTTATCACTTGCCTCCCCAAACCTGTGGCTGTGCCTTTCATTAAATGCAATTATCTCCCAGCAAATGCACATACCTTGAGTCTACCGCCTCTTACTCAATGAAATCATTAAACCTCTTTGCAGGGAGGAGCCTTCAAAAGCCACCTGATGAAAAATGGGCATAGATTGGAATTTGGGCTTAATTATACAGTATCTACGCTTAGAGAGTTTCAAGGATGTTGCTCTGTTGTCTGCTTTCTTGTTTTGTTTTTTTTTTTTTTACCCTGCTTCTTTCCCTCCCTTGTTACTATTTTATGATGTAGAATACAAGTGTATAGATTTCTCTGTGCCTCTTCTCAGGACTGCTGCACAGCACAGGGAGCAGCCTGCCTCTGTTGGGGTGGGCATATTTGAGAGGAGGGCTGGCAGAGTCAGTCACCTGTAGGGATCGCTCTGTAGAGCTTTCCCTTCTCGGAATCTCGGAATCGTGAGAGACAACTGCCGAAGAACTATGAATCTTTCTTTACTAGAATCCACAGTTCAACACATAATTCAGTTTCCTTGGAGGGATTGTCAGAGCCCTCTTCCATTAGCTATAAACAGACTTAGCAAGTAGAAGCTGATGTGTAAGATCAGTAAGGTTCACAGGAGAGAGTAAGGGGAGTGAGGCTGAGATAAACCACACGGTGGGGAAACTTCAGGGCCCATTGAAAAGGAAGGGGGGTTATCGAAGGGGGGAAGAAAACCCACCAAAGATAAAGTGAGCTTCTCCTGAGATTTGCCCCTGGCCAGCCTTAATAGGTCTGGCTGGGAGAGCTAGCATGGGTTGGGGCGGGTGGCATAAACCACATGAAGAGCAGTTTCTGTACGCTGAGTTCCACCAGCAAGAGAATATTTGAGGATGCCTTGGAAGGCCTAAGAATCAGGAGCAAGGGTAGCATCAACAGAGGAGAAAGCAGAAAATGGGGGAAAAAAGATATAGTGAAAGGGCCACCTGGGGTCAGGAAATGGAGTATTCTCAGTTGCAGATCTGTGGAATACCCTGTGAATCTGAGATATTGTCCTGAGCTACCACAAGGATAGAATAACAAGAGTGCCATTGGAGAGTCCATCAGATGCTCCATCAAGATTGACTACATCTGCTCACCCCAACCTCCCACTCCACCCCTCCCCCAGCACCCTCCCCCTTGGCAACCACCTGTCTCTTCTCTCTGTCCGAGATTTTTGTGGGTTAGCAGATGTATGCTTTTATATATAGAATGGATAAAAAACAAGGTCCTACTGTATAGCACAGAGAACTATATTCAATATCCTATGATGAACCACAATGGAAAAGAATATAAAAAAAGAATTATGTATGCATGCAAGTGAATCACTTGGTTGTACAATAGTAATTAACACATTATAAATCAACTATATGTCAATTAAAAAAAAAAGATAATTACAGTTAACAATACCTCATTCTCCATTGGCTCAGCCCTTGATTCCATGTGCTGATGCTGAATGGATGTGAAAGCTGCCCTAGCACTGTGACTTAACACCTAGGTGTCCTTCCTCAGTGAATGTTCCCCAGAGCTTAGCCTGCATTCACAAGCAAAATGAACATTAGCAAAAGGAAGCAAAATGTCTTCTTAAGTGATTTTGGGTAGAAGGTAGATTTCATATCACATAAAATATATTCTCCTATACCCCTTTCAAGAAGAAGGAGGCAATGAAAAAGAAGTAGAAACATCAAAGCCCAGGCAGCCCTAAGCCTACCTTGAAATTGCTTGGGGGAGGGATGTCATAATTGCAGTAAGAAGTTCTGTTTTGCCAAATACTTGAGTGGAAAAAAATCAGTTCCAAAGACCTAGGAACTTACTTGTTAAAACATTACTTCACATTGTGCCTGATGGAGAGAATTTAGATTTTAAAACATATTGGCATGGTACTTAAAGCAGTCATATCTCTTGTTTAGTTTAGTTGTCATTAACAATTGTATGAAGTACGTAGGGCAAGGGGTCTCATCCCCAGTTGAAAGACGGGAAGACTGAGGCCAAAAGGCTTCTGGCTCTTTATGTTCTTTCCATATGCTGATGATGCTTCTTTAGTTTTCTGTTATTTTTTAGCACATGCAATTTTTTTTAGCTCTTACTCAAGTGTTTCATACTTGTAAAAATATTCGAAATCTTGATGTATATAGACAAAAATGAAGCAGTAGTTATGTTAAGTCAGCAGGTTACAGTCTGTCTGCCAAGCAAGTAACAAAAATTTGAAGCCCTAAATGAGAAGTTGGCAACGTAAAATTGTAAAAGGGAAAAAATTTCTAACTGGGCTCCCAGAGGGGGCATCACAGATGTCCCATAGATTCACCTCGTTAAGATACAGTCTCCTCCTTAACAATGCTCAACGAAATCCAGAGAACTTGTGAGTTTATAAACATTTTTAAAAAATTATTCAAGGTACAGAACCCATACTACAAAGTGAATTTTAGGTACAAATTCAAGAATACAACAACTTCTCAGTAATGCAGTCTCACAGCAGTACAATTCTGGAGCTCTTCACCGATTGTTTCTTCCTTAACCATCACTGGAACCCTTACAGAGCAGTGTGGAGGGGTTTGTCCCTGTCCTGGACCTGAGTAGTCTCTTCTTCTTGATTTGTCCTGACTCTTTCTATCCGACTTCATTGTTATTTCAAAGTTTAACTCAGGCCACTTCTTACTAATCCAGGTAGGTTTGACTCTATCCACAGTTGATCAGTAGTCCTGAGATATTAACCATACAGTCTTCATTAATTTATTACTATTGTTCTTCATTTGTTCCTCATTCATTCATTCACTCATCCTAAAAATATCTATAGAGTACTTACTCTATCAGGATTTTTTATGCTCGGCACCATTAACATTTTGAGCTGAATAATTCTTTGTTGTAGGAAACTATCCCATAGGATGTGTAGCAGCATCATTTGCCTTTACCCACTGGCTGTCAGTAGCGCCTCTCTATCCCCATCTGTGACAGTCAGAAATATCTCTAGTCATTGCCAAATAACCCCTGGGGGACAAAATCATACCTGGTTGAAAGCCACTGCTTTTCTTCAGTCACTCTCCTAAGTACTAGGGATACAGGAGTGAACAAAATCTCAAAATTGTACAAATGCATACACTATAAAATGTTGATGTAAATTTCCTTGGTTACTAGCCAACATGTGCTGCCTGAGATAAATACTTATGTAAAATCTTCTGCATGCTGGGAGGACATTACAGGTTCACAAGGCTATAGATAGCAGGAAAAGGTACTTTCTGAGTCAAATTCTCTCTAGAAGTTCCTTCTAGTCTACCCTCAAAGCACTTTTTCTCTGCAGTCATTTATCTATTCAACCAACAAATATTTTTTGGTAGTCCACTGGATCCCTTATTATGGTTGTACCCCTTTATCACTTTGTATTCCTTTTTTCCATAACCTCCATCACTAGCTACTAGCCACTGCTGGAGGAGATTAAAAGCTGTTCATTTATAGCACCGTGCAGCTCCCCAGAGCATTTCTATTTAACTGCCATGTGCCTACTCCATATGGAATACACAGAGGTCTAGAAATTCATGATCCAATTAAACAAGAGCTTAATTAGTGCCTACTCTTTGTGAGGCACACAAAGGAAAATAATGGTATGTGTCTTTCACTTGACCACGAGCCATCTTGGAAGTTGGGACATCTTGTTTCACAAGCACTGGGAACATTTTCCCAGCAGAGCCAAGTCTACAAGAAAGTACTGTTCATGCTGGTTGCCACAAAGACTCACCACTGGTGATGTAATCTGTATATGACTTTAGAGAAAGTGTTTCTTTTTTCTCTCCAAAATTCTTCATTTGGAACTTATACACTCTTAACTTGGTCTTAGTTGCTGCAGTGGATTAAAGATGTTGGCAGTTTCTTTACCACTTCTCCCTATGAGAAGTGGAGTCTATTTCCCCTCTTGAATCTCCTGGCTTTGACCTATAATACAGTAGAAGTAAGCTGTGTATCTTCCAAGACGTGGCCTCAAAACACACAGAGGAGAGCTGAAGGCCTCTGACTGAGCTCTAGCTGAATCCTCAAATAACAATGAGCCTCACCTGGCAGCCACGTGACTGAGGCCATCTGGGATCTTCCAGTGTCCTAGAGCCCCAGCAAATACCATGTGGACCACAGATGAGCTGCCCTTGCTGAACTTTGCCCACATTGCAGAATTGTGAACAAATGATTTTTGTTACAAGCCACAAAGCTGTGGGGTGGATTGTTATTCATCCACAGATTTAATAGCCAAGCAAGACAGTTTCTCCTGAACATTTATTTCCTTGAACTCTCTCCACTTTCTATGCATTAAGAAGTCAAATGCCTGTTGGCATGGTTTACTGTCCCAAGTATGGGGTTTAAATTTAGCTTCTCACTTCAAGTTTTTCTCTATTACTAATGACTGTCTTGCCTTTGGGAGAGAAATGGACAGTCTCTAATACTCCCCAGCTCATTCTTCGTGGCTCTCACTTGAATTTAGATTTGGGTTACCAACCTCCCACTTTAACTGGTTAACCAAAAAGATAAAATTTTCTGGTTATAGAATCAATTTCTAATAAAAAATTAAAAAAAAAAGAGAGAGAGAGAAGTTCTTTGTTTTTAGTCACAGGGACGTTGCCAGTGTGGGGTAAAGATCAAGATAAGAATTGCAAATGGTTACAAACACTCCTACTGGGAACTGTGGTCCGGTCTGAGCGGCGTTTCATCAGCCATGATGAACTCCTATAGGACTTGCTCTCATACTTTCTCACAAAACTCCCCTTGCAAATCATTTTTAGGAGCCTCTGAATCCCTAGCTTTCAGCAAAGCCCTGTTTTGGGGCTGTGTGTGCTTTTCTTATACGAAATATTTAATAGTCAACCTGAGCCCCTGTAACAGGCTAATGCACTCTGTCTCCTGTTTCATTGGGGATGTTTTGTGTTAGAGTCATTTATACCATGTGGTTGGACTTCTCAGCCCCTACCTCTGCCCACCCACCCAGCCAGTCCTGCTATGATGTTCATTTGTCACATGCAGTATTGTGGTTTGGGAGATAAACACAATTGATATGCCATCAGATTGCTCCTGACAGAGTGGTTTTAAAAGCTTTTAGAGAGGATGTATAGGAAGAAGTTTTGTCTTCATGGAGTCAGTGTGGCTCATCTGTCTGTATTAAATGTCTAAAAGTTACACTGAATAAGAATGACATTTTAAATAAGAGTAAGTACTGCTTAACTTTTTAATGTCATTCTTCAGATCCAAGGACTTGGTTTTGTTTGGTTTGGTTTGGTTAAAGTACATAGCTCAATTTATAATATAAACTTTCTTTCTTCCCTCTTTCTTCCATTGCTAATGTCTAAAACATCTCTTTTTAGTTTAGTTGGCGGAATCTTTTCCTCTTGAAGCGTTTGGAGATTTTCTTTTATTTTTAAAGGACACTGGCAGCTTTTTTTCTGCACAATTTTAAAGGCAGCCAGTCTTGTCTGGATACAGGGGCTGTAAAAAGTGACAGCAGAAGCAGCAGCAAAAACTATACAGAAAAGTTTGGAAGAGGGTGGTCATCATGTGAAACACAGGAACTGAACATTAACAAGTCAGCAGTCTGGCAAGCAAGAGAAACCTAGAGAACACAAATGTAAGATGATCACTGAACCAGGCGGTGGGATCCAATCCTTGCAAAAAAATCAGCCACCAGGAGGCCTCCAGGGCTAGAGGGGCAAGATGAGACAGATGCTCACATATCTGGGTGTGAGGGGTCCTGGAACGAGGTGGTGAGATGGGAGAGGCAAAGAGTAGCACCAGAATCAGAGGGTGGGCTTTACTACCAAGGCAGTTTTTAGCCACAGGCTTTTATTTTGCGAAATTTAATTCTGAGTGGGCATGGTTTGCCCAGACTCTGCCAAATTTGAGTTCTGCTTCTCTAAGACTGTGAAAGTCTATGAAGGTATGCTATATGGATGGAAATTGCCCTTAGGCTTCATGAGGGAAAACTGTCTTCCTTTTCAAAATAAACACCAGAGTCTTCCGTGCATGGCATTGGATACCCGATTTTGGCTTTCCTCCGCATATCCTCTTCTCTGCTGCTGTGCTCTGTTGAGTGGACCCAAATCTCTTTCACTTGATGCATCATTAGTGCAGCTGAGCAAGCTGGAATTTATCAAATTGAAAAACAAATAAATAAAAGGAAAACTCAGAAAAATCTCCACGTTCTGACATAAAATGTTCTGATTCTGTTAATTTATAACATAGGCTTTCTTTCTCTCCTCTTTCTTCCATGACTAATGTCTAGGTGTCTCTGTTTTCAGTTTCGTTGGTGGAATCTCTTTCTCTTGAGATGTTTAGAGGGTTTTTCTACTTATTTATTTTATCTTGTTCTAGGACTCATTGCCTCTAGAGAATGTGCTATTCACACTTTCATTAAGATATTTATCTCTGTAGATGGATATGGACACACACACACCCCATAGCCATTCAACAGAGCTCAACTCAGAAGTCACATTCCCTGTTTTCCACAGCCAATGACAGTTCCTCCTTAATCTATGTCAGGACTATTCTGTATGCTCAGACCCCGTGCTTCTCTAGACATTAAGCAATGGGAATACCCCTTCATATGCACTATTTGTGTAACATGCTTATGTAACTGCAGGCCTGGCAGCATTAATCAAAGAAATTGCCTGGTTAGGCACTAGAGTTTCAAGTGGCTAATTCCTTTCTAAGTCACATGGGTTAGCTTTGCCTAAAGAAGATCTTCACCTCTGGACTCAGGGGATACTTAATTAGATTGAATAATCAGAGTAAAAAATAAAACACAAAGACAGTATATTTGCTTTATGAAAATTTATTAGACAATGACCCAAGATAGAGATGATGAATTACAGTTTTATGACACAATCAGGATTTGTGTCTGGCTGAAGGATGAGTAGTAAAAGTCAAGGTGTCCCCCCCAGGCCTGTGCTTCTTCTGTACCCCAACCTGTCCTCTTGGCTTCTTGAGGTCATCCCCAGGCTCCAGAGGCTCTCAGAACTTCCACTCAGGGCCTAAATGATATGGTGAAGTGGTTTCTTGCCAGACCATGCAAAGCCTTTTTTATGGAGGTATAATTGACATATAACTATAATATTAGTTTCAGGTGTACAACATAATGATTTGTATACATTGGCAAATGGTCACCATAAGTCTAGTTACCCTCTGTCACCATACAAAGTTACATTTTTTTCTTGCGATGAGAACTTTGAAGGTTTACTTTCTTGGCAACTTTCAAATATGCGCTACAATATTATTGACTACAATCACCTTGCTGTACATTACACCCCCATGACTTATTTATTTTATAACTGGAAGTTTGTACCTCTTGACCTACTTCACCCATGCCACCCACCCCCCAACCCCTCTTCCTTCTGGCAGCCACACTTCTGTTCTCTGTCTCTTTGAGTTTGTTTTGGTTTTATTCATTTGTTTTGGTTTTTAGATTCCACAAAGCTTTTTCTGAGATGGCCACACCTGTGGTGCTGCAGCCACCACTAATATTGCTGTGATGGTACCTTCTTTGGCTTGAACATTGAGTTACTCATCGCCCCTGGCTAAGATCAGTGTTTGTCTCTCTCCCCACCCAACACCTCCCACTCCTCTTATTATTATCTCATCTCAGGGCACCTCTCTCTGACTTCTAAGTTCCTGGTGCTCCCACTTTGTCTCCCTGGCCTCAGGGTCACTATATCATTGGCGCCATCTCTGTTCTTCAGCCTGGAGGCCAGCACTGTCTGCCAGGTTGCTACATGCTGGCCTCACATCTTCCCACTCAGGAAGTGATGAAAACTGAGATTCCTGGGTCAGATGATTGGGCTCACACTGGGAAAACCCAGAATGCCATGCCAGGGAATCTTGGCTTCTTGAAGCAATGTAGAGTCTCTGCTAGTCATGTGTTTTCAACAGCAAGCTGTGATTTTAAGGATTCTCAGATCTTGGAACCTGTTAGGTGAGCTGAAGAGGGTTGTGAAAGAATTCACAGAAATATTAGCAAGGGAAGAAAAGAAAGTTTTTATTCACTTTCCAAGAGAGGAAAGGGGCCAGATGCATAGAGTGGCATTGGCACCAAAGAGTGGGTGTTTGAGTCTTTTACTGGGTTTCAAAGGGCAAGGTGCAGGAAAAGAGGGTGGGTTTATGTCTATTCTGGTCCACAGCAGTACCTGGGCTGGCTGTGTCTCTATAGGATGTGTTTTTCTGAAGAATGGACCTGTGTCTTCAGTAATTTTCCAGTTCTTGGGTGTCTGAAAGAGACCTAATAGGGGCCTTTGACAGGTGTTACTCCATTTTGAATCATGTTAGATGGGTTTACATTTCCCCCCTCTGAATATTAACTTATTCTTAAGTGTTGTCTGGAACCCAGTTGGCTCATTTGTTGGGAATTGGGGCAGAGGTCTCTTCTTCTGCAACTTCTTTCTGCTGAGCTGGGGCATAGAGCTGTCCCTACCTGGTGGAGTGGGGGCGTGTGGGTTGTCTTGGAATTGAACGGTCTGAAAGTCAAGACCCGTGACAGGGGAGGAAGGTTTGGTAAGGGCAGTAAGACAGTTTTTGATAGAGGAGAGAAGAAACTGGATAAGACAGGGGCCGAAAGGGAGGAGACAGAGCATAGCAGTTATGGAAGAATGTATGATAGTTGTAGCTCTGGTGCCTAAAGCCAGGTCTGTGGCTATGGTTACTAGGGTTGATAGAGGTTCTTGTTTAGTTCTGTATCTGAAAAGGTAGGAGAGAGGCATAGGCCCAGTGCGAATGTTCATCTGGGATAATAGGGATACGATGGTGCAGGTTCTGATCCAGTTAGGAGGCATACAGAGGTATGCCGAGGTCCCTCAGAGAAAGTGTAGTCTGGCTGAAGGGGGTACGTAGGCCGTAAGAGTTATGTTAATGAGGAAGTTTGTACTTGACCCTTCTGGTAGGGAGTATGCAGCAGTTAGAGAAAGTCTTGCCAATGGGTTTAAGCAGGCAGAAGCTTTTGGGAGGCTGGAGGTGTTATTTTCCCAGGTGTGAAACTGTCATTGAAAGTCAAAACTCCAAGGTTTTTGTGGAAACAAAGAGCGATGTACTTGTGGCATGTACTAGTTTCACCCGTGTAGGGCAGGTGTCAGAAGTTACTTATAAATACGGCCAGGGAGCAGTCAGTGGAATTGACAGGAGGAAAAATAGAAGTCCCATGAAAGGACCATTCAGGATAGAAGTGTCCAGTTGTCTGGTTTGGGAAGGTAAATTCGATTGTTAGGGAAATTATTTATTTGAGCTTTGTGTTTTGGTCTGTCCCATCATCGGGAGTGGTTTAAGTACAGAGTCCGATTGCAGTTGAGAGGAGCTAGATTTCTGGCTGATTGTGGTCATTGTAAGTCGGAGGTAAAAGTGGTGGTTTGGGTGTGAGGGCAGGGGACCATCCGTGAAGTTGTCTTGGCCATAACACATATGAGAGACAGGCTTAGTAAGGAAACTTCCTGGAAGATGGGCCCATGGATGGGGAGGGGCATTTGTGGAAGTGGGTCAGAGAGGTTCTTTTGGACCCATGAGACAGCCTGAGGCTGGAAATACCACCATGGTGGGTTGGGGTCCAAACCACGGGGGCTATGTCTGAGGTGGTGCTGGGAATCTGGAAAAGCCTGTCCTGTCAATGTTAGTGCATAGCCAGCAGTTGTGATATTGTGAGCCCTTGGCCTTCTGAAGGAGGGCTGTAGTTTTTTTTATTGTGTGGAAGTAGGGGTGATGAGTGGCACTTGAGGAGGCATAGCTGGTATGAAAGAGCGTGGTTAAGTACTAGGTAAGAAAGAGACCAAGCATTTTGTCTTAGCAGTCTTCAGGACTGGCGTAGCAAGGGGCTAGGAATTTCCTTCCAGGGATAGGAGAAGGGTTATGTTTGTAGTTATAAACGATTATAAAGCATAGAAGGAGAAATAAGAGAGTAAGATGCATGCAAGCCCACCAGGGCATATTAATCTTCCATTGTGCTCATGGTTTTGGTGGTCTCTGTGTTCCGGTAGATCTGTAGTCTGGTGTCGGATAACTGTTGACAGGAGTAGGGAGAGGATTGTGTTGATGGCACGGTAGGAGAATCAGTAGGCTTGAGTTGTGACAGATGCATCCAGGATGGATGTCCTGAGAGCTTGGCTGCTGTTGGAGTTGTACGTAGTACCTGAAATGGACCCTTCCAAGGGGGTTGGAGGGGTTTGGTATATCTGGGGAGGTCCTTTAATAGGTCCCAGTTCCCAGGTTATAGGACTGTAGATGGCAGCAAGTCCTCAGGTTGGGGTAGGTGTTTATTAGCATGGGTCCATAAGAGGTTGTGAGTTAATTCTAAGGCTGGGAGGTAAGAGCCCAGAGGAAGAGCTTTCATGGTAGAAAAGGGAATAAGAAGAGCTGGGCATCTGTACATGAGTTCAAAGGGACTGAGGTATAAGGGATCTTCGGAGTAGTCCAGAATTGGAAAAGGACCTAGGGAAGGAGTTCTAGCCAGCTCTGACTGAGTTTTAAGGCAAACTTGGTGAGTTTTCTTTTAAGAGAAGGGTGAGCCTTTTTTATTTTTCCTGAAGATTGGGGATGCCAGGCTGTATGTAATTTGTATTTTTGTCTAAAGATTGAGACACCTGTTGGGTAATTTGAGAGGTGAAAGCTGGGTCATATTTTTGTCTTAAGACTCCCAGGGTGATCCCTCTTCATTTACGGGTGTATAGTAAGAAGGGCTTATCTAAGTTTGGGAGGGTCAGGGCTGGAGCAGAGGTGAAGGCTGTATGGAGTGAAGTAACGGCTGACTGGAGAGAGGAGTTCCATTTCAGGAGTTCATTTTTGGGTCTCTGGAGGGCCTCATAAAGAGGTTTTGTTGTAAGGCCATAGTGGGGGATCCAGATGCAAAAGTAACCAGTGAAGCCCAGAAAGGCCCTTAATTCCTTTTTGTTATGAGGTGGAAGGAGAGAGGCTATAAGCTCTTTGCTTTGAATAGTGATTGTTTGTTATCCTGGGGACAAGAGAAATCCTAGATATTTGACTGTGATCTGATTAATTTGTTCTTTGGAAGGAGAAACTCAGTAGCCTCATAGAGCTAAGTGGGTGAGTGGGGCTATGGTTTTGGTAAGGGAGGTGTTGTGGTCTGGGCTGCAGGGGAGGAGATCATCAACATATTCAATAAGGATGCTGCCCGGAAGTGACAGGGTGGATAAATCAGAGGCTAGGGCTTGACCGAAGAGGTTGGGGCTATCTCTAAATCCCTGGGGGAGGGAGGTCCAGGTGAGTTGTTGAGAGTGGTGAGTGTCAGGGTCCATCCATGTAAAAGCAAATATTCCTTGAGAGTCTCGGGACTAAGATCTAAAAGCGTCTTTTAGATTGAGGACTGTAAAGACTTGAGTGTTAGGAGGAATTGAACTGAGGATGGTCTAGGGATTTGGGACTACCGGGTGGAGAGGGGCCACTGCCTCGTTAATTATGCACAGGTCCTGTACTAGACGGTAGGTGCTATCTGTCTTCTTAACACGTAGGGGTGTTATAAGGGAGTTGGTGGATCTAAGGAGTCCAGAGTTTAGGAATTTGTTAATGAGGGGTTTGAGTCCCCTAAGATCTTCCAGTTTTATATTGAGAGCAGCAGGGAAAGTGAGAGGGGTCCCTCCTGGTGATAGTGACAGGAGTTAGGTGAGAGGCCCTCCCCGGGGTGTTAATGTCCCATATAATTGAGGAAATCTGTTTAAGTATTTCTGGTGGGAGAGGAGGGCTGAGCATCAGCTGGAGAGTTTTTTGCGATTCCAAGGAAGGAAGCCTGTGGCTGGAGAATTAGTTGAGTCCTTAATTTGGTCAAAAGGTAAGGGGTAGGCCCAGGAGGGGGGCCTAGGAGGAGGGTAGGGCAATTAGGAAGGGCGAGGGAGGAATGCGAAAAGATTTGATCTCCCGGTGAGCATGGTAAGTCAAAGGTTTGGAGAGTAGGTTGAAGTTTATCTTCTATTCCGATAATGGTGATAAGTGAGGGAATCAAGGGCCCCAAAAACTCAGGAGGAGCAGAGCAAGTGGCTCCAGTATCAATTAAGAAATTGGTTTTCTTACCTGCTATGGGTAGAGTTAACTGTGAGGCTTGGCCAAGTCAATCTGATGTCCTGGAGCCAGGTCTAGTGTAGGGGCCTGTCAGTCCAAAGCCTGTAGCAAAGTCCCTGAAGATCCATGGGGATGGAGGAGGTCCTTACAGGAAGATTCCCTGGTTTCAGAAGGAGATTTTGTCCCCTCTTATTGAGCAGAGGGCAATCCCATTTCCAGTGCCCTTTTAGTTTACCAAGTGGGCATGGTCCCGGGGGTAACATTTTCCTGGGGCCTTCTCCACTCCAGTACCCCACTTGTTTGTAGTTGGAGCAGGAACCAGCGCTGGGGCCCAATGGCTGTTTTTCTTGTCGTTGGTTGGGGCCTCAGATAAGTCTTATCATGAAGGGTGAGGCCACCTGCAATCACAGGGACGATCACTTGGACAGATTGTTTCTGCTCTCCAGACCGTTATCCATCTTGTTGCCTCTCTTCCTCCCATCTACCCTCATCATGGTTATTAAAGACCTTAAAGGTCATGTCGGTGAGTTCTGACTGGGGAGTCTGAGGGCCCCTTGCTAATTTTTTTGGAGTTTGTGACGGATGTCAGGGGTTCACTGGGAGATGAAATGATTCGCCAAGATTATTTTGTCTTCCTCAGAGGTTAAATCTAAATTGGTGAAAAGGTGTAGTGTCTCTGAAAGGTGAGACAGAAAAAGAGCGGGGTTTTCTGAGAAAGTGTGTCACTTGAGTTCGACTTGGCAGAGATGAGACATAGAAAAAGGAACATGAACACAAATGATTTCCTTGGAACCAACCACTGCACTTAGAGGAAATTGGGTGGCTGGCTCAAGAGGAGGCTGAAGGGGACGTCCAGATGGGGTGTGACGGGGAACAGGGGAAGAACCGGGGACCGGCAAAGGAAAGGTTGGTGGTAGGGAAGGAGCAGGTATTAGTAGCAGCATGTGGCAAGAGGACTGCAGTCTGGGGTCTTGAGTGAGTTGAAAGAAGGCCTGGACATAAGGAATTTCAGACCATTTTCTAAGGCGGCGACAGTAAAGATCGAGATGGAGAAGAGTATTATCGTCGAAGGAGCTGTCCTGAGGTTAGACCTCCTGGTCACCCAAGTTATACTGAGGCCAATCCATGTTGTAGAAAAAGACCATTAGTTTGGGTTTGAGGTCATCTAATTTGAGATCTTTCCAGTGTTTGAGGAGACATCCCAAGGGGGAGTCTTTCATCAGGGCACATAGACAGTTGCCCATAATGACATCTTAGGAAGAAAAGTAAACAGAAAATTTTGGGGGACGGGGCCATTCTAGTATCCCAGAGTTCAGAAGGATCATCTCCCCTCTGAACGACCTAGAAGGATTCACTCTGGAGTCGGGCAACCCCGAGTCTCAGAAATGAATCAGCAACAAGAGGAAGATGGACAGGAGACGTCCCCTGAGGCCAAATTCCGACCCAGATAGTGACAGACCTGACATTGGGTTTTCTGCCGCCTAGATGCTGCCACTATTCTCCTGAGAGAAAGCCCCATCAAAGCTAATAACTTACAGTTTGGTGAATGTCTTGGTGGGCAATGAGGAAGGTTGAGCCAGAGGTGGAGGCCAAAGGAGTTTGGTTAGTGAAAGTTGTCCCCCTAAAGGCCACCAAAATGTTAGGTGAGCAGATGAGGGTTGTGAAAGAATTCACAGAAATATTAGCAAGGGAAGGAAAGAAAGTTTTTATTCACATGCTAAGAAAGGAAAGGGGCCAGACGCATAGAGTGGTGTTGGCACTGAAGGGTGGGTGTTTGAGTCTTTTACTGGGCTTCAAAGGGCAAGGTTCAGGAAAAGGGGGTAGGTTTATGTCTATCCTGGTCTACAGTAGTACCTGGGCTGGCTGTGTCTCTGTAGGATGTGGTTTCTCGGAGAATAGACCTGCAGTCTTCAGTAATTTTCCAGTTCGTGGGTGTCTGAAAGAGACTTAATAGGGGCCCTTGACAGGTGTTACTCCATTTTGAATCATTTTAGATGGGTTTACAGAACCTATGTGCTTTGGAGAAGAGTTTACAATCTCTCAGGGGACCATTGGGAAAAAAAACGTAATGTGTGATCATTCCATTTAAATGAACACTGGTGTTGGTTCAGAGCACTATACCCTGTAATTGCCTACTTAAGGCAGAATGTAGCACTAGAACAAAATTTTGCCTTTCTTCCCTTTGTGGCTTCTGAAAAAGGATATTTATACTGACAGTACATTTTTATTCAACTTGGAAAAATATGCCGTCCTTTCATTTTCATGCAGACCATGGAACTATTTAATGTTAGATCTGTTGGCAGGTGGGTTGTCTTCTGGGATACAGAGAGCAAACAGTCTCCCATTCGTTTTGCCTCTTAAAGAGCGCCAACCCTGGGAAAAAATGTAGAAAGGTGGGAGTGGGGAGCTTTTCCCTGTGGAACTTCTTTCTTTTGCCTCTGGCATGCCTATCTCTCCATGCCTCCTTGCTGTGCAGTTTCCTCTCAGATTCTATGCCTTTAAGCTGCCCAGAATCCCACAGATCATCTACTAGATCCACCTGTATTTCCCCTACAAGCCAAATATGCTGTCCTTCTTTCTCTGCAACAGTCATATTGAGGTTTTTTTCCCTGTCCCATCCATCTGAATTCAAGTTCACACCAAATTTAGACACACATCTAGAAATGGAATTCTGTTCTCCCAAGTGGATAGGCATGGATTTTCAGGCTACAGCCTGGTCTGGCGTGTATAGTCAAGAGCTTTGGACTAGGCGTTCTAGCTATAAGATAATTGTGTAATACACAGTAATAGCCACAAAATAGAATTTTTCCACTTACATGCCACCTTTCAGGCTGTAATGGTCACCCACACATTTCTTTCCAGATTGCTCTGAGCATTTCCCAAAGTTTCTTACACATATTATAGAAAATTTTCATCTTGGAAACATAACACCTCTACCATTGTCTTACTCCTTGCTTTTTCTCACTGTGACTCTAGCTAATGCCCGAAGTGGCAGCAGTGCCACTGGAATCCATGGTGTGTACCATCACTGTTGGCTGAACTTCACTGAAGTCTCCATGGCTCCTGCTGGCCCCAATATCTGTATGATGGCTAGCAGCACCCGACATTTTTGGCAAGGGTTGCCATGTCAATGTCTGGGGTACAGTTGTTGCTGCCAGTGCTGCCTCTTGTATTTGCCAACTCTGCCCCTTACATCCTTTTCCTGCTTCTACCATTACTGCTGCCACCACCAAAATCACCGATGCTGCTGGCACTGTGACACCTCTTCCCCTTGCTCTTTTACAGCTGCATTGCCCTAGGCATCAGGCAAGGGTCCAGGGGGCTGAGCCAGGGGGCACTCTGACCATTTGTATTTCTCCCTCCCTGGAAAATGCAGGCTGTCCAATAAGCGGGCGAGAGGCACAGGATTGAGAACCATAAAAGGCAGTGAGCAGTGGGCAAGAAAATTTAGGTTTATATTTCTTGCCTTTCTGGACTGTGTTTTTGTCAGATGAATTAAGACCTCTTGATCCCCAAGATCCCTTAAAAATTTCCTAGTCTATGAGTCTTTTTGTTGGAGACCCAGGATGTCTGAGTGGATGCCCTAAGGCAGATGGTATAAACTTGTGGCACATCTTAGAGAACCAAGGCCTCTCGACATTTTGATCCGTGACATTCCATGTGTCAGCCTATGCTCACAGGCATACGTGTGCATGTGCACGTGTTTGTGTGTGCGTGTGTACATGTGTGTGTGTGGTTTCTGTGTATTAGGACTACAAGGTTTTCAGAAAAGGGGCTAGTCCTAATTATAATTCCGTGAACCCCCAAGCATGTACTCTGATGCCAACCTGTGGGATTCCATAAATGTTTGATGAAGAAAATCTTAGTTTTCCATTCAGAGCACTTTTGATTATTAGAAGCTCCAAATGATTAGGAACAAAATGCTTAATATTCTACAACAACTCTACCCAGTCAGCGCATCAAAAGTTACCAAAAAGGACAAGAGAAATCAAAGACATGTAAATGAGTATGATGTCGCCACCTTGCCTTTATTGTGCTGAAAAAAAAAGAGAGAGAGAGAAAATTTTCCCTCTGACACAAATGGGTTTTGTTGTTCTTGAAATACTGGTGAGATGGAGAGGAAGTTGGAATGTATGTATCTACCAGATCCCAGCTGAGACCTTAGCTACTTTCCCTCTAAAATTCAGGAATCTTTGGGCATGACTGTTACAAACTGGGTAACGATAAACCCCCAATAATTGAATTTACCTTGCTCTTCCTGCACCTTCCGTTTAAGAACTCCAGCCTCATATTGCTGGAGAAGTCTCCAGCTCAACTGAGCCGTGTTTCTAAAACCAGCCCTTTGGATGACTCTTTGGCTCTTTGATCTTTCCCTCCTGCTCTTTCAGATGACTTTGGTGAAATCTCCAGCCACACCCAGCACCGAGGTTGGCAGCCAGGCCACTGGCATGTGCTGATGGCACTGCCTCTGGTGCTTATGCACAGGAAAGACGTCATTTCTGTGTGTTTAGTATACATCCATGCAAAAGACACTGATGCTTAAGGCTGAGGGGCTGTCATCTGGATCTGCCAGTGTTCCCAGGGGCAGATGGGATCTTTCCTTCCTGAGAGCAGCCCGTGTTCTTGTCCTTTCTCAATAGTTTTCACCTGGTCACTCTTGAGCGCCATTTCTCCAAGACTAAGACCAAAGATGATCAGTGGTTTGAATTAGATTAAGCCAATCCCTCCTGGAATATTACCCTCCCAGGTAGGATAATTCCTCACACTGACTGAAGTGCACCCAGTGGTCTTTAAAAAGCAGTCATGGGACTTCCCTGGCAGTCCAGTGGTTAAGACTCCACTCTGCTTCCACTGCAGGGGGCGAGGGTTCCATCCCTGGTCAGGGAAACTGAGATTCTGCATGCCATGTGGCCACAGCAAAAAAAAAAAAAAAAAAAAAAAGAGCAGCTGTGATTGTGCCAGGTGTCAGTTTGGAGGAAGGGACCTGGCCTTCCTGGAAATGGTGGCAAATGCTTGTTTCATCTGTGCACCTTCTTCTTCTGTTTCCTCTTCCTCCCTTCTTCACTTTTCTCTGACTTCCATTCCTGTAGACTACATAATTAGAACAACACAGACCACATGAATGAGGCTTTACCCAGGGGTAAAAGGAGCAGATGAAGTGGGGAACATGGAGAGTGGTACACATAATTTAAAAGGAGAAGAAACAGAAACCTCCCTTCTCCTTCTGGATAGAAAACTGAATTTTTTCATGAAGTTGTCTGAGATTTAGGAAGCAATGCAGGAATAACTAGTAGTAGTATTAAGTTCACATTGCAGAGTTTTCCCTGAAATATGAGAGGGAATATGGTGTAATGATAAGGACACAAATTCCCACCTTGACTCTCCACTTCTTAGCTGTGCAACCTTGGACAAGTTACTCAGCCTCTCTGTGCTTCAATTTCTTCATCTCTAACATGGAAATCATAGTAGTGTCTGTCTCATAGGATTATTAGGAAAATTTAAATACAGGAGAACCTAGAATTGTGCCTAGCACATAATCAGTGCTCAATGATTATTAGCTATGATGCCGAAATTTGCTATTATAATCATTATTATTTAGGCACTGCCACGCAGACTTAGTTCTGCAGTTCTTAGTTTGGTTTGATTACTTTTTCTGTAGACAAAGCCTATGGATTTTTGGCTATGAAGCATTTTTTTCTGGTGGTATTTTAGAAAGATATAAAATGACATCTCAGAAGGGCCTCTAGCTATTGGAAAGGTGAATCGCCTGGTGTTTTAATTAGAAGAGATATTTTCAGGTGGAGCCCTGGAAAATGAGATGATGTTTTTGAAGAGCTACTGCTAACTGGGAGCTATCTCATCAAGGTGTGGGTTTCCACAATGCTGGGAGCCAAGTTCCAGGAATAAACTGAGCTTGGAAATGTATTCTGAGCACCAAGTGTGGTTATGAGGAAAAGGGAGACTGAAAGCATATGACATGAAAGTGATTTTCTTAGGGACAGAAAGTCCTGTTAGCGCCTCTGGTCCCATAAATCATTTCAGACCCCCATGGGTGTTTTGTGCATTTGTCAAGATGGACCAGAGTATGCTGAGATACCAGCAAACCTCCAGTCCCAGTGACTTCATACCACAAAGAGTTATTTCTACTCCAGATACCTGTCATGTGGGAGGGACAAGAGGGTGGGTCTTGGCATCTCTCCTCCACATATTAGCTCAGAGATCCAGGCTGATGGAGCTTCCACCTGTAACAACAGCCAATCTCAAACTTTGTAAAATTCCTGGACCCTTTCACATTCTTTAAAAAAAAAATATTGAGTGTTCCAAGGTGTGTTTGTTTATGTGGGTTCTATCTATATCTAATTACTGCATTATAAATTAAAACAGATTTAAAAGTTGTGCCACTCTTTTCAATAGTTCATTTAAAAATAGATTTAACTCGTGTTCTAATTACCTCCGATTCATCCTGTTGATGAGGGAGGAGTTCCTCTCAAGCGTTCTGAGGATGGCTAAACACACAATACCTGGCACTGGACAGATGAGATTGACAACAGTATATTAGTCACACACAGCCTGGGGAAGGAGGATGCAGTACACCAGCAGGGCCACACGAGGTTTGTGCTCTGGATCAGAGTGGACAGTGTGGGACTGTTACCAAGAGGGTGGAGTGACCACTGGTTCCCATGGGAGGATGTGATGGGCTTGTTTGAATAATGCCATAAGTGGGCAGAGAACTGAAACCACCACTCAAGGATAAGCAGGAACTGAACCTGGTTTCTTGATAAGGGACCTTATCATCAGGGGCAGAGTAGGGAAGGGATCTGGTGGTCAGGTAATTTGAGAGCCTCCCAGTTTCCCCCAGATATCCAGGTGGCATATAAAATTGGGCTTCAATTTTAGGCCTTATGCCATAGCAATACGTATTAATATAAATAACATTTTTTATGGGAAATGACCATATCTTCCAAAACAAATAAAAAAAACTATTGAAAAGAGTGGCTTTGTTTTACATTTCTACAAATCTATTTAATGCCTAGCTTAATGGAAGACGGCTGGATTCTCAGGTCTGTTTCTGTAGTCTGTCTGTGGCAATATGCTGTTCTGCTTTAAGTACCTACAAAAAGAGTGGTCTCTCACAGTTAGAAAAGAGAGGACCTCCTAGACCCCCCTAAGGGTCTTGAGAAATCTCAGAGGTCCTCAGGTCACTCTTCAAGGACTGCTGACCTAGAACATCTCCCATCACTGTGGCTGAGAACAAGACAGATGGAGAGTTATCCTCCAGCGGTTTAATGCCTCAACTCAGCAAGGACACAAGTCACTTACTCATTACCCATTGCCTAGAACTCATAACAGATCCTTAACTTTAAGGCTGGCTGGGAAATAAGAAAAAAGATGGACTATTTGGTGAGAACCACTGTTTCTGCCTCAAAATTGTCCACTCATTATTTCCTGGTGGACTTGTTGCCCCCTCCCCCTATTACTTTCTTGCAAATGACTTGTCGCTTTCCTTAAATACTGACCTGGAGGTTATGGGGATCAAACTCAATGGAATTTAGTTCAGAAAATGAGCCATCAGGGAGAGCTGAGGCAAACTGGCAAGACTTGAGCTGCCCTTAATGCCTCTGTGCGACATTCCACTGTTGATTTTTATATCCTTTTATCTACCTCTCTGCTGTAGCTGTGACCTTCTGGGCTACCCTCCTAAAATTAAGAGTACTGGTACCTGATATCCTTTTCCATTCATCTGGATCTAAAGTGGGTGGCTTTCCAGCCATTCCATTCATATTACCTGTCTCCTCAAAGCTCTTCTTGGTTATCAAGTAGAGATGATTCACCTTAGGCTTCTGGAACTTTCAGTATCCATGCCTGCCTGGGAGCCTCTTCACTCTTCATCCACCCAGTGCTCTAGGCCACTGCTGGCCAAATTTCAGTGTGCGTATGGTTCACCTGGGGACCCTGTAACTGCGGATTCTCCTTTAGTAGGTCTGGAGTTACGCTGAGATTCTGCATTTCCAGAAAGCTTCAAAGCAGTGGATACAGATGCTACTGGTCCTGGGGCCACACCTTGAATTATAAGACTCTAAACCTAATTATAGCATATATGCTCTGGGGCACCATTCCTCTTGATGATTTGCCTCTTATTACAGAAGAGGCTTTAGCTACTCTTCTGCCTCCAGAACTCACTGTGAATCCTGTCCACTGCAAACTTCATTATCACCGACATATTTGAAGATGTTAACAATTCAAGATGTAAATGTTATGGCTTTCAGTTTTTCCTGTACCTGCCCAGAAACTGGTATGATGAATCCCCCTTTCCTACTCTGCAGTAACTCTCTTAACAAAATTCATCAGAGTCTATAATTTTTCCATCATTTTCACTCACTCTAAAGTAAAAACTTTGAGTTTCAATCTTCTATTTGCTTCAGAGCTGGTCATCTCTCCCCCATGGCAATCAAGGCTTGAGAGAAAAGGGATAAATGGGGCTTCCCTGGTGGCGCAGTGGTTGAGAGTCTGCCTGCCGATGCAGGGGACGCGGGTTCGTGCCCCGGTCCGGGAAGATCCCACATGCCGCGGAGCGGCTGGGCCCGTGAGCCATGGCCGCTGAGCCTGTGCGTCCAGAGCCTGTGTTCCACAATGGGAGAGGCCACAACAGTGAGAGGCCCAAGTACCCTAAAAAAAAAAAAAAAAAAAGGGAAAAATGGCATTCTGGTCTGGCTCTCACATATCATGTCCCCTTTTAATCCTGGTGCTGTTGGGCTGGAGAAAATGGAGAAGAAATAGAACAATCTCCTCACTAGACCTGGCTGAGTCTCACTCATTTGGTTAGCGGTGACTCTGTGTGGGCTCGCTGTCTGTGGACCCAACACAGATAGATGGTGGGTATCACAGGTGCTGCTGATGAGGGGTGCTCCTTTGAACAGCTACTAATCGTGGTGATCCCTTTGCCTGCATCCTCTTACCCCTCACACTGGAGCTGTATTGGAAACAGTGAGGTCTCCAAACGTACCTTTTCAGGCCTTTGAATCCAGGCAAGGTCTGATGTTCCTGCTTCTCCAGAATGAGGAACTCAGGGGAAGGGAAAAAGGATCTGCACTTCTTTGTTTGTACCTTCCCATTGTGTCTATGTCTCCAGTTCTGGTTTCCTCACTCCACTGGTACAAGTGCAGGTCAGCTAGTCCACTGACTATGTAAATATATAGCAAAAAGGAATAAAATGTAAATCTGCCCTTGTTGCAAAGTCTCCAAG
Organism: Lipotes vexillifer; assembly: GCF_000442215.2. Classification (NCBI taxonomy): domain Eukaryota; kingdom Metazoa; phylum Chordata; class Mammalia; order Artiodactyla; family Lipotidae; genus Lipotes; species Lipotes vexillifer. The sequence goes on along the minus strand of NW_006792152.1, from coordinate 180,069 downwards.
TATTTCTGGGTTGTCCTCTTGGTCTCAGGGTGGGAAAACACGTTCTTCCATTCTCCACAAGAGGGGATGAGTGAAGCAAAGAGCTAACTTAATGAAAATTGCAATTTCCAAAAAAGCTCCTACCTTTTCCCCCACTCACTCGGTGGTTGGTGTGAGGGATTCTTCGTTGGCAATTCTCAGTAAGCCCAGCAGGAGTGGGACAGTCCCTTAAGTGGTGGGTCCCTGAACTTCAACTCTGGGGAACTTGCTTCTTTTATTGGCCACACTGGACCTTAAGCATGATTGCAAGATAACTGGAAAAATTCCAGCTGACTGCCTGTTAGATATGTGTATGCATTGCATCAGATCTGGTCATCAGTCAAGTGAAGATTTGTGACATGTTTTTTTGTTTGTTTGTTTAGCAAAACCATATGAAGCAGAGGTTTGGGCAAATGAATGGTTTCTATTTTTTTTCCTTAGCTCTTTTGGTGCTGTGTCCACTGCTGGAATCAGGCCAAGGGAAGGAAGTTATTCTGATTGGCTAACACCTGCTGTGTCTGAGAAGGTGTGATGCAACCACAGGGAGAGGGACACTTTAAAAAGGATGCAGTGTGTCTGTGACATTTGCTTTTATCTTACACATTTGTGTTCCCAGATGCAGGTCCTTGCAGTTTCCTGGCACCCCACAACTTAGTTCTGCAGCTGCCTAAGCTGATGCGTGTGGGGCTGTGTTGCCCCAGCTAGGGGCATTTCCCTAATCGAAGGCCAGGCATAGAGACTGCGCAGAAAGTTTAACAATCTTTTCTTATATCCACTGGAATTCAAGCTCTCAATAACCAGATTTCTTTTTCTTTCTATGCTACATAGTTTGCTGAGCCTCTCGTGAGATTTCACATATGAAATTGACCCATTAGTCATTTAGGTAAAAAGCTGTTTTTTTTTTTTTTTTCACTCAGCCACTTTATCTGGCCTCTCTTCAGTTGATGGGCTTTTGGATACAAATGCTAGAAATAGCCTCTTCCACCTGCTTAATTAGGAACCAAAGATCATCAGAAAGCAGGGTTGCTTCTGGGTCTGAGCCCCTTATATGCCTCCGTCCACCAATTTTCTTGATCAGTGGCCTTCAAACATGATGACTCAAGCATACTCCCAGAAAGACTTCTGAAATTGTCTGTACTATCTCAAACAGTCTTTTCTGACATAATTGTAGATCCACATGTAAGACATAAGACAAAGAGATCCTGTATAACCTTTATCCAGTTTCCCTCAATGGTAAAGTAACATCTTACAAAATTATAGTGTAATGTCACAGCTAAGGTGTTGGCGTTGATAGAGTGAATATACAGAACCTTTCTATCACCACAAAGATCCATCATGTTATGCTTTTATAGCCACAGCCACTTCCTTCCCAGCCCTGCTCCCTATTTTACCCTTGGCAAGCACTAATCTTTTCTCCATTTCTATAATTTTGTCATTTTAAGAATATTATGTAAATGGAATCATACAGTATGTAACATTTGGCAACTGGCTTTCTTTCACTTAGCATGATTCTCTGAAGACTCATCCAGGTTGTTCTGTCTTATCAATGGTTTGACCGTTCACCCATTGAAGAACATGTAGGTTGTTCCCTGGTTTGGGTTATTATAAATAAAGCCACTAAAAACATTTGTGTCCAGGTTTTTGTCTGAATACAAGACGTCATTTCTGTGGGATAAATGCCCAGGAGTGCAATGTACATGTTTAGTTTTTTAAGAAATTTCCGGAGGACTTTCCAGATTGGCTATAACATTTTACATTCTTATCACAATATATAAAATGATCCACTTTCCCCTTATTCTCACCAGAATTTGGTATTGTCACTTTTATTTTTAGATTTTAGCCATCCTGATAGGTATGTAACTATATTTCAGTGTGGTTTTATTTTTATCATGGCTAATGATGATGAACATTTTTTCATGTGCTTATTTGCTATCTGTATATCATCTTGGTTGAAATGTTTCCTTCATGTCTTTTGCCCATTTGTAATTGGATTGTTGTTTTTACTGTTGAATTCTGAGAGTTTTTAATATATTCTGAATATTTGCCTTTTGTTATATGTAAGTTTTCAATGTTTTCACGTACTCTATAGCTTCTCCTTTAATCCTCTTAACAGGGCAGAACAAAATTTTTTGCAGAACAAAATTTTTACTTTGATTAAGTCCAATTTATCAGTTTTTTTTTTCTTTTATGGATTGTGCTTTTGGTATCAAGTCTAACTCTTCCTGGTTTTAGATCCTGAACATTTTTCCTGTTTTTTTTTCTAAAAGTTTTATGTATTTTCACTTTACATTTGAGCCATGATACATTTTGTGTGAATTTTTTGTATAAGGTCTGAGACTTAGGTTAAGTTTCACTTTTTTTGCCTATGAATGTCCAGTTGCTCCAGAACCCTTCATTGAAGAAGTTATCCTCTTCATGTTGAATTGCTTTTGTACCTTTGTCAAAAATTAAATGGAGGGCTTCCCTGGTGGCACAGTGGTTGAGAGTCCGCCTGCTGATGCAGGGGACGCAGGTTCGTGCCCCGGTCCGGGAAGATCCCACATGCCGCGGAGCGGCTGGGCCCGTGAGCCATGGCCGCTGAGCCTGCGCGTCCGGAGCCTGTGGTCCGCAATGGGAGAGACCACAACAGTGAGAGGCCCGCGTACCGCAAAAAAAAAAAAAAAAAAAAAATTAAATGGATATATTTGTGTGTGTTAGTTCTGGGTTCTCTAATACCTTCCAAAGATATGTTTCTATCTCTCCATCAATACTATATAGTCTTAATTGTTGTTACTATAAAATAAGTCATTGTCTTGAGTAGAGGGATTCTTTCCACTTTATTAATCTTTTTCAAAACGATTTTAGCTATTCTAGTTCTTTTGCCTTCTTATATACATTTTAGAATCATCTTATTTTTATCTACAAGAAATTTTGCTGGGATTTTGATAGGAATTGTGTTAATCAGTATATCAATTTGGAGAGAATTGACATCTTTATTATGTCAAATATTCCAACCATCAGCACAGTATGTCTCCGATTAGATCTTTAAAATAGTTTTCTTCACCAGCATTGTATAGTTTTCAGCATACAAATCCTGTATACATATATTTTGCAAGATTTGCATCTAACTATTTTTGTAAGTAATTATAAATGGTATTATATTTTAAATTTCAGTGTCAGGTGTTTATTACTTGTTTGAGAAATAGAAGTTTTTGTATGTCTTATACCCTACAACCTTGCTGAACTCACTTATTAGTTCCAGGAGTTTTTTTTTGTTTGTTTGTTTGGTTTTTTTTGCAGTACGCGGGCCTCTCACTGTTGTGGCTTCTCCCGTGGCGGAGCACAGGCTCCGGACGCGCAGGCTCAGCGGCCATGGCTCACGGGCCCAGCCGCTCCGCGGCATGTGGGATCTTCCCGGACCGGGGCACAAACCCGGGTCCCCTGCATCGGCAGGCGGACTCTCAACCACTGCGCCACCAGGGAAGCCCAGTTCTAGGAGTTTCTTGTACAAGCATATCTTGGAGATATTGAGGGTTTGGTTCCAGACCACTTCAATTCAGCAAATATTGCAATAAACCTAGTCACATAAAGTTTTTGGTTTCCCAGTGCATATGAGTTATGTTCACACTATAATGTAGTCTATTAAGAGTGCGATGGCATTATGTCTAAAAATATATACATACCTTAATTCAAAAACACTTTATTGCTAAAAAAATGCTAAGCATCATTTGACCCTTCAGTGAGTCATAGTAGTTAACATCAAAGATAGCTGATCACATAACAAATATAATAATAATGAAAATGTGTGAAATATTGGGAGAATTACCAAAATTTGATGCAGATACACAAAGTAAGCAAATACTGTTGGAAGAACAGCCCAGATAAACTTGCTCAGGGCAGGGCTGCCACAAAACTTCAATTTGTAAAAAAACAATATCATCTTCAAAGTGCTATAAAGTGAAGCACAATAAAATGAGGTATGCCTGTAGATAATTTAGGATCTTCTGTGAAGACAATCATATCATCTGCAAATAGAAGCTTCTTTCTTTTTTGATCTGGATGCCTTGTATTTCCTTTTCTTGCCTTAATACACTGGCTAGAACTTCCAGCACTATATTGAATGAGGGATGAAAATAGACATCCTTACTTCCTAATCTTATGGGGAAAAAAAGCATTCAATCTTTCAACATTAAATATAATGTTAGCTGTAGGTTTTTTGTAGATACTCTATCCAGTTGAGGAAGTTCCCCTCTATTCTTTTTTTTCTGAATTTTTATCATGAACGAGTGCTTGTCAATTGCTTTGTCTGCATGTGATTAATCATGATATAATCATGTGATTTTTCTTCTTTAGCTTGTTATTATGGTAGATTACTTTAATTGATTTTCAAATATTAAACCAGCCTTGTATCCCTGGAATAAACTCCACTTGGTTATAATATATATATTATGTATTATTATTATAATGCACATTATATGTTGCTGAATTATATTTGCTAATACAGTAGCCCCCCCCTTACCTTGCAAGGGATACATTCCAGGACACCCAGTGGATGCCTGAAACTGTGGACAGTGCCAAACTCTAAATATACTATGTGTTTTCCTATATATACCTACCTATGATAAAGTTTAATTTATAAATTAGGCACAGAAAAATTAGCAATAATAACTAATAATAAGGTAGAACAATTATAACAATATACTGTAATAAAAGTTATGTAAATGTGATCTCTTTCAAAATATTTTATTGTACAAATTTAATGCCTTTTCCATCTTAATTAAGCACTCATCACACTGGCTATAACTTTTGCAGTTTGAAGTGTGATGGTAAAACTAGCAGGAATATCTGTTTCCTTCATAATTTCACAGATAAAAGATTCATTCTTCCCCTAGATCTTAATAATCTCAGCATACAATTTTTTTTTCCTTTTCTTATTAAGTCCAGAACTTTCACCTTTTCACTTAAGGGAAGCACTTTATGGCTTCTCTTTGACATATCTGACTTGCCAGCATCACTACTCTTGTGCTTTGGGACCATTATTAAGTAAAATAAAGGTTACTGGAACACAAGCACTGTGATACCATGACAGTTGATATGATCTCTAGAGGGCTTCTTCAAAGTGACTCATGGGCAGGGTACAGTGGATAAAGGGATGATTTAGGTCCAAGCAGGACAGAGCTGGATGGCATGAGATTTCATCACATTGCTCAGAATGGTATGCAATTTAAAACTTATGAATTGTTTATTTCTGGAATTGTCCATGAAATATTTTCAGACTGCAATTGACCATGGGTAACTGAAACAGCATAAAGTGAAACCATGGGCAAGGGAGGACTGCTATTTTTGTTAAGGATTTTTGCACGTATTCATGAAGGATATTTTTTATAGTTTTCTTTTTTTCTACTTCCTTGTCTGATTTTGGTGTCAGAGTAATACTAGTTTCATAAAATAACTTGGAAGTGTTCCTTTTCCTTCTGTTTTCTGGACAGGGTTGTATAGAATTGTTTTTAATTCTTCTTTGAATGTTTGGTAGGATTCTCCAGTGAAGCCATCTTGGTCAAGAGATTTTCCTTAAGACTTTCTCTTTGATCCATTATATTTAAAAATGGCTCCATTATATTTTAAAATGTGTTGTTTAGTTTCCAAGTGTTTGGACATTTTCCACTTCTCACTTTGTTAGTGATTTTTAGTCTGATTCCACTGTGGTCAGAGAACACACTCTGTATTATTTCAATTATTTTAAATGTGTTAAGGTTTGTTTTATGACCCAAGATATAATCTATCTTGGTATATGTTCTGTGCACACTTGAAAATAATGTGTATTCTGCTGTTATGGGATGGAGTGTTCTAGAAATGTTGATTAGATCCTGCTAATTGCTAGAATTGTTTAGTTCTTCTATATTCTTATTTTCCTGCCTAATTGTTCTATCAATAGTTAAGAGTGTTGAAATTTCCAGCAATAACTGTGGGTTTGTCCATTTCTTCTTTCAGTTCCATCAGTTTTTGCTCCACATATTTTGCAACTCTGTTTTTTAATACACACACATTTAGAATTTTTTTTTTTTGGTGGATTAACCCTTTATGTAACATTTCTCTGTCTTTGGTAATTTTCTTTTCTCTGAAATCTATTTTACCTAATATTGATATAGCCACTTTTGATTTTCTTTGATTAATATTTACATGATATATATTTTCCAAATTATTACTTTAAAATTGCTTCTGTTATATTTGAAGTGAGTTTCTTATAGACAGCATAGAGTTGGGTAGTATTTTTTAATCCACTCTGCCAGAGTGGATTAAAAAATATGAGAAGTTAAGTCCACCACTTAAATGTTAGAACTTAAGTCCACCACTTTTTTCCTTCTGTTTGTTTTCTCTGTTTGCCATTTCTAATTTTTTTCCTGCCTTTCTGCATGTTAGTTGAATTTTTTAAGACTTCCATTTTATTTATCTATAATATATCCCTTTGTGTAGCATTTTTAATAATTGATCTAAGCATCACTTAATTTACACATAGATTATTATATAATGTCTACTGGTATTGACATTTTACCAGTTCAAGTGTGTTATAGAAACTTTACCTCTCCTTATGTCCCTTAACTGCCCCCATTATAATGTAATTCTCTTCAATATTCCCTGTACATACATTTAGTGCCATATCAGACAGTATTATAATTTTTATTTCGACTATCAAACAAATGTAATTTAGAATACTCAGGATGAGAAGAAAAGCCTATTGTATTTACCCATATTTTTGTTTACCATGTTCTTTCTTCCTTCCTGATATTCTAAGATCTTTAACCCTTATTTTAGTGTAGGTCTATTGAGGACAAACTCTCTTGCTTTGTCCTCCAGCTGAGCATGTCTTGATTTCTTTTTCATTCTTACAGGATTATTTTCACTAGGCATAGGATTCTAGTTGACAGCTCTATTTTTAGCACGTGCAAAAACTTTTGACACTTTGTTCTGATCTCCATGGTTTCTGATGAGAAATCTGCTATTATTTGAATAGATTTTCCCTGTTGGTAAGGTTTCCCATCCCCTGGCTGCTTTCAAGACTCTTTTCTTTTTCCTTCATTTTCAGAAGTATAAAAATTGTGTGTCTTGGTGTGGATTCCTTTGGTATCTATCATGTTTAGGGCTTACTCAGCTTCTTGAATCTGTTGGTTTATATCTCTGGAAAAATTTTGGAAGTTTTCAGCTATTATCTCTGAGTATGTTTTTAGCCCCAGCATCTTTCTCCTCAGACTCTGATGACACAAATATTAGATTTTTTAATAACCCTAAAGGTCCCTGAGCCTCTGTTAATTTTTATTTGAGGGGGGTGTCTATTTTTTCTCTGTTGTTTACATTGGCTAATTCTATTTTTTCCTATCTTTTGGTTCACCTGTTCTTTCTTCTGTCCCCTCTATTCTGCTACTGAGTCCATTCACTGAGCATTTCATTTTGGTTACTGTATTTTTTTCAGTTCTAAAATTTGCATTTGCCTCTTCTTTGTATTTCTTTGCTGAGACTAGTATTTCTTTATAAGGTGCTCTCTCTCTCTCTCTTTCTTTTGAGTGTATTTATAATTGCTTTTTGAGGCATTTTTATCAAGGTTGCTTTAAAAACTTTGTCAGGTAATTCTAACATTTCTTTCATCTCATTGTTGCCATCTATTGATGGTCTTGTTCATTTACTTTGATATCCTCCTGGTTCTTGGTGTGAGTGATTTTCTATTGACACCTGGACATTATTATTTTTTAATTATATTATGAGACTTTAGATCTTGCTTAAACTTTCTGTTTTAGCTGGTCTTTTCTGACACCACTCCAGGAGGGGAAATGGGGGTGCCAATTGTTACTGCCAGGTGGGAACAGAAGTTTAGATTTTCCCCTCAGCCTCTATTGATACCCAAGTGGGGAAGACTCCCCATTACCACTGAGTAGGCTTTGGGGATTCTGGCTCCGCATGTGGTCTGCACCAATACTTCAGTGGGGATGGCCTCATTACCTCTAAGTAATGGGAAAGACCTGAATCCTCACAGCCTCTCTGCACCACCTCAGTGGAGAGGATGAGGGCACCTCACTATTGCCAGGTAGAGTGATAGTCCAAACTCTCCATGTATTCTCCACTAAGACCAGTGGTGGTGGGGTGGGGGGCAGGTCACGTTACTGTGTAGATCAGAGTCCTGGCTTCCTACCTGGCCTTCTCTGATACCATCCTGTAACGGGTGTTGGGGAACTCATTACAGCCTCATAAGGCTGTAAGTCTCAGCACTCCACTTGGCCTTTGCTGGCCTAGGCAGGTCAGAGCCACAAATTTTTATACAGTGTTTGCCTGGAATAAAGTGTTTGCTTGTCTACAATTTTCTATATTACTGGGCTTCCCACTTTCTGGTCTTTTGGCTAGAGAAGGTGAGCTTTGATTGGGACTTCTTTGTTTTTGTCTATGCCATTGTTTTTTTTTTTTTTTTCATTTGCCAGCTCCTTCAAGTCCAAGTCTAACACATAAGACACAAGAAATCCAGGGATTTTACCACTGTATTTCTTCTGGTCCTGTAGGTCCTAGCCAGTCTGCCTTCTTTCTAACTTTCAGAGTCTTCTATCATATATTTTGTATCTAATGACCATGGATTTTAGTGGTTTTTTGTTTGTTTGTTTTGTTTTGTTTTAGCAGGAGCAATAGGGAAAAGTATGAGCACTATATCCTCCTAGAAGCAGAAGTCTATTTCACACATTTTTAGGTTAATAACTAAACATTTCAATCAAAATTTAAATATAATTTTTCTTGTTATTAGAAGCCTGAAGATATAAAACATCTTACAGAGTGAAATAATGGGAATTACGGTAATTGGAATAAACATTTAATGTTATTATTTGACAATAGGATTTTAATTACATTTTTGATATAATCCATTAAATCTGAAAGGAATTATGTAAATTTTTTATCCATAGGTTTCATCTGATATTGTAAAAAATATGAATACGTATGGTGGCCCTGTAAACATTCATTACATTTAAAAGAATACATATCACCCTAATCGTTTTGGTATTTCAGTCAGGGGACAAAGTAACCTTTGCAATGCCAAGCTGCATGCTTCAAGGAAATATGTGGAAGGCAGAAAAAGAAAGGAATGTATCTTGATTAGTTATTAATGGGAGCTTTGGAGACCCTGGAAAACAATATTTAGATTTATCCCTTTGGTGCATGGATGTCTTTCTATTATCAGGGCAAAGCAATAATGATATTTAGGTTGGCTAAAGAGTGTGCGATTCTTTGTAACATGGAAGGACTATTGTGCAGAGATACATATTCTTAGGCTAATCAATTTTGAGAAAGGGTGAATATGAATGGTGAGAATATGGAATTCATTTTCCTTATAATTATCCTTGACTGTGGACCAAAGGGGTATACATATCCATGTTTGAAAGTCATTGCTCTAAACAAAGTTTGCTTAGGTAAAAATATCTCTCTAGACCTTCAGCCTAGAGGACAGCTAAAGGTAGATATCTTTTTCTGACCATGTTTAGGTGGTTTGAATGTATGGAGGGGATGAGAACTGATGATCTAGAACACTTCTGATACAGTGTGTCCCCACAAACCAAATTTTCTCCTCCCTTTGTGCATAGAAGTATAGGGCTCCCAAGGAAGGACCTTAGAATCAGGCAAGAGAGACCCTGCCCTGGGGCATGTGAGACCCTTGCTCTGGCCCTCCTCTGTCTATGCCCTTCTCTATGAGACAAAGAATCCATGGAGTGAGATCATCTGGTCTTTGGGGGCCCATGTCCCCATTCTGCACCACACTCTAGGTACCAAGACTTTTGAATTGACTGTCCAAATGGCTCCAAGCCTGCTTCTGGGGTCTCTGGGGTCTCTTGCCTGGGGCCAGACAAGCAGCAGTGCTGTGTCCCCTCAGGGCTGCCCAAAATGCAGTCACTTGTGGAGAAGGGTAAGTGGCTGGGGCTAGGTGTCCACGGTCATGAGCACAAAGCCCCACATGATGGGCTGTGCTCTGAGACTGGGGGTAGAAAGAGAAGGGGACCAGTGGGTGAGGGACCAGGTCCCAGGCTAATTCTCCAGGTACTGCCAAGGATGGCACTTTGACAGGTCGACGAAATTTCAAGTTAGAACCTGGCTTTCTCGGTTGTTATGGAGCTGCATTTGTTAAGAAAGGAGGATAGAATATATCTTATTTAAGCTTGCTTGATTTATAACATTTAAATATTTTAAAATATGGTATTTGTGTTCCCTCGTTTATTCTTTACAGAGCCCTGAAAATGTGAGGGTCTGGCCTGTGACCACCCCTGCTGTAGCCATGGGCCCAGGAGTCTATTCTGTGGGCCTATATCCTAGGGTTGGAAGATGCTGGCCTGAAGGATGCTTTCTGACTCTCTGGTACCTTCCTCCTGTTGCTCACAGGATCCCTGCCCAGATGAAGCTCAGCCCTGGGTTCCTCTTTCTAGCTTCCTGGCAGCTTGGTTGTGAGCTGTTTCTGCTTTTGCATGGTGTCATACATGGTGAGGTTATACAGTACAGAATACATGGGTTTGGGGGACAGATAGATATAATTTCTCGTTCCTCATCTGCCACTTGACACTTGTGTGACTGACTTCAGGTGACATTAGTGACCTTTCCAAACCTTGGCTTCTTCCTCTGTAAACAGAGTTAACAATACCTACCTGGCAGGGGATGGAGCAACTAAATGAGGAAACAGGGGAACATGTGAAGACCACTGGCACAGGGCCTAGAGGAGCAAGAACTCAGTAAATAACTGCTTCCCTTCCTCGAGTAAGGCTAATTCATTTAAAAATAACACTTCTCCTTTACTTCCCTCATTTATATTTTCAGGACTAAGTAACTGAATTATTTCCATTTTTCTTCGTGTGATGAATTTCCAGCTCATCTCAGTTGTGTGTGTGTGTGTGTGTGTGTGTGTGTGTGTGTGTGTGTGAAGAGTGTGTCCTTCATACAGTATATCAAAATGACAACTAGCCTGCCATCAGGAGGCTGAACACTTTGAGTTTTTTATGACAAGAGACTGTTCATATTTCTCCTTTGCCAGCAACTCTTCTTCCCCACATATCAACACCCTGTCTAGTCTCCTGCAGTGAGTATGTGGAACAGATACATAGATGAGCTTGGTCACTGTGCCTGGGGGTACTCGGCTAGCGGCCCTCAGTAGATGCTGGAGAATTGAAGCAAGGTTGACTCCAGACTGTTGAGGTTAACCGTGCCCTATTACAACCTACTTTCAGTGTTTTACAGTGAGTCTGTAAGCTCCTGGTTCAGTACCCATTCCTCAGTGTATTAGGCCTGCATAGCAACTGTTTAGTAAATGCCTGTCAGATGGAAGCATAAGTAAGTGATAGAAAATGCAATTAGGGACTTCCCTGGTGGCACAGTGGTTAAGAATCCACCTGCCAATGCAGGGGATATGGGTTCAATCCCTGGTCTGGGGAGATCCCACATGCCGCAGAGCAACTAAGCCTGTGCACCACAACTACTGAGCCTGTACAGAGCCACAAAGCAACTGTTTAGTAAATGCCTGTCAGATGGAAGCATAAGTAAGTGATAGAAAATGCAATTAGGGACTTCCCTGGTGGCACAGTGGTTAAGAATCCACCTGCCAATGCAGGGGATATGGGTTCAATCCCTGGTCTGGGGAGATCCCACATGCCGCAGAGCAACTAAGCCTGTGCACCACAACTACTGAGCCTGTACTCTAGAGCCACAACTACGGAGCCCATGAGCCACAACTACTGAGCTCACACACCACAACTACTGAAGCCTGTGCACTCTAAGGCCCACGTGCCACAACTACTGAAGCCTGCGTGCCTAGAGCCTGTGCTCTGCAACAAGAGACACCACTGCAATGAGAAGCCTGTGCACTGCAACGAAGGGTAGCCCCCGCTCACCACAACTAGAGAAAGCTCACGTGCAGCAATGAAGACCCAATGTAGCCTAAAAAATAAATAAATAAAATTCTTTAAAAATTAAAAAAGAAAAAAGAAAAGAAAATGCAGCTAGGAGTTGAAGCCCTGTGCTTGCTGTGGGCCCATTTTACCTTCAGTAGTAGGCAAGCCACATATGTGTTTGTTGCCTATTTGAATAAACTATAAGAATAAATGAAATGAATGAACACTGAATGGATGGTGGAGAAATGTCTATGAGCAGATAGAGGGCTGCACTGAGGCAGCATCTGTGTTGAACTGCTCCACACACTGAAAGGCTTGAAGCTTCCTGTCCATCCATTTCTCTTTCTCTAAAATAGGCCCATGGTATCTGCCCAAACAGGGAAAAGTATTTAATAAGACGAGGCACTCTAGCTGAGTGCTGTGAATTCTTGGGGATTGCTCTTAATATTTGTTAGTTAATATAACTGATTAACAGAAGACTTAGCTGTGCATATATTAGTTCTTAAAAGGAGATATATTTTTTTTATTATTTGAAATTCTTCTTAGCCACCCAACTCTTGCGTTTGCTTCGTCTCTGTTTTGTGTTCACCTGTACATAGATACGGATGGACTAATACTGGCTCTAAATGAGGACAAGGGCCTGTCTCAGTTCAGGCACCATAGTGTCTAAGGCCCACACTGTGACTGGAAATTGCCCTGCAGCCCTGGCTAAAAATGAAGCTGCTGATGTTCTGGCAGTGGCCTGGACACAGACACATCTCTGCCACTCCTATGAACCTCAAATAAAGCCGAATGGAGCTAGCAAGCCATGGCTTAGAATTAGAGAGCAGGTTTCTATAAAATCAAATCATCAGTGGAAAGCTTGCTGCAGACTGTGTATTATTTAGGACACATGTCAAGATGCTGAACAGAGAAGCCCCAAAATATGTGACAACACAAGCTAGGTCAGCAATCCCGGGCAGGGAGATATTTATGCTCCAGGGACCCAGGTTAGCAGGTGTGATACGCCTTCCTGCATATGGCTTCCATCATGAGTCCAACCTCTTCTGCTCTTGTTGCCGTTTCCTGGCTGTGGGAATGGGGCAAAAGGAAGTTCATGGTAAGTTCTGTCTGTAAGGACATGACCCTGAAATTCTGTACATAACCACTGCCCCAAACTTTGTCCATGGCTACACGTGCAGAGGATATTGGGAAACATAATCTCCAGCTAGGAGAACTTATGCCCTGGTAAGATTCCTAAAAAGGAAAAAGGGGAATATAGCTAGCAGGAGACAATTGAGCATCTCTGCTAGAGGGTGGGAGGCAGATGTGTTCAATTTTACAATTTTTTTGTGTATTCTAATAGAACACTTTAATTACAAATAGTGAAAGAAAGAAAAGAGAAGGCATTGTGAGAGTCCACGTAAAGCAGCAAGAGAGAAACCATAGAAGCCAAAAGGCAGCTGTAGCAGGATTGGACCCCACAATATTGTGACAGAAGGTGCTTCCATGTCTAATGCTCCTCAAGGGGCCCCTGTATTTAGAGTTTGCAGATCTTTCACCACTTGTACTGAAGTGACTTGGCTACATCTGTATCTGTGTTTTTTTCAGCCCCAACTATTCAGCTGGCTATTCCTCTTAATTTACACTCATAGATGAACTCTCTTGGGCCTCACCCTTACTTTAAACAATTGTAATTTCTTTTTCCACTTTTAACTAGAAACTTCTTTCATTGTTCTGAGTCAGGTCATACAGGTTCTGAGTCACTGGTCACACTATGGGGTTAGTCTCTTTAAATGGTACTATAGAAAGAGTAAGTGTCCCTAGGAAGAGGAGGGGGTGGCAGGTATAGTGGCATCTCTTATACACTAGCTCTCTGCTAGTCAGAATGTGACCCAAAGACCAACAGCATCAGCATCGCCTGGGAGGTTGTTAGAAATTCAGAATCTCAGGCCACACCTCGAACCCACCGTATTAGTTTCCTAGGTATTGTACTTTGCCTTCGCATAACACCACAAACTGGGCAGCTTAAACAACAGAAATGGTTTCACAGTTTTAGAGGCTACAAGTTTGAGATCAAGGTGTTAACAGAGTTGGTTTCTTTTGTCATCTTTGAGGTAAGAATCTAAGGCATGCTTTTCTCCTAGCCTGTGGTGTTTTGCTGGCAATCTTTGGAATTCCTTGGCTTGTATATGCATTACCCTGATCTCTGCCTTGATGTTTACATGGCATTCTCCCTGTGTACAAGTGTCTCTTCATGTGGCATTGTTTTTTAAGGACACTAGTCATACTGATACAGGAGCCTAAACCCTACTCCAGTAAAACTTCATCTTAACTAATTACATCAGCAATGACCCTATTTCCACATGAGGTCACAGTCTGAGGCACTGGGGGTTAATACTTCAACATGAATTTAGGGGGGGGCACACAAAACCACTGAATCAGAATCTCTACTTAAACAAGTAATTTGTATGCATATTAAAATTTGAGAGGAAGTGCCCTAAAGTTCTCCAAACACTGGTGTGCCACCAACACACTTACTACTACCCTAAGTGTATAATGGAAGTCACCCTAAACTTGGACTCCTGGATTCTGGCTCTACCTCAACCATTTTACTTTTAGTGCACAGCAATGCATCAGTCCCGTGTTCACCACTCAGTAGACATTTCTTGAATTAATGATAAAACTGGGCCAAAAGGTTTTCATGTCTAAAGTGAATATACCCACTTCACGAGAATATTGTAAAGATTATATGGCTTATCAAATATATTTTTTGAATTTGAATGGGTAGCTGTATTAGTCACAGTCCAGTTGGGAGACAAAAACATAGCTCATTTGAACAGAGAAAAATTAATGTGATGAGTTATTATCTGTAAGAGGGGAATAACTACAAAGGCATAAAGAGAACTCTAAAGAAGGCTTTAGGGGTGAGAGAGTATGTAGGGAAGGAACAAACACAGAAAGAGAGGATTTCTCCCCAAAGTTTGGATTCAGATTTCATTGGAGAAGGTGTGGTTGCCCCCACTGGATGGCAGAGAAATTTTATGGATTGCCCTGGGCCAGAGCTGGTCCACAGTCATAGGGCAGAAAATATGCTCCCAAGATACAGGCTGGTGGATAATGGTGGGTGGAAACCAGGAGTCGAGGTGCTGGGAGCCAGTTGCCAGTGGTTTCTGCATCAGGAGGGCTGCAGTAAGGTGATTGCTGGACCGGGGCCAATCCTGAGCTCACCAGCGGAATGTGTGCACCACTGGACGCCTTGCAGTAGGAAGGTGCAAAAAGAAAAGAAACAGAAGCAAAAAGAGAAACAAAACCACAACAGAACCAGGGAGAAAAGACCCTTCCTTCTGCAGTGTCCATCCAGTGCCCTCTACTGACATAACTTAACATTTGCCTATTGCAAAGGAGAAATGCTAAAGGGCCCCTCTCATTAGAGCACAACAGCTAGTGAAGGGTGGATTTTGCAGCTGCAAGGCAATAGTTGGCACATGCAGTATGCAACTAGAAAGTTTTAATTTTTTCCTCAGTACTAAAGCCAAATATGGTTTCAGAGAAGGGAAATAAAGAATGTGGAACTCTTAATGTCTTATCAAATACTTAAGGAATTTAGTCTCCCCAGCCTTTCTCTAATTCCCACATATACACTGATTTTTCCACCAGATTACCTTATGTGATTTTTTAGAAGGGGTGGGGGCATTAATTTTGAAGAGAGACATTAACAAAATTGTTAACTGAGCAAATCTTGATGATGGTGCCCTTGTGTCCATACCCTTGTGATGCGATGCCCAAAGCATTCCTAGGGACTCATGCTGTTTCTCGTTATTTGGGACCCCTTCTTCTGAGCTATCTTCCATTGGCTGTTCTTCCTGGGCTCTGGGCGATTTTGCTCTAGCTGAGCTCATCTATATAATCCTAGGCTATCCCATCATTGCCCTGTAATTGCCAGCTCTGTGCAAGCAAATAACTTACAAACACATCCCTCTGGCCAGGCTGCTCTTCTGAGCTCCCATATGAAAGTCACTGCTTCTGATCTTGAATGTCTCAAAGGCACTCCACACTAACCATATCCAAACCAAATTCATTCATCTTAGCACACTTGCCCCTAGTTTGCTGCACCTTTGCGCTCTCTCTGTCTCTCTCCATCTCTGTCTATCTCTCTCGCTCTCTTTCTCTCTCTCTCCCTCCCTCCCTCCTCCTTTCTCTCTCTCTCTCTCCCTCTCCTCTCTCTCAAAGAATGGCAACTTGTGTTTACAATATTTTTCTCTCTTACCTTCTATGTCATTTGTACTACCCAGTCCCTGGATCATATTCCCTACAAACTTCTTAAATGTTTTTAGTTCTCTTTATCTATATCAGCACCAACCAAATGCAAGTTACATCACATATGATGTGGATCACAGCAAAAGCCTCCCAACTACTCTATTAGCAACGACTCTGGCCTATTTCCTAATGTGCATCTGACAATGTCACACACACATCCTCCCCCTGTATTCATCCTCACCACTTCAAATGTGTCACTGGCTTCCCCTTGCGTCTAGGATAAAGATGAAACCCCTTAACATCACTTTCAGAGTCCTTGCGTGGTCCACCTCCTCTCTGCCTCTCAAGCCTGAATTCATCTCTAGCTTTCCCTTGTCCTCTCAGCAATGGCTGTGCTGGCTTTTTTCCAGGTCTCAGCCTACTATCCAGGCGGTGAGGCCTTTGAGCATGCTGTTCCCTGTGTCTGGAATGCTCTTTGGATCTCATCTCAACCATTCCCTGGTCACTGTATCAGTAGTTCAACTGCCCCATGATCAGCTCCCCGCATTGGAAGCTACTGCTACCTGACAGCAATCTTCAGAATTAAATGTTATATTTATTAGTTTGATTATTTGATTGACAGTGCCCATTTATTTCTCTACTGGAAGATCTACTTGGGCAAGCTACACATTAGTTTTTTCTCACTATTATATCCTCAGTGCCTCACCCTGTGCCTTTCATTTGGGCAAACTAATGAATCTTTAATATTGAAATTCATGTGCTAAAAATTTGTGTTGAAATTCACTCTTTCACTCACTCATTCATTCCTTCAACAGATATTTATGGAGCAACTACATAAGGCTGTCCCTCAATTAGGGATTGTGCTCAGATCTGGACAAAATAGAAAGGATCCCTGCTTTCAATGGTGTGATCATTCTCATCCAAAAGGACAAAAAAAAAAAAATAAACTTATAAACGCACACATGAGAATATAGTGGATCACAATTAGTTTAATCAAGAAAGTAAAATCGTGGGGCTTCCCTGGTGGTGCAGTGGTTGAGAGTCCACCTGCCGATGCAGGGGACACGGGTTCATGCCCCGGTCCAGGAAGATCCCACATGCCGCGGAGCGGCTGGGCCCGTGAGCCATGACCGCTGAGCCTGCGCGTCCGGAGCCTGTGCTCCGCAACGCTAGAGGCCACAACAGTGAGAGGCCCGTGTACTGCAAAAAAAAAAAGTCCTAATATGGGAAGGGGTTTAGCGTGTTGGGGCAAGTGAGAAAAATATGTGTCACTACTCCTAGGATTAACATGGGCAAGACTTTGACCCAAAGGCAGTATGCCTTAGAATCATAAGTGTGAGATTAGAGGGTGCCACAGAAAATCCTATTTTTCAAAGGGGGAAACATTGGAACTTTGTTGGGACAATTTGTTAAACAGGTCTGTTATCACACTACAAACTTTATCATTCCTGATTTCACCGCTGCTCCCTCTCCTAACTCCAGGGGGCGCCTTTACATAGACTACAACCTGAATGGTGTTCCAGGCCTTGGGCAGGTCAAGGACCTGCCTGCTTCCCACTACTAAATGCCAGTCGATACACAGACACTCTTCCTACAGAAATGCCAACACCCTCTCCTCCTTACACACATGCATACTTTTCCGCATGTCAATGAGTAGTATTGATCTTGATTAACGAGATTGGAACTTTCTCATTTTACAGATGTGGAAACTGAGGCCCAAAAAAGAGAAGCAAATAAGTGGCAGAACACGGTCTTTCCTGACTCTTTCCTAGTCATAATAGTTTTTGGCAAATGAAAATCAAACCCACCAAAACCACAAAAATACTGTATATATAAAAAAAAAAAATTCTTCCCCTAATTTTCCTCTTTGATAAATTCAGATATCTATGGATGACATTTTCTTTTAATAGTCCTTATCTGTACTTTGAAGGAAGGTAAACTTGAAAGCCAACCTTCTGTTCCCTGCAGCTTCAGACAACTAAGTTTAATTTAATGCAATAAACATTCATCAGTTGCTCACTGCAGCCTGATGCTGTTGGTAGTATTTAATCTTCCAAAACGCATTGTATATTATCATTCAGATACAAAATAACTTATGGCTTTAACTCCCTATGTATTTGCAAGAGTAAATCACTTGATATTTATAAGAGGATGTAATTGTTGTTTAATATATTTTTTACTTTGCTTAGCTTTTTAAACATCAGTACAATTTCAATTTCATATTTGCTTTAGATTAAATTTGCAATGAAAAAATAAGAGTTGAAAGTGTGTGCTATGTGCGTGTATGGGTTTGTGTGTAAAAGTATTGCATGGAATATCTTTGGGAAGATCTTATCACGGCAAATCATCAATTTGTGAGCTTGTGCCTTGTTTTTTGAAACAACCAAAAATCATTCATAGCAAATTATGTTGAACGAGATGGATAAGAAAACTGAATTTTACTGTTTGAGCAGTTAATAATAATAATATCTACAAAAAAGTTATTTTAGAAAAGTAATCCAAAAGGAGATTATGTGTAAAATATTGACTGGTGACAACTTCATGACGAAAGCGTGGAGTTGTTCAGTGTGATTTCTCTGAAGACCATGCTCATCTGCTTTTATAAATTCTGTATATTTATGAGGAAATCAGCCTCATTAATTTTAGCATGTCATTGACAGACAGATGCATATTTATTTTTGTTTATATATTTATATATTCATTAAGTGTGATAAAGAGGTAATGATGATAATACTAACATTTAAACATGTATTATGTGCCATCACAGTGCTCAGTGCTTCATAGTTATTCAACTTACTTTTTGATCCCGGTGAGACCATATGATATGGAATCATAGTTTCATGTGGCAGAGTGGTTTCAATGATTTGTAAGGCTTGCTTGAATCAGGGACTTGTTAGATAGAAGAGCAGTCTTAATGAAATGTAATTTTAATACTCTGAGTTTCAAGACTGAAAATGATCTGCAAGTGTGTGTACAAGAAGTCTTTTGAGGACCTGCCTTAATGGATAGATTTTAGTTTGAAATGAGCATCCCCATGGATTGAGGTATATTTAAAGTACTTGAAAAAGCTTTGCCTATCTTTTCCATACTTTAGTTTTGTTTTGTACGTTCTTTCTCATTGACAGTGGAAAGGTGAATCTCAGCTCAGTCATTTTAATTTAGTGACAACTGAGTTCATATACTTTAAGGCTTATGCAAATTTTTCTCTGTTGCATTTAGGAAAATCTGTTTTCCAGTGATTTCCTTTATCTCATACATTTAAAAGATATGTAAGAAATAACCTTAATAATCCCATCAGCACTTTCTAAAGTGTTTCCCATAGAGTAGTTCTATATGCTGTTGTATTAGTATTGCTAATTGCTGTGTAACAAATTATCCCGACAAATCAGTTGTTTGAAACAACAATGTTTATTATCTCAAAGTTTCTGTGAGTCAGGAATCCAAGTATGGCTTAGCTGGATTCAGTGGCTCAAGTCTCACAAGGCTGCAGTCAAGGTGTTAGCTGGGGCTACAGTCATCTTAAGGCTTGACTTGGGGAGAACCCATTTTCGAGTTCATTCATGTGATTGTTGGCAGGATTTAGTTATTTGCTGGCTGCTGGCCAGAGGTTGCCCTCAGTTCCTTGTCAAATGGGCTGCTCCATAGATACATGGCTTCAACAGACTAGGAAAGTCAGTAAGTAAGGGAGCGGGTGCTAAGCGGATGGAAGTCACGGTATTTTTGTTGTAAAGTATTTTTTTATTAGAAAACCATTTCCTCCAATGGAGAAAAAATTGACTGAATAATATTAATTGAAAAATTGGTTACTGAGACATTGATACAAAATGTTAATTTTGTCAAATATACCCTTTTTGTACAGCTGGGTCTACTTTAATTATTTTTTTCTAAACCTTTTGACTCCCTTCACCTATTTCTCCCACCCCCAACCCTCACTTCCAGAAACCACTAATCTGTTCTCTGTATCTATGAGTTTAGTAATTTATAACCTAATCCATCACCTTTGCCATATTCTATTCATTAGGAGCTAATCACTGGGACCAGCCCACATTCAAGGGGAGAGACCACCCAAGTGCATGAAAATCAGGGAGTGGGGATCACTGAGAGGCGTTTCAGAAACTCTCTATCACAGGGAGTAATGTTATGAGAGTTTGAAGATCAAAAAAGTTTGCAAAATTCTAGGGTTAGAGCACGTTTTCCACACGACCTTTTAGTCTTGAGCATGTTAATTGCATCGTGAATCTCCAAGTGGGAAGGGAAGGGGGAAAGGAATATGGTCATAGTGATTCTCAATCCTGTTTGTCCACTTAATCCTTTTTGTTAAAGAGCGACATATCAAACTGTCATTCCTCAGAACGTTTGGAGAACTGCTGCCCCACACCTTCACTTGACACGTGATGTTATCGAGAACTGGAGAGTTGCCTGGCCGTTGGCGGCAAAACATGGGGTCACTGCGGGTTTCCTGAAGCTCCAAGGCTCTTCCCACCTTATTAAATTGCTGCAGGTTTATTTAAAGCCATCACTGTGATGACTTCTGTTGGTTCATCTTCTGCATCAGCTGCTGGGAACATAAGCTTGTATAAGTGAAACATACTGTATGACTTGATGTTGAGCCCATTTACAGGAGCTGTTGTGAGCCAGCCATCATGTATATCAGCCCCAGCTGGTGCTCTCCCCTCAGCCTCTTTGGATGGCAGAAGCCAGGCTGCAGCTGATTCTGCCACTTATACCCCTAGCCCCCCACCCCCATCCTTGTAGGAGTTGAATAGTCACCAGTACAGTCAGTCCCCTACATATGAACAAGTTCCATTCCAAGAGCACGTTTGTAAACCCAGTTTGTTCTTAAGTCCAACAAAGTTAGCCTAGGTACCCAACTAACATAATCAGCTATATAGTACTGTACTGTAATAGGTTTATAATACTTTCACACCAATAATACATAAAGAAACAAACACAAAAAATAAGGAAACATTTTTTTAGCTTACAGTACAGTACCTTGGAAAGTACAGTACAACAGCTGGCACACAGGGGCACGTTCACATCTTTGAAAGTTCGCTACTTGAAAGTTCGTATGTAGGGGTCTTACTGTACCCACTTTACTCTAGAATGAAAGATGTAGACCCTTCGCACTTCACTTAGACTGTCAACTGCTGCTGGAAACATCTTGATTCAACGTTTTTACTTTTTGCCCATGTCCCTCCTTTAAACCTGCATCTTATGCTGTGTTGCAACAGTTCACGAACAGAAGAATTACATTACCATTTAATTTCTTGTTTGGACCTTTAATAGCCTGTGTACTCTGTTCTTCTCAGAGACCTGGGCATCATGTGTGTCTGCAGATCCCTCTCCAGTGCTGTAGAATGCTGTGTTTCAGTGCATCTTTCTAAATGGTTCTGGTGATTCGGCTGAATGGAATGTCATGGGGGTGGGCGTGGGGCATAAGCATAGTTATTGTTGGGTTAGAGTTACATGTCTGAACACATTAAGAATGTTCTTTTGTATTTCGGCCTGAAAATTATTCACTTTCTCATTTTCTGCCACTTGTGAAATGTATTTTGCATGTTCCTGAAGGTGGGGATGGAGGGGGTAGGAGGGAATATTTAGACATTTCATAATTTTTGTTGCTTGGCCTGCTTCTTTGTAGTCCTTGTAATTCACAGTATAATTAGGTTAAATCTTGTTTTGTGTAAATGTGTGTGTTGCATATGTGTGTGTGTTTTGTCTATCCAAAATGTCTGTGTTTCTGTCCTCATGGCTCCTGCAGCTCCTCAACATGACATAGTGTGAGTGTGGGTCTTACAAGTCACCAGAAATCTAGAAAAGAATGGTTCTGGGTGGAATACTTCTTTACGACCAATCTTTGGCTGGTTGATGCATCTAGAACTTTAGCTATAGATATGGTATTAGAAACTGTAGTGAATTATGGTGCTTGCTCCTGATGCTTTTGAAAAATTCTTGATTCAAATAAGGAATTTATTATTTAAAGGTGAGCTGATGTTTCTATGTGCTCAGATTGATTCATGGCCCATCTAACAATTGGTATTGTAGTCCACATATTTCTATGTATATATGTATATGTGTGTGTGTGTGTGTGTGTGTATATATATATATATATATATATATATATATATATACACATATACATCAAACAGCTGAATACATTCGAGAAAGAGAAAGTTATAATAAAAATGCCAGATCACTGACAGCAAACAGTATGCCTGGAACTTCAGCATTATCAGAATGTTGATAGCATTACATCTGTTGTGTCTGAAAAGTGCCAGGATATGGTGCTAATTTATAATGGAGGAGGAGGAGGTGAAGAAAGATAAGGCAATGAAAAATAGTACACAGTAGGAGATAGTCGACTAAATAGTAATTTGTTAAGTTTTATTCACACCATATAACAAAGTGCTGTCATGGACTTCTGGTTTGGTTTATAAATCAGCTATATATGTTGCTCATCTATACTTCATGTGGACTTCTTTAAATAGGGCCTTTCCCTTTTGTCTTACACAAAACACTTTTGTGTTTCTAAGTGTTATGTGGTCTGGTCCAAGGATCTGAGTGAAGTAATGGAATAAAAGAAGGGTTCTGGCTACCAATGAACCTTTCAAGGCAAACGGCAGAACACCAGGCAGAAAAGTACAGGGAAAGACAGCATCGTAAAGGAAGAACTGAGAGAAAGAGGCAGATGGTAGGGAATGGTAGAGAAAATGATTCTTACAGTTATCACAGATGCGTCTCAGTTTTTAAAACCTTAAATGCCTACATCTTTGAGAAGTTTAAACATTCAAATTAAAAAAGCCTTTTCTTTTTCCTTTGTTTTCATCCCTTTTCCCCAACTTCCGACCCTACTACCAATATGTTTTTCTTTCTCCCCTAAATTTTTATTGACAATTTAGAGTGTATGATTAAGACCACTAGGTTGGACAGAGTATGCTGTCAAGACAAGAAGCAACAAAAGTTTGCAGGATGTCTAAATGTAGCCTTAAGGACAGAGAGAGTTTGTACTTGCCTATGTGGAATACTTTCAAAATCCTGAGAAGGCCCCCTGTTCCTGCCCTAATCTTCCTCTGTCATTAGATATTCTTTGAAAAAAAAATTTTGGAAGTTCATCTCTTACCCCAAGGCTTTGATCCATGATAAAATGAAATTGCATAGTTGAAGCTGGTAACAGTCACTCATATGCTTATAATCTAATGGGAATATTTTAGGTCGTTTTCTGAGTTTGAATATGTTGATGTGGAAATCCTTGCAAGGGAGAAAAGTTGCAAAATAAGAAGTGAGTAAAGAAAACACCTCTGCTAACTGCCTGACCATGTTCTAAGACTCTGAACACTTTCCCTAGTTGTTTTCAGCCAACAGTTCTGTATTAGTTTTCTATTGCTGCTGTAACAAATTACCGCAAATGTAGTGACTTCAAACAGCACAAATTTATTATCATACATTTCTGGAGGTCAGAAGTCCAAAGTGAGTCTTAAGGGGCTAAAATAAAGGTGTTGATAGGGCTTCATTCCTTCTGGAGTCTCCAATTTTTGGAGAATTTGGAGAATTCTGGAGAATCCAATTTTTTGCCTTTTCCAGCTTCATGAGACCACCCACATTCCTTGGCTCATGGCCCCTTTCTCCATCTTCAAAGCCAAGATGGGGCCAAATCCTTCCCACTCTGCCATCTCTCTTATTCTCTGCAGCTGGGAAAGATACTGTGCTTTTAAGGACTCATGTGATTTAGGTTGAGCCCACCTAGATAGTTCAGGAAATGTCCTAATCTTATGACCTTTAATTTAATCACATTTGTAAGACCTTTTTGCCATGTAAGATGTAACATATTCACAAATCTGAGTCAAATCGTTGATTCCTTCCTGATGCTTATAAAATCTTGTTATCCCACCCTTCCACCTTTCACAAGACCCTTAGATTTTCCACAGCAATCGTCAAGGCTTGCCCTCTAGGGGGCAGTAGAATGTTAGAGTCGCAAGACATTCAGCCCCAAATTGTCCCTGTTTCTTTTTCATCAAGAAGCAAAATTTACAGGCAGCTCATGCAGCTCAATAACAAAAAAATAAACAACCCAATCCAAAAATGGGCAGAAGACCTAAATAGACATTTCTCCAAAGAAGATATACAGACTGCCAACAAACACATGAAAGAATGCTCAACATCATTAATCATTAGAGAAATGCAAATCAAAACTACAATGAGATATCACCTCACACCAGTCAGAATGGCCATCATCAAAAAATCTAGAAACAATAAATGCTGGAGAGGGGGTGGAGAAAAGGGAACACTCTTGCACTGCTGGTGGGAATGTGAATTGGTTGAGCCACTATGGAGAACAGTATGGAGGTTCCTTAAAAAACTACAAATAGAACTACCATATGACCCAGAAATCCCACTACTGGGCATATACCCTGAGGAAACCAAAATTCAAAAAGAGTCATGTACCAAAATGTTCACTGCAGCTCTATTTACAATAGCCTGGAGATGGAAACAACCTAAGTGCCCATCGTCGGATGAATGGATAAAGAAGATGTGGCACATATATACAATGGAATATTACTCAGCCATAAAAAGAAACAAAATTGAGCTATTTGTAATGAGGTGGATAGACCTAGAGTCTGTCATACAGAGTGAAGTAAGTCAGAGAGAGAAGGACAAATTCCGTATGCTAACACATATATATGGAATTTAAGAAAAAAAAAAATGTTATGAAGAACCTAGGGGTAAAACAGGAATAAAGACACAGACCTACTGGAGAACAGACTTGAGGATATCGGGAGGGGGAAGGGTGAGCTGTGATAGGGTGAGAGAGAGACATGGACATATATATATACTAACAAACGTAAGGTAGATAGCCAGTGGGAAGCAGCCGCATGGCACAGGGATACCGGCTCAGTGCTTTGTGACTGCCTGGAGGGGTGGGATAGGGAGGGTGGGAGGGAGGGAGACGAAGAGGGAAGAGATATGGGAACATATGTATATGTATAACTGATTCACTTTGTTATAAAGCAGAAACTAACACACCATTGTAAAGCAATTATACCGCAATAAAGATGTTAAAAAAAAAAAAAAAAGAAGCAATCTGGGACACAGAGAAGGAAAATAAATTAGCAAAAATGATGCAAACCTAGATCTACAGACTCCCAGGCCCATGCCTGGGCCCATGTGGTGTAGTTCTGCCACACAGTACCAAACTGGAGGTGACACAACGTGGACCTCAACCATTAAATAAATCTTCACTCGTAGGCAAATTTTCCAGATAGAACTGTAATGTCAAATAGCCAGGGAGCATTTGTACTGCAAGAACTAAATAAGAAGGCTTTTTCTTTTTTAAATTAATCCTTAATTAATCAGAAGATGTTGTAATAGGAATACGCCTTCATGCAAAGCATATAGTTAAGACTTTGAGGTCAGTGGAATCACGAATGAGGAAATCCATGGGAAAAATCTCATGACAAATGCTTTTAAGGTCTGGCCATAGAGATTTGGTTTTCCCATACCTTGTTAGTTTAACTGGTGAAGTCAGTGACAAATCCAGGGTACCATGGATTCGGGCCTAAGTACAGCCTCATGGAAATCACTGTATTTTATTATCTTGTGAAGTCTCTTTCTCTAGAATGCTGTCTTTTATGGTCCCTTAATTTCCAAATTATAAGAACTACTTTTGCAGCAGTCATGTGCATCTCTGAGAAATCTGGTTCTTCAGTTGTTATTGATTGTTCTTTCCTATATGCACTGACCAGGGAGGAGACAGGAAAAAAACAACCCATTTTCATGACCTGAAATACAAATTGTTCCAACCCGTTTAATAAGGACTACAAAAGTTTCGGTATATTGATTGCTAAACATTTAAGTGCACAGTGGCCTCAAAACTTTTCTATAGTGAAACAATGTTTTTCATAGTCAGAGTTTACACCATTCAAAATGTTAAATCAGATAGCGTTTTCCTAGGTGGCCAAGGCAGGCCAGAAGCACTATTGTGCTTAAAGGGTAGAGACAAAGTTATAAAAGAGAAAGCTAGGAGATAGGCAACTAGTTTAGGAAAAAATAAGATTGATAAGACTTTACTGACATTTCATATCACGATTCCAACAAATCCCAGCATCACTTAGATTCTCTCTGCTTCATTGGCTAAATTTCTGGATTTAGTAGCTGTCATTCTGCCAACAAGCATTTATTCAGTACTTACTATGTGCCAGAAATGGTGCTAAAGACAGGCGAGATATGGTCCTTGCAAGACCTGTTAATGGACTGAATTCCATTTGAAAAAGGAAGTGAGTCGCACATCGACCCATTCAGTTGCCCTTCTTCTACCCTCCTTCACCTTTTCCTTCACTCCTCATTGGTTTCAAATAGGAAAAAAACTAATACTAGTATATTCTCAGCCTCAGACACATTCTCTTGATTCATCTTAGAGTTGAGACTGGGACACTAAGGACAATTTGAAGAATCTTAGAAATATCAAGAGTAACAAAAATGTTCTTTTAGAACTAAAAATGTCTTACTAAATACCTCTCTTTGTGGGAGGAATGTATTTCGCCATTCCAATGTACAATATGGTGACTAGATGACACTCTGATTAGTGTATTTCAACCACAAACAATACCTTGTTTATTTTCTTGACAACAACTCAGAGTTTAGAGTGTGGTTAAATATAACCAAACATGGACATCTTTTACAGGGCTAGGCATGAAGTCGTGGCACAAGGAAAACATGATTAATTGCCTAGTCAGGACCCCATCTAGAAAGTAGAACTATTCAGAGCATTAGGACCCAGTGAAAGTCTCTACCATAATTCGGCCTGGTTAATGAATCTTCCATAAATTTATACATTGAAAATATCGATTTCTCATCCTCAGAAGGAATTTCTATTTCCAGCAATTGTGAATATTTGTGGAATCATGGAATTTCAAAAGCTACCTTGGAGGTAATCTGGTCTGTCTCATTTTCACACAGATGAGGAGGTTTTCTCATTTTACAGATAAGTATCAGAAATTTTAAATGTCTATCAAAGGTCATACGACTAAATACGGATGAGATTGGAGTTAAAAACTAGAAGTCCTTTCTTCAAGGTGGTTTTCACTGTAGCACAAGGCTTACATTAACCAAAGCCACCTTATTATCCTTTGCAAAGGGGACCCTGTTGCCAAATGATCATCATGATTTAACTTCTTTCTGTTTTTCTTTCTTCTTCTTGTCTTCCTTTTGTTGTTTACTTATTTCTCTTCTGTTTCATTAGTGAGAAAAGTAGACAGGAATTTAAAATTGGCTTATAGGGCTTCCCTGGTGGCACAGTGGTTGAGAGTCCCCCTGCCGATGCAGGGGATGCAGGTTCGTGCCCCGGTCCGGGAGGATCCCACATGCCACGGAGCGGCTGGGCCCGTGAGCCATGGCCGCTGGGCCTGCACGTCCAGAGCCTGTGCTCCGCAATGGGAGAGGCCACAACAGGGAGAGGCCCGCGTACTGCCAAAAAAAAAAATTGGCTTATATATAGAACTTTTCTAAGAGTCCATCTCTTACTTGTTACTCTCAGAGAAAATAAGTGGACTGCCACAGTACTAATAAGTATGAGACAGAATTCAAACATAGATTTTCTGTTTCCAAATTTTAGGCCAACATCTTTCCCACTGGATAGTGATGCCTTCTTGCTCTGTGTTCTTAGAAAAATCACTTGGCTTTTCTGGGCTTTGAGCTTCCTCATAAATCAAATGGTGGAGTTGAGTTCTTATCATTTGTAAGATTTCTTATAGCTCTGGGGACTGGAAAAGGTCATTTTCCCTTTCCTCCCCCACCCCAACTCCTTTGGCATTTGTCCCTTAGCCAGCTCTTGATCATTAAAAATGTAGATGGGACTCAAGGTAATGTCTGGCCAAGAGGACAAGATCTGAATGTTTTCATTCTGACCTCTAAGTCAGTCTGCACATCTTGCCTGTAGAATAAAATCTAAGAGGGGGGCAGAGGGAGGGACCAGAGACTTTAATTATATTTTTAATTATATTTTTAAACAATGGATTTCCATTAAAATTGTATCTTTCTACACCTCTGGAAAATTACACTGTAGATGAGGTAAATGCAGCCTCGCATTTAAATTAAGGTTATCTTTAGGCTGGTAATCTCATTTGCTGTTTAGCAATTTTAAGTCAAGTCAAGGCAGTGTAATTAGTGTCCTCAGCCAGTTGCCATTCGTCACTGCTTTGTAGCTGTATTTACTGCTGTTAAGACAAGACTACTCCTGTGGAAAGTATGTCAACATACTAAATTATTTAAGGTGGCATACATCAACAGTTATTCCCTGTGCATCCTGATGCTTCAGAATACTAGGCCTTACATCATCACTCCCAGGGAGGATCGGTGCCTTGCATGACCAAACTGGAATGTCACTATTTTTATACAGAGAGAAATTAACTGGAGATTTTGTTCTATAACAAATATACCAGGTATAGCAGTGCTTTAAAGTATTTTTAATTGGAGACAAGTTTAGCATAATTTAAAAATCATATTTTATATGTCATATTTTAAATGACAGATTTCTTTTTTACACTCAAGTATGCAGGTCATGGTGGTGGGGGGTGGGTGATGGGTGGGTGGGTGCCTGCATGACTGTATATGTTTATATTATAGCTTAAAACCAGGTGAATATCTGCAGGTAGTAAAAAATAGATAAGGAAATTCATGAGTTGAGGTTCTATTTATACTATTGAGATGACAGATAACCTTTTGTTTATTTGAGGAAAAATTCCATGCATTAATATAGGTGCCCTTTTTATTAATGTTAATTATGGAGATTAATAATAATATAATTGATGCATCAGTTTAATATGTATGCTTTGTATATATATGTGTGTATGTGTGCATATGTATTATTTAATTTCAGATTCCTGCT
>NW_006792152.1:149269-151017 GCF_000442215.2 Lipotes vexillifer | reverse complement strand
TTCCTGCTGTGAAGAGTGACCTATATTCAAAATCAAACATAAACCAAGTTTTTCTTTTCTAGTACCTACTAATGGCTTTAATGAAGAAAATCTATATTTTATGTTGCCTTTTATGTTTTAGTTCCTTGAGAACAGGGGCTTTATCAATTTGTATTCCTCGTGACAATTAGCGGGCTTACTTGCAGACTTTTGGTAAATGTTTATTGAACTCAGTTATGTAAAGGAACAGTTGACTGTTCTTGACAGTAGCTTTCTAACGTATGAATGTTCTCCTGGTTTTATAGTCCATTTATTGAATTCAGTATGTCTGCTTGTTTTTCTCCAGTCC
Source organism: Lipotes vexillifer (assembly GCF_000442215.2). Lineage (NCBI taxonomy): Eukaryota > Metazoa > Chordata > Mammalia > Artiodactyla > Lipotidae > Lipotes > Lipotes vexillifer. The sequence goes on along the minus strand of NW_006792152.1, from coordinate 150,689 downwards.
AATAGGACTATAAGCATATTTACAGACAGACAGATCTGTTGCCTATTTGCGGAAAAGTATATATCACTTAGACTTTCTTAGAGAAATGTTAGCATTGTAAATTTGACTTTCATGCCTTAGCAGGGAAAAAAAATCTAACAGCATAGAATATATTCATGTGAAATTTTGGTTTGTGAATCTTGATCTAACAATTTTGAAAGGTAAACTTAAAGATTCTATTTGGGCAAAGATAGAACTTGTTGATTCTAATAACTCAAGTCTAAAATTACAGTCATAGTTCTTCTGATTGGGCATCAATGACTTCTAGAGATAATCAGGTATAAGGGCCCATCTAAGCCTGTAGTGGGAAACCCAAACATCTCTTCCTGGTATCACAATAGGATTTAGAAAATAAAAAATGCAACGCAGATAAAGGAAATGTTCTTTGCTTTCAAAAACAAACAAGCAAAGAAGGAAACCTAAGTATTTTTCTTTTCCCTCCATGGAATGACATGAAAGGCATAGCTCATTATTTTGCCAGCTGATTATAAGTAGCATTGTGTTGGGAATAAGCCACCTTGAAACTGTATAGAAGACAAGGTCCAGACATTTTAATACCCAGAGCTCTCTACAGTCTTGAGAAATTGGATTTACATCATTATGAAACAATGAATGAAAGATCACCATTCTATTGAATATTAATCAGTATGTTATTTTTGTGTGTGTGTGCCAGGGTTCTGAAATTGTATCTTTGTTCATGTCCTTCTTTATATTTTACCTGCTCTTGTATCCTTTTTTGTAAAATGTGTGTAATTATAAATTTCCCTAACTGGGAGAGTGTTAAAAACATACATCTAGATTAAATTAATAAAGAATAATATGTGCCTTTGTGTCTGCCTTGGGTTAGCTGGGTGCTCTGTCTTCCTAAAATTGTGTTTCATAGCTGTCACTTGCTGGTTTAGCTCTTCCTGGTGTCTGAAACCAATCCTATTCCTAGTTATAGGTATTAAATTAATTCCAAGCCATCATTTCAGACAGGTCAGCCTAGGGTAAGCCATAGTATTTCCTGTGAATGTGTGCCCCACTCCCCTGACTTAAAGACTATGCCCCATCTTACATCTGATCACAGGAACTTGCACTTCACAACTAAGTCCCTATTTTGACCTCTTTGCACCACCACAGATTTAGAAGAAAACGCTTTCGTGCACACTAACTCAACTGTGGCACTCCTGCCCATTTCCCAACAACCCCAATGTCTACCGTCTCTTACTTTGATTTCCTGACTGAAAAGTTTCACCCAGCTGCTAGAATAGCCAGTGATCACTCCTTGCCGAACTCAGAAGCCACCTGCTACCACCTCAGTCACCATTCTCTCTGACCTATGCAATCATCTCTCCTTTCTCTTTTGCCATCCACCACAATACCTTCTCCAGCTTCCCGA
>NW_006792152.1:123856-149207 GCF_000442215.2 Lipotes vexillifer | reverse complement strand
AAAGAGTGCTTAAAATAGGAAATTAGATCATGTGCCTTCTCTGCTCAAGACCACTCCAGTGGCTTCCCAGTGTATTGAACAGTTCTTTAATATGATCTTGAAAGCCATCCATAATCTTGCCTGTAACTAATTCTCCTAGGTCATTCTCTCTTACTTCCTGACTGCTTTCAATCCTCACACTTATTGGTCTTTTTCTTGCTGTCTTTCTTTGTATGCACAATTTTCCATTTTTGAAGCCCTCTTCCTTCTAAGCTCTTACAGTTAATGCCTACTCAACTTTCAGGTCTCTGTTAATGCATTATTTCCTTGATACACAGTTATTTTCTCTCTGAGGTTTCTATTCAAAGCACATAGCACAACCTGTAATTAATCATTTATATGTGTGTTTCTTACTTAATGGCTGCTTAGTTTATAGAATGTGTGAAGTCAGGGCCTTTGTTCACTACCAGAAAACCCAAATCTTAGCAAATTGCCTTACTTGTAGAGTAGATTAGTGTGTAGACTTCATGTCTAAATGATTAAATGAACAGATTATTTGCTTGGATCATAATATATTAACTCATGTCCTCGCCTAATAATTTGTTGCAATCAGTCTCATGGACCAAAAAAATCCACATGCATTACCCTAAATGCTGACAGTCCCAGTATAAGGTAGATCTTGTGATTCCCATATTAGAAAACAATAATTGACATGGAAACATATAGTAATTTCTTCCAAGTTACAAAACTAGTTAAATGAAGCCAGAATTCTCCTCCAAGTCTGTTTTTCTCCATAGCCTGTGCTCTCTTCACCATAACTGGCTACCCCTTAGAAAATTCATCATTTACTGCCCACACTTTGTTCTCTCAGTAGATGTCTGCTCTTGAGCCTTTGCCAAGTACCTGCCTGACCCTTGATGTGTCCATCAGCCCTTCTGGGTCCAGTCTGTCCCACCTCTAGTCTCTCACTCTTTTTTTTTTTTTAATTTATTTATTTAATTTATTTTATTTTTGGCTGTGCTGGGTCTTCGTTGCTGCGAGTGGGCTTTCTCTAGTTGCAGCAAGCAGGCTTCTCATTGCGGTGGCTTCTCTTGTTGTGGAGCATGGGCTCTAGGTGCACCGGCTTCTGTAGCTGTGGCTCACAGGCTCTAGAGCACAGGCTCTTTAGTTGTAGCACACGGGCTTAGTTGCTCCGCAGCATGTGGGATCTTCCCGGACCAGGCCTTGAACTCGTGTCCCCTGCATAGGCAGATGGATTCTTAACCACTGTGCCACCAGGGAAGCCCTAGTCTTTTACTCTGACTTGGAATTATCTTATTGTAAAGAAAGTCTCAGTAATTGAATGAGAAGCCATTGTACATGCTCGATGTTTGTAGACTAGGGATGTACCGCCATTTTGTTTAGTCAGGCAGAGGCTGGGACTCTTCTATTCTGGTTGTTACTATTACCTAATCATACCTATAATGTGAATGGGCTCATGGCTGTCCCACCCTTACATGCATCCCACCTGGTGAATAATTATGACTGTGACGGTAGTCACTCTGCAGTACCAGCAGGTTTCCCACTATGAGAAAATATTTAGGAAGTGTGATATTTTATACTACACAGTTTGGGATTTCAAATAATAATTGCTCTGCCCTCTGATTACCACTCATGCACATAGATAAAGCTGTGTAAAAACAACAAGCTAATTAAAATGTTGCCGGGGTGAGCCCATGATAGAATCACCATTGTTAAAATTCAAACGTGATACCAGAGCATCTACAGCTCCTCAGGAAGTGATCTCGCCAGTTACATCATGGCTGTGTTCTGGTTGTACCCTTCCTTGAGGTATTTGCTCTTTCAGACTTACAGGAACATGGGGACTTCAGAAAATGGATTGCTTTCAAACTGATTAAATTCTGGATGATAACATCCATGAGGAGAGGAAAGAAATTAGTATCAACGAGCCTAAATTAGTGAAAGGAGTGAAAGCTGACCTCTGGTAAAATATAAATCACTACTATCTAGAGACTATGTCTTTGTTGGCTAGATCTAACATGTTTAATTAGCCATAATGTTCACCTCTTTTCATTTTATGAGATTTCCACTTAATCTGATTTTTTAAAAATTGAGTTTTCCAGTTTTCAATGAGTGAGACTGTCTTTAACCAATCAAATTAGAATCAAATTTGCAATTGAAATGCCACAAGACAGAACAGTATGTTATCTCCTGAAGTTGAAATATGAAACATCTTTCATTGCTGAATTCACTAATTTTATGACCCCATCCCAAAGTGCTTGGAAGAGGATTTATGTTGACTATATCCATGAGGCTTATTGCTCATGATGTCATTGCTCATTATTGTGTTTACTGATTTATTTCTCATATGCCCAACATCAGATATTTTCCTTCAATGAGTAACTCTGTCCCTTAGAACTACATAGTTCCCAAGAACAGTGCTAAATTCTTTAACTTGGGAAAGTCAAGGCATGGCCATCATGTTTTATCAACTGTCTGATCTAGCCATGTGGCTAGCAAGTTGAAGAGATGATCCTTGAATTTGTCAAGAGTTAGGACTAAGAGAATGTTAAGGGGCTTCATGATTGCTCCATTAAACATCCTTGTAAATAGGGCAATTTAACTGCCTTTCTACAATCATCTCTATCTGGAACTTTTTAAGAAATTCAGATATTCCTGAGAGCAGTAACCTGTTAATAAGCCTGTGGTTATAAAGTTCTCAGATTAATGTAGGAGCTGCACCTGAGAAATGAGAGCAGAATGAGGGAATTGGCAGGTTATTTCAAAGGAGAAAGGCAAAGGAAAACATCTGAAGAATGAGATGCAACTTGTACCATCTCTCTGATCAATCTTAGTATCATGGGTTGGGTCTCTGTAATCTCAAATTGGAGATCTGTTTAGCCTTGGTCCTTTCTGGGACAGTGCGCTGGTCAAGAGAATAAAAGGAGGTTGAATGTTGTAGATGTGGTCCCACTAGACAGGTCCATCAACAGAAGGAAAGGGGACTGTTGACTCTTGACCTGCTTAGAAAAAGTATAACCAAAGTTGGACTAGGGAATAGGTGAGATCTGAGTGGGTCTTCTTCCTCTTGCTGTGAGCAGAGGGCAAAAAGTTCCACCAAGTGCTCACCTGACCTCACTCTCAGGCACTAATTCAACATTAATTTTCCTTAGTGTTTCTGATTTCCCCTGGGTATATCCAGAAAACTAAGCCGCTGTCCTGAAGACAATTTGAATGTTTTAAGCAAAGTGCGAACCAATTTGCTATCCCTGGCTACCTCTGTTTTGGGGGATAGACATGTTCCAGAAGAAAATTTAATCAGCACCACTCCCATTTTGACCATTGAGAATGAAAGAAAGGGAATCAGCATTTACTGAGCAATCTGCCATGTGCCAGACAATATACCACATACTTTATATACATTATCTTCCAGCAATCTCTCTCGCACTGCTATTCCCTTTCTACAGATGAGAAACAGAGAATCCAAACTGGCATATGATGAATAATTCAAGTTTATGAGTCTCAGAAGGGGTGAAGCCTGAATGTGAATCCAAGCTATTTAATTCCTAAATCTGGGTCCCTCCCCATTATCATTATGCCATTCTGCATTGGTATCTGTAGTTCATGAAAAATCATCATACCTTACTCCTCTTTGTATGAGAATAGTGTGTGTGTATAAACCTATGCATGGACGTATTGAAATGAGTGATTGTTTTTACCAACCTTGGCTTTCCTCCCTGTACCTTCCCCAGAGTCCTCTTGGATGGGGCAATAATAACTGAAGACATAACAAAGATTATATTCCCAGAGAAGAAAAATAAGGGAGGTATTTCTGTCCCAAACATATTCAGCCTTTGAATTTAAGAATATTTGGACATATTTTACCAGATCCACAAGATTTCTTTTTCTAGTCATAGAAAAGTGTTCAGCAAACATGCCAGATTCCCTAATATCCCAGCCGAGAAGACCAATCTCGTGGTTAATGTATATTCATTCTCTTCCTGAGCTGTTTTTCAGGAGATGTTTTTGCCGAGTCGTTGTTATTTTTCTAATTGCCCAATTTTCTTTTCCCTTTTAAACACTAATTAAAGAATAAGCCTAGGACTGCCACCTTTTTGGATACAGCATTAATCTCCTGCCCTCACTACATTTTAATGGGGCTAATTTATCCCTATTATCTACTCCTTTCACCATCCCAACTAAGCAAAGAAAATATTCTTATCCCATTCACCCTTCTCATCCCTCTACTGCTTTTCTGCATTTTATTTTCCCTACTACAAGTGATTCTGCATAGCATTGTTTATATTTACTTTTCACTACCAGCAGGATTTGCATATTACCATAATAGTCTCCTCTTTTCCTCCCTCCTTCCCTGCTTGATCTGTTCTCTATTGCTTCTTTCTTCCTAGCTCTAATCCTCTACATGCCTGTGAACAATTGACGTATTAATTAATCAACCAGACATAACTCAGCACCTACCCTGCTGACATTGAAGCATGAATCCTGGTCTCCAGGAACTCACGGTCTGAAAGCAGTACAGGCAATAATAATAAAAATGCAGTACAGGCAAGAGTTCAGACTAGAAGGTGTTGTGGAAAGGCAGAGAAGAAGCTCTCACTCCAGCCTAAGGGACACGGAAAGCCTCCTGGAATGGCTGACGTTTGGAATGATTGGCCATCTAATAGGTGAACAAATGGGTTGAATCCCATAGTTCATTTGCATTCATTGCAAACTTGATAATCAGTGATATAAATAGAGTTTCAATTTTAAAAAGTTATAAGGTACTTTGAAATGCCCATATGAAAAACAGTGTATTAATTAAATAGAGCAAAGACCAGCTAATTAACCCAACCATAAACTCTGGAGCAAAGAACTTTGTTTCTAAGTGACTTAAAAAAAAAAAAAAATGCTGCCTGTAAGCTACAAGCCTGGAGCTGATGGTATTGGTTTTTAAGGATTTTTTTTTTTTTTTTTTTTTTTTTGCAGTACGCAGGCCTCTCAGTGTTGTGGCCTCTCCCGTTGCGGAGCGGTTTTTAAGGATTTTTTACAGCCTCTCTCTTCAGAGCTTATCACAGTTAATTCTGATATTCTTGTCTTTCTGACATCTTGGACTACTATCAGATTCAAAATAGCCAAACCTAAAGGGTTGAGAGTTCTTTGAAGGAACATATTCTCACTCCAGGGAAAAGTGATCCCTAATACCTGAATAATGAAAAGGAAAACAAACAAACATAACTATTAAACAAATTAGCAAACACTATGAAAACCCAGGGAATAAAAACAGCAGTAGATATTTGGCTATCTCAGCAACTGCCACTGCTGCCCCTGTGTGCTGCAGACCACAGGAACTGGTGTGAATGGTGAAGGGCCAGAGTCAGCAGATAAAGGTTTATTTAGACTCGGGGAGCTTTATTTCAGAAAGTGAGTTGGATAACTCATGGTAGAAAAATTTCCATAAAAACTAGTATTTTATAACATAGTTCTCTTCTTAGCAGAAGTGAATTTCAATCAGCAAATGAGCACACCTGTTAAACACTCTACATACCCATGGTTGATGGTGGATGTTCATGATTTTCTGTGTTTTTGTGTTAATTTACTGTCACTCTTGCAGTTTTCCAGAAAGACAAACCTTCATGATTGAGATCTTTCCAGATTTCTTAAGGCACTCCTCAAATAGAAGGTGGCCCTGATTGTTTTAAAAGGGAAAATATTGAATAGTTTCTTGTGTCAGCAGTATTTCCTTACCACTAAAGCTTTTTTGTTTTGTTTTGTTTTGGTAACCTTCTAGGAAAGGTGAAATGCCTGTTTAAAAATTCAAAGTTCTGCCATCTTGAATATGAAAAATAGCAGGCACTAGGAGTTTTTATAATTGATTCAAGACAATGCATTTGAAACAAATTTATAAAGTGCTTTATATAGATCTTCAAGTGGCCTTAGATGTAGCCTTTCACATTATAATGAAGTATATTTTGTTCACCTTTCTTGTCATGGTAATCCATTTCCTTTTCACAATTACCATAATAATCTGACTCATCATTGCCTTTTCCCATAATTACGGTCAGCATACTGTTCTTAATAATACTGAAATCTATTATTTCTGTACTCACAGCTTTATAGTAGACATGTAAGAACCTGAAGATCTCCTACCATGCCATTAGAGATGAAGGTATGAGTTCTTCATAGTAGAATGTGTATTCTTGGAAATTTATTGTGTTCTCAACCCTGATCTAAACATCATTATTGTATAGACCTCAAGGAATCTTTGATGCCCTGCAAAGCCCTATTGGGGAGAGGTGTTCACACACTGTGATTTAGAACAATTTGAAGCATGTGCTAAACAGAACATGTTGCTATCGAACATGTAGGAAAGATCTTTGTATTTTGTAAAATGCCGTCATATCACAGTCAATTTTTAATTAATCCTGATCAGTTTTGAAAGTTAACTGTTTGATAAGCTTCTTGGAGAGGCAACGAAAGTGTGCAGTTTTTCACAGTGAAGAGAAGGAATACAGTGAAGGGCAGGGAGAAGCAACCACTTGTTAAGTCCATGTTTTATCAGATGCATTACCTGGCTTTTGTACTCTTTCTGATTTTGGTTGTCATTCCTTCCCCCATATTTCCCACATTTTGAATGCTTTTAAAAGTCTACTACATTTATTTGATATGATTTTTGCCTGAAAACATTAGATTTAATACACCATTTTGTTTTCTATTAATCACTAAATGCTTTACTTGGGCCTGATAGATTACTTCTAAGTGCAGAGCTCCTTCTTCCTTTGCCATCTGATACAGAAGCTAGCCTGAGGAAAGGGTGGGTCTTCCTCCTTAAGTGTTTTGCTTGTACTGATTGACAGACAATTAGAAAAGGCAGTGTGGGCATCTGAAGGTGTCTGTGTTCTAGGTTGGAGATTTGAAGATCGGATTCTTGCTTAATGATGTACATATCTGGCAAGGAGACTTTTGCCAAGACACTTAACGTTTCCAAGGCTTAGTTTCATCACTTGTTTGTTTTTCTTTTCATCTTTATTGGAGTATAACTGCTTTACAATTGTGTGTTAGTTTCTGCTGTATAACAAAGCGAAACAGCTATACATATACATATATCCCCATATGCCCTCCCTCTTGCATCACCCACCCACCCTCCCTATCCCACCCCTTTAGGTGTTCAAAAAGCACCAAGCTGATCTCCTGGTGTGATGCAGCTGCTTCCCACTAGCTATCTATTTTACATTTGGTAGCGTATATATGTCAAGGCCACTCTCTCATTTCGTCCTAGCTTACCCTTACCCTCCCCCTGTCCGCAAGTCCATTCTCTATATCTGAGTCTTTATTCCTACCCTGGCCCTAGGTTCTTCAGAACCTTTCTTTTTTTCTTTTTTTGGATTCCATATATATATATGTTAGCATAAGGTATTTGTTTTTCTCTTTCTGACTTACTTCACTCTGTGTGACAGACACTAGGTCCATCCACCACCTTACAAATAACTCAGTTTTGTTTCTTTTTATGGCTGAATAATATTCCAGTGTATATATGTGCCACATCTTCTTTACCATTCATCTGTTAATGGACACTTAGGATGCTTCCATGTCCTGGTTACTGTAAATAGTGCTGCAATGAACACTGTGGTACATGACTCTTTTGAATTATGGTTTTCTCAGAGTATATGCCCAGTAGTGGGATTGCTGGGTCATATGGTAGTTCTAGTTTTAGTTTTTGAAGGAACCTCCATACTGTTCTCCATAGTGGCTGTATCAATTTACATTCCCACCAACAGTGCAAGAGGGTTCCCTTTTCGCCACACCCTCTCCAGCATTTATTGTTTGTGGACTTTTTGGTGATGGCCATTCTGACCACTGTGAGGTGCTCCCTCATTGTACTTTTGATTTGCATTTCTCTAATGATTAGTGATGTTGAGCATCCTTTCATGTGTTTGTTGGTGATCTGTATATCTTCTTTGGAGAAATGTCTATTTAGGTCTTCCGCCCATTTTTGGATTGGGTTGTTTGTTTTTTTGATATTAAGCTGCATGAGCTGCTTCTATATTTTGGAGATTAATCCTTTGTCAGTTGCTTCATTTGCAAATATTTTCTCCCACTCTGAGGGTTGTCTTTTGGTCTTGTTTATGGTTTCCTTTGCTGTGCAAAAGCTTTGAAGTTTCATTAGGTCCCATTTGTTTATTTTTGTTTTTATTTCCATTTCTCTAGGAGGTGGGTCAACAAGGAACTTGCTGGGATTTATGTCATAGACTGTTCTGCCTATGTTTTCCTCTAAGAGTTTTATAGTGTCTGGCCTTACATTTAGGTCTTTAATCCATTTTGAGTTTATTTTTGTGTGTAGTGTTAGGGAGTGTTCTAATTTCATTCTTTTACATGTAGCTGTCCAGTTTTTCCAGCGCCACTTATTGAGGAGGCTGTCTTTTCTCCATTGTATATTCTTGCCTCTTTTATCAAAGATAAGGTGACCATAGATGTGTGGGTTTATGTCTGGGCTTTCTATCCTTTTCCATTGATCTATATTTCTGTTTTTGTGCCAATACCATACTGTCTTTATTACTGTAGCTTTGTAGTATTGTCTGAAGTCAAGGGAGCCTGATTCCTCCAGCACCGTTTTTCTTTCTCAATATTGCTTTGGCTATTTGGGGTCTTTTGTGTTTCTGTACAAATTGCAAGATTTTTGTTCTAGTTGTGTGAAAAATGCCATTGGTAGTTTGAAAGGGATTGCATTGAATCTGTAGATTGCTTTGGGTAGTATAGTCATTTTCACACTGTTGATTCTTCCAATCCAAGAACATGGTATATCTCTCCATCCGTTTGTATCATCTTTAATTTCTTTCATCAGTGTCTTATAGTTTTCTGCATACAGGTCTTTTGTCTCCTTAGGTAGGTTTATTCCTAGGTATTTTATTCTTTTTGTTGCAATGGTAAATAGGAATGTTTCCTTAATTTCTCTTTCAGATTTTTCATCATTAGTGTATAGGAATGCAGGAGATTTCTGTGCATTAATTTTGTATCCTGCTACTTTACCAAATTCATTGATTAGCTCTAGTAGTATTCTGGTAGCATCTTTAGGATTCTCTATGTATAGTATCATGTCATCTGCAAACAGTGAAAGTTTCACTTGTTCTTTTCCATTTGGATTCCTTTTATTTCTATTTCTTCTCTGATTGCTCTGGCTAAAACCTCCAAAACTATGTTGAATAATAGTGGTGAGAGTGGGCAACCTTGTCTTTTCCTGATCTTAGCGGAAATGGTTTCAGTTTTTCATCATTGAGAACAATGTTGGCTGAGGGTTTGTCATATATGGTCTTTATTATGTTGAGGTAATTCCCTCTACACCTACTTTCTAGAGGGTTTTTTATCATAAATGGGTGTTGAATTTTGACAAAAGCTTTTTCTGCATCTACTGAGATTATCATATGCTTTTTAATCCTTCAGTTTGTTAATATGGTGTATCACACTGATCAATTTGCGTATATTGAAGAATGCTTGCATTCCTGGGATAAACCCCACTTGATCATGGTGTATGATCTTTTTAATGTGCTGTTGGATTCTGTTTGCTAGTATTTTGTTGAGGATTTTTGCATCTATGTTCATCAGTGATATTGGTCTGTAGTTTTCTTTTTTTGTGACTTCTTTGTATGGTTTTCGTATCAGGGTGATGGTAGCCTCATAGAATGAGTTTGGGAGTGTTCCTCCCTCTGCTATATTTTGGAAGAGTTTGAGAAGGATAGGTGTTAGCTCTTCTCTAAATGTTTGATAGAATTTGACTGTGAAGCCACCTGGTCCTGGGCATTTGTTTGTTGGAAGATTTTTAATCACAGTTTCAATTTCAGTGCTTGTGATTCGTCTGTTTATATTTTCTGTTTCTCTCTGGTTCAGTCTCAGAAGGTTGTGCTTTTCTAAGAATTTGTCCATTTTTCCAGGTTATCAATTTTACTGGCACATAGTTGCTTGTAGTAATCTCTCATGATCTTTTGTATTTCTGCAGTGTCAGTTGTTACTTTTCCTTTTTCATTTCTAATTCTGTTGATTTGAGTCTTCTCCCTTTTTTTCTTGATGAGTCTGGCTAATGGTTTATCATTTTTTTTAATCTTCTCCAGGAACCCACTTTTAGTTTTAATGATCTTTGCTATTGTTTCCTTCACTTTGTTTTCATTTATTTCTGATCTGATCTTTATGATTTCTTTCCTTCTGCTAACTCTGGGGTTTTTATGTTCTTCTTTCTCTAATTGCTTTAGGTGTAAGGGTAGGTTGTTTATTTGAGATTTTTCTTGTTTCTTGAGGTAGGGTTGTATAAACTTCCCTCTTAGAAGTGCTTTTACAGCATCCCATAGGTTTTGGGTCATCGTGTTTTCATTGTCATTTGTTTCTAGATATTTTTTGATTTCCTCTTTGATTCCTTCAGTGATCTCTTGGTTATTTAGTAGTGTATTGTTTAGCCTCCATGTGTTTGTATTTTTTACAGTTTCTTTCCTGTAATTGATATCTAGTCTCATGGCATTGTGTTTGGAAAAGATACTTGATGCAATTTCAATTTTCTTCAGTTTACCAGGGCTTGATTTGTGACCCAAGATATGATCTATCCTGGAGAATGTTCCATGAGCACTTGAGAAGAAAGTGTATTCTGTTGTTTTGGATGGAATGTCCTATAAATATCAATTAAGTCCATCTTGTTTAATGTATCATTTAAAGCTTGTGTTTCTTTATTTATTTTCATTTTGGATGATCTTTCCATTGGTGAAAGTGGTGTGTTAAAGTCCCCTACTATGATTGTGTTACTGTCAATTTCCCCTTTTATGGCTGTTAGCATTTGCCTACTGTATTTAGGTGCTGCTATGTTGGGTGCATAAATATTTACAATTGTTATATCTTCTTCTTGGATCAATCCCTTGATCATTATGTAGTGTCCTTCTTTGTCTCTTTTAATAATCTTTATTCTAAAGTCGATTTTGCCTGATATGAGAATTGCTACTCCAGCTTTCTTTCGATTTACATTTGCATGGAATATCTTTTTCCACCCCCTCGCTTTCAGTCTGTATGTGTCCCTAGGTTTGAGGTGGGTCTCTTGTAGACAGCATATATATGGGTTTTGTTTTTGTATCCATTCAGCCAGTCTATGACTTTTGGTTGGAGCATTTAATCCATTTACATTTAAGATAATTATCAACATGTATGTTCCTATTACCTTTTTCTTAATTGCTTTGGGTTTGTTTTTGTAGGTCTTTCCCTTTCCTTGTGTTTCCTGCCTAGAGAAGTTTCTTTAGCGTTTGTTGTAAAGCTGGTTTGGTGTGCTGAATTCTCTTAACTTTTGCTTGTCTGTAATGGTTTTAATTTCTCCATGAAATCTGAATGAGATCCTAGCTGGCTAGAGTAATCTTGGTTGTAGGTTTTTTCCTTTCATCACTTTAAATATGTCCTGCCACTCCCTTCTGACTTGCAGAGTCTCTGCTGAAAGATCAGCTGTTGACCTTATGGGGGTTACCTTGTATGTTATTTGTTGTTTTTCCCTTGCTGCCTTTAATATTTTTTTCTTTGTGTTTAATTTTTGATAGTTTGATTAATATGTATCTTGGTGTGTTTCTCCTTCGATGTATCATGTATGGGACTCTCTGTGCTTCCTGGACTTGATTAACCATTTCCTTTCCCATATTAGGGAATTTTTCAACTATAATCTCTTCAAATATTTTCTCAGTCCCTTTCTTCTCTTCTTCTTCTGGGACCCCTATACTTCAAGTGTTGTTGCGTTTAATGTTGTCCCAGAGGTCTCTGAGACTGTCCTCAATTCTTTTCATTCTTTATTCTGCTCTGCAGTAGTTATTTCCACTATTTTATCTTCCAGGTCACTTATCCATTCTTCTATCTCAGTTATTCTGCTATTGACCCCATCTAGAGTATTTTTCATTTCATTTATTGTGTTGTTCATTGTTGTTTGTTTCTTTAGTTCTCCTAGGTCCTTTTTAAATGTTTCTTGCATTTTGTCTATTCTATTTCCAAGATTTTGGATCATCTTTACTATCATTACTCTGAATTCTGTTTCAGGTAGACTGCCTATTTACTCTTCATTTGTTAGGTATGGTGGGTTTTTACTTTGCTCCTTCATCTGCTGCGTATTTCTCTATCTTATCATTTTGCTTACCTTACTGTGTTTGGGGTCTCCTTTTCACAGGCTGCAGGTTTGTAGTTCCCTTTGTTTTTGGTGTCTGCTACCAGTAGGTAAAGTTGGTTCAGTGGGTTGTGTAGGCTTCCTGGTGAAGGGGACTGGTGCCTGTGTTTTGGTGAATGAGGCTGGATCTTTTCTTTCTGGTGGGCAGGACCACGTCCAGTGGTGTGTTTTGGGGTGCCCATGAACTTATTATGATTTTAGGCAACCTCTCTACTAATGGGTGAGGTTGTGTTCCTCTCTTGCTAGTTGTTTGGCATGGGGTATCCATCACTGGAGCTTGCTGGTCATTGTGTGGGGCTGGGGCTTAGCTTTAAGATGGAGATCTCTGGGAGAGCTCTTGCCAATTGATATTACGTGGGGCTGGTAGATCTCTGGTGGACCAATGTTCTGAACTCGGCTCTCCGACCTCAGAGGCTCAGGCCTGACACTGGCCGGAGCACCAAGACCCTGTCAGCCACATGGCTCAGAAGAAAAGGGAGAAAAAGAAGAAGGAAGAAAGAAGAAATAAAATAAAATAAAGTTATTAAAATACAAATTTAAAAATATTATTAAAATAAAAATATTAAAAGTACTAAAAAAAAAAAAAGGAGAGCAACCAAACCAATAAACAAATCCGCCAGCAATAAAAAACGCTAAAAAATTATACTAAGATAAACATAAAAATCAGAAAGTAGTCCATTGCATACAGCAAAGCCCTAGTCTACAGTTGCTCCCAAAGCCCACCATCTCAATTTGGGGATGAATTTGTTGTCTATTCAGGTATTCTACAGATGCAGGGTAAATCAAGTTGACTGTGAAAATTTAATCCGCTGCTCCTGACGCTGCACGAAGATATTTCCCTTTCTCTTCTTTGTTTGCACAGCTCCCGGGTTCAGCTTTGGAATTGGCCCTGCCTCTGCGTTAGGTTACCCTCTGGTGTCTGTTCTTCACCCAGACAGGAGGGGGTTAAAGGAGCAGCTGATTAGGGGTGTCTGGCTCACTCAGGCTGGGGGGCAGGATGGGTACGGAATGTGGGAAAGCCTGTGGCAGCAGAGGCCGGCATGACTTTGCAACAGCCTGATGCATGCCGTGTGTTCTCCCAGGGAAGTTGTCCCTGGATCATGGGTCCCTGGCAGTGGCGGGCTGCACGGGCTCCCAGGAGGAGAGGTGTGGAGAGTGACCTGTGCTCGCACACAGGCTTCTTGGTGGCTGCAGCAGCAGCCTTAGCGTTTCATGCCTGTCTCTGATGTCCGCGCTTATAGCCGTGGCTCACACCCGTCTCTGAAGCTTTTTTAGGCGGTTCTCTGAATCTCCTCTCCACACGCACCCCGAACCAGTGGTCTCTTGACTCTTAGGCAGTTCCAGACATTTTCCCAAACTCCCTCCTGGCTAGCTGTGGCACACTAGCCCCCTTCAGGCTGTGTTCATGCAGCCAACCCCAGTCCTCTCCCCGGGGTCTGAACTCTGAAGCCTGAGCCTCAGCTCCCAGCCCCCACCCACCCCAGGGGGTGAGCAGACAAGCGTCTCAGGCTGGTGAGGGCTGGTCGGCACCAGTCCTCTGTGCGGGAATCTCTCTGCTTTGCCGTCTGCACCCCTGTTGCTACGCTCTCCTCCGTGGCTCCGAATCTTGCCCCTGCCCACCCCTGTCTCCGCCCTCGAAGGGGCTTCCTAGTGCGTGGAAAATTTTCCTACTTCACAGCTCCCTCCCACTGGTGCAGGTCCCGTCCCTTTTCTTTTGTCTCTGTTCTTTCTTTTTTCTTTTGCCCTACCCAGGTACGTGGGGAGTTTCTTTCCTTTTGGGAACTCTACTGTCTTCTGCCAGTGTTAAGTAGGTGTTCTGTAGGAGTTGTTCCACATGTAGATGTATTTTTAATGTATTTGTGGGGGGGGAAGGTGCTCTCCACATCTTACTCGTCTGCCATCTTGAAGATCCTGTTCTCATCACTTGTTAAGTGAAGAATTTTTTTTTTTTTTGCATAGGACTATTGTATAGGCCATGAAAAATCAATAGGGAATATTTTAATATATATTCTTAAAATTCACTAAAATAAATTTTCATTATTCATTTTTTCATTGCACAAAGATCAGAGATTTATTTTATACTATGTCTATAGGAAGGGGTGGGGGAGTGGAATGGGGGAGGAAGCCCAGATGGAGGGAAATGCAGATGATGATAGTATTTCAAAGCTAACAGGGCCCTTAGCCTCCTTGCTAAGAAGTTAGGAATTTATGTTGAAGGCATTAGGGAGCTCAGAATTTATATGCTTTAAGTGTGGAGAATGGACTAGAAGAAGGTGAAATAGTGGCAGGGAGGTATGGTAGAATACTTTCTGACAATCCAGTGAAGAGATGGTACATGCTTGAACTAGGCTTTGGCGTTAGGGATGAGACGGCAAGGAGATGTATAAGGAATAGCAGAGGTGTAGAAATGGCACATCTTGCCGATTAATGTGTATAGTAAATACGTCAGGAAAAGATGCTGAGTGGGACAAGTTGAGTTCGAGGGCACACTAGCAGGGCGAAGAGTTTTCTGTGTTTGCAGCATGGGAGAGGGGTTAGGGGTGTAGCTATAGATCTGGAACTCAACAGCTCACCGTATGTAAGTCAGGATGTTTGGACCATGGGATTAAAGAGACTGCCCAAGGAGAGAAAGGAAGAGAGCAGAGAATAGAGCTCTGGGAAGCAGCAGAACCTAGGGAGCAAATAAGAAAGGGAGCCTAGGAAGGAAGCTGAGAAAGAGTAGTCAGTGAGAGTAGAACAAGAAGGGTGGAGTTACAAGAAAAAGGAATTGTCATCAGTAACATATGGAGAGAGATCAGATAAAATAGAACTGAAATCATCTAACTGTTTGTGGATCTGGATGAATAACTGGGAAAGAAGTAAGATGTGTTTGCAGAAAATGTCTGTTGCTTAAAGCAAGGTCCATCCCTGTATAGGGGTGACCTGCCGAAGTTTCTCAATTGACTTTAGCTACAGAAATATCACACCTCTACAAACACACAGTTCAACCAATCCATTCCTTTCTCTGCCCAAATCACCATGACCTCTATTGTAATCTGCTTTATTTTATTTTATTTTTAAATAGGAGTGTTTAAAGTCAACATAACAAGCTAATTTGGTCATGCAGAGCTATTAAGCTTTATAGATAGACGGGTGGGTGGATGAGTGGGTAGATAGATAAAAAGGTAAACAAATAGATGATAGATAGATGCACAGTAGGTATACCAATCTGAGATATGAGAGCTTTAGCTTTTCCCCACCAACACTGCTAATAATTACAATGAAAGGAATTCTCCAGAAAAAATGTATTGAGGAATATTCAGTTTCCTGTCCTAGCACCTAGCTTTAAATAATACCTTGTGTGAAAGGTTCATTTGAGGTAAACACGACAGCCTTCGAGAGACAGGATTGTTGCCTTATAGAAGTGAGCAAGCAAGCAGAAATTCTTCATCCCCATCTCTGGACTCAGAAGCATTTAGGGCTACAGCTCAGGTCTCATTCCTAAGGATCCAGGACTCAGGCCTAGCTTATGCTTTGTTGTTCCTATAGTTATGGGCAGTGTCTCTAAAATAGGTGAACCAATCCACAGTGTTAAACACCAATATTTTCACCAATGAACCATCCATCATGGTAATTAACAAGCCAGCTATTTACCAATGAAAGCCCATTTCTAATATTTATTATATAAAGCCCCTGATGTTGACTGAAATATTACTAGAAGTACTTGCAGTGGCCATCTCTGATGTGACCTTCTGTTGGGAGTGCTTGTGACCCTCCTGAGTGGTTGGATTCCTGATTAACATGACAGACTGCCCCTTGAGTAGAGCTTAAACTAAAGAACACATACAAAATCTAACTATCTTAGCTGAAGGGAATTTTAAAGTAAATGACAAACATTATAGCAAGGAGTAAGGAAGCCTGATATTTCATCTCATGAAACACCAACACCATCTTTGTGATGAATGAAAATATCATTTGGAAAAAATACCTGTTTAACTGAAAACTGGTCTTTCAGGGTATTTTTATTCTGCCCACAGTTTTTTAGAATCCTCTGTATAGCCAATATTCAGATCTCACTCTCATATGAACCTTTTTGTTATAGCCCACCCAACAATGGTAAAAACTGTGTGATTGTCCAATTGCCTGTAGTAGACCATCAGAATATTTCACATCCATAGTTATAGAAATGTTCTAATGCTGTGATGTACCTGCAAATTATTTTAATCCATTAGTTTCCTCAGCTAATAACTGGACTAAAGCTCCACATGGTTAGGAAAAATACTGAAAAATCAGAATGCTAGCATAGGCATTTAATAGTATGTCTTTATTGTTTTTCTGATTATAAAAATATTAGAATATATATTATATAAAACTAAAACATTACAGAAAAATATAAACCTGGAAACGAATATCCCCAGTAATTCTATCTCCAGAGATAACTGTTGTTAACTGTTTGGCATGATTTGGGGCACAACTTCTCCCATGCAAGAATAATATAAATATGAATAATAAGAATATGTAAATAAATATTTTAAGGGATCTTAACCACAGATTTTGTTTTATGATTTTTCAAACAATATATCCTGGGCATATCTCCTCGTTAGTGTGTAGAGATTGTTTTAAAAATAACTATAGAGTTTTCCATTTCCAATGTCAAAGTAGAACCATTGTTTTCATTGCTGTTATTTCTTGTTTGTTTTTTGTATTTTACTGAAGTATAGCTGTTGTATGATGTTATATGATACAGGTGATTGATTCACAATTTGTAAAGGTGTACTCCATTTATAGTTATTATAAAATACTGTCTATATTCTCTGTGTTGTACAATATATCCTTGTAGCTTACTTTATACCTACTAGTTTGTACCTCTTAGTTCTCTACACCTATATTGTCCCTCCCCCCTTCCCTCTACCTGCTGGTACCCACTAGTATGTTCTGTGTATCTGTGAGTCTGGTGCTTCTTCTTCTTCTTTTACTTTTCTTTTCTTTTTTTTTTTTTTTCATTCACGTCATTGCTATTTTGAACACATTCTTTCTGGCAGGCACAACAGTTTAAATAATGAGGAAAATGAGAAATTACTACAAGAAACTGTATGCCAATAAAATGGACAAACTGGAAGAAATGGGCAAATTCGTAGAAAAGCACAACCTTCCGAGACTGAACCAGGAAGAAATAGAAAATATAAACAGACCAATCACAAGCACTGAAACTGTGATTAAAAATCTTCCAACAAATAAAAGCCCAGGACCACATGGCTTCACAGTTGAATTCTATTGAACATTTAGAGAAGAGCTAACACCTATCCTTCTCAAATGCTTCCAAAATATAGTAGAGGGAGGAACACTCCCAAATTCATTCTACAAGGCCACTGTCACCCTGATACCAAAAGCAGACAAAGATGTTCACAAGAAAAGAAAACTACAGGCCAATATCACTGATGAACATAGATGCAAAAATCTTCAGCAAAATACTAGCAAACAAAATCCAACAGCATATTAAAAGGATCATAAACCATGATCAAGTAGGGTTTATCCCAGGAATGCAAAGATTCTTCAATATACGCAAGTCAGTCAATGTGATACACCATATTAACAAACTGAAGGATAAAAAGCATATGATCATCTCAATAGATGCAGAAAAAGCTTTTGTCAAAATTCAACACCCATTTATGATAAAAACTCTTGAGAAAGTAGACATAGAGGGAACTTACCTCAACATTATAAAATCCATACATGGCAAACCCACAGCCAACATAATTCTCAATGGTGAAAAACTGAAACCATTTCCACTAAGATCAGGAACAACACAGGTGGCCCACTCTCAGCACGGTTATTCAACATAGTTTTGGAAGGGTTAGCCACAGCTATCAGAGAAGAAAAAGAAATAAACAGAATCCAAATTGGAAAAGAACAAGTAAAACTGTTACTGTTTGCAGATGACATGATACTATACATAGAAAATCCTAAACATGCTACAGAAAACTACTAGAGCTAATCAATGAATTTGGTAAAGTAGCAGGATACAAAATGAATGCACAGAAATCTCTTGCATTCCTATACACTAATGATGGAAAACCTGAAAGACAGATTAAGGAAACACTCCCATTTACCACTGCAACAAAAAGAATAAAATATCTAGGAATAAACCTACGAAGGAGACAAAAGACCTGTATGCAGAAAAGTATAAGACACTGATGAAAGAAATTAAATATGATACAAACATATGGAGAGATATACCATGTTCTTGGACTGGAAGAATCAACAGTGTGAAAATGACTATACTACCCAAAGCAATCTACAGATTCAATACAATCCCTATCAAACTGCCAATGGCATTTTTCACAGAACTAGAACAAAAAATTTCACAATTTGTATGGGAACACAAAAGACCTGAAGAGCCAAAGCAATCGTGAGAAAGAAAAACGGTGCTGGAGGAATCAGGCTCCCTGACTTCAGACGATACTACAAAGCTACAGTAATAAAGACAGTATGGTATTGGCACAAAAACAGAAATATAGATCAATGGAACAGGATAGAAAGCCCAGACATAAACCCACACATCTATGGTCACCTTATCTTTGATAAAAGAGGCAAGAATATACAATGGAGAAAAGACAGCCTCTTCAATAAGTGGCGCTGGGAAAACTGGACAGCTACATGTAAAAGAATGAAATTAGAACACTCCCTAACACTACACACAAAAATAAACTCAAAATGGATTAAAGACCTAAATGTAAGGCCAGACACTATAAAACTCTTAGAGGAAAACATAGGCAGAACAGTCTATGACATAAATCCCAGCAAGATCCTTGTTGACCCACCTCCTAGAGAAATGGAAATAAAAACAAAAATAAACAAATGGGACCTAATGAAACTTCAAAGCTTTTGCACAGCAAAGGAAACCATAAACAAGACCAAAAGACAACCCTCAGAGTGGGAGAAAATATTTGCAAATGAAGCAACTGACAAAGGATTAATCTCCAAAATATAGAAGCAGCTCATGCAGCTTAATATCAAAAAAACAAACAACCCAATCCAAAAATGGGCAGAAGACCTAAATAGACATTTCTCCAAAGAAGATATACAGATCACCAACAAACGCATGAAAGGATGCTCAACATCACTAATCATTAGAGAAATGCAAATCAAAAGTACAATGAGGGAGCACCTCACAGTGGTCAGAATGGCTATCACCAAAAAGTCTACAAACAATAAATGCTGGAGAGGGTGTGGCGAAAAGGGAACCCTCTTGCACTGTTGGTGGGAATGTAAATTGATACAGCCACTATGGAGAACAGTATGGAGGTTCCTTCAAAAACTAAAACTAGAACTACCATATGACCCAGCAATCCCACTACTGGGCATATACCCTGAGAAAACAATAATTCAAAAAGAGTCATGTACCACAGTGTTCATTGCAGCAGTATTTACAATACCCAGGCCATGGAAGCAACCTAAGTGTCCATGGACAGATGAATGGATAAAGAAGAAGTGGCACATATATACACTGGAATATTATTCAGCCATAAAAAGAAACGAAATTGAGTTATTTGTAATGAGGTGGATGGGCCTAGAGTCTGTCATACAGAGTGAAATAAGTCAGAAAGAGAAAGACAAATACCATATGCTAACACATATATATGGAATCTGAAAAAATGTACATATATGCTTGAAGAACCTAGGGCCAGGACAGGAATAAAGATGCAGATGTAGAGAATGGATTTGAGGATATGGGGAGGGGGAAGGGTAAGCTGGGACAAAGTGAGGGAGTGTCATTGACATATATACACTACCAAATGTAAACTAGATAGCTAGTGGGAAGCAGCTGCATAGCACAGCGAGATCAGTTCGGTGCTTTTTGACCACATAGAGGGGTGGGATAGGGAGGATGGGAAGGAGATGCAAGAGGGAGGGAATATGGGGATATATGTATGCATATAGCTGATTCATTTTGTTATACAGCAGAAACTAACACAACATTGTAAAGCAATTATACTCCAATAAAGATGTTAAAAAAAATCATGAGGAAAATAATAGTAACAATAGCAAAAACAATAAAAATAATAATGAAAACCTTCACAAACATCATAGAAGAAACATTTCTAGGAGGCCTGGCATAGCCTGAGCTGTTCCCATTCCTTAGTGGCCCCACAAAATGATAATGACTCAGAAAAGCAGTTTCTCTGTGATTCTTTCAAGCAAATGGAACAGGGCCGGTTGTCATACAAATTTCCAAGAAGGCAAAGCTTAGATTACTACCCTCATATACCCACTTTTATGTTGGTCTCCAAACCTGTAATTTAGTCTTCATCCTCAGGATACCAATGGCTTAGGGACCCAGAGTAGCTTAGGTTGAGTCCCAGTTTTGCACACTGGTCAGCTTTGTAACTCTGTGTAAATTATTTAACCCCCCTAAGCTTTGTTGTCATTTACAAAATGGGCCTAATGCCTGCCTCACAGAAAATTAAATGAGGTACTAAAAATTAAAGACCTTAGCAAGGGCTTGACCCCTCATAGGTTTCAAGAAAACTTACTTCCTTACTTCCCAAATCCAAACCTGTTCTGAGGGGGAGATAATAACTTTTATTATTTTATTTTATTTACTTTATAGTTTTTATTTATTTGGAGCAGAGAAAGGTTTATTGCAGGGCCATAAACTCTGAACTCCCTGATGGTTTTCATGGAGAAGTTTTTGAAGGCAAAATTTGGGGTGAGCAACTTTTATTATTTTAGGCACTGGACTAGACTTGCTGAATTCAAATTTCATATCCTGCCCAGTAAATGTGATTTCCTTTTTTTTTTAGGGTGGAATACTTTTGTTGTTGTTTTTTGTTTTCCCCAAAATGAAATACAGAGCCTAAGCTATGAGCAGATAAAAGCAGAGCTGCATGGTTGAAATGGGGAAAGTGGTGAGAGCCGGCCCACTTGACATCTTGAACATCTGAGCCCCTTTGCAGAGCACGGTACTCTCCAGAGCACAGCTTGAAACCTCTGTACAGGCCACCCTGCTTCTCATAGAACTATTGCAAAAGAATCATCTTTATTAATGAGGCCATATAAAGGGTTAATATCCCACTTATCCTGTCAAAATGTTTGCACTTGCCTTCAATGACTAAATTCAGAAGTTAATATTTCTAAATATGGATATTCGTACATACCACCAATCAGATAGAGGTTATTTCTTTTTTTAAAAAAAATTTTGGGATGATGTTGGAAGGGTTGGAGGCATTGAGTTTTTCCTAATATCTCTTTTCATGAACTGTGGGAAATTGTCTCTCCTGCCTACCCATCAATCTGGCACTGCCTTCGGGGTCAAGGTGAACTGTTTTGGGGCTTCAAAAGGAAAGATGAAAAGAAAAAGGCTGTGGGCCTCCACCTGTGCCCCATCTTATGGCAAGAGGGTGAGGGGGCTCAATACAAGGGGGGAAGGCTTTTATAGTGCCTGGAGGTGGGCAGGCCTTCAGGACATCCTGTGCTAATTGACAGCAGTTTGGGGATTAATGCAAAGACCAGGTAATCTGTATTTAAGGGGGTTGCCCTTTATGATCCAAGGTGTTAAAAGGTGAGTAGATAAGCAGTATAACAAAGTAGTTGAGAGTAAGAACTCTAGAATCAGAAGAGCTTGGAACTGCACTCTGATATGATTAGTTCTGTGACCTTGAGCATATTCCTTTCCTTCTATTAGACTCAGTTCTCTGGACTGTAAAATGAGAATAGTAATAGTATTTACTCACAGGGTTGTTGTGAGATTTAAAAGGCATAATGCATGCAAAGCCCTTAGCCCAGAGCCTGACACATAGTAAGGATTCCATAAATATCGCTGTTAGTATTCATTTGGTTTCCTTATACACTCAACTTTCTTTCCATTTGACAAGGTGAAAATATATTTAAGAGTACTTAGTGTCATTGGATTAATACTACAATATCTTTAATGCTTGGAATCGTCTGAGGTGTAGGATAATACTTAGTAGAACTATTTAATTGTATCATTTAGTAATGGATGAATACACACATTAAAACCTCAATTTAATATTATGTAGAATCATATGCTAAGGATCCACAACCAGAAATATAATCACCTATATATACTGCACTTAAGTTATCTGGCCATGGTGGTAATTAATAGTGGAGATGGTGAATTCCATTTTCAGGAGCTAAAAAATAAAACACAATCAGATTGAAGCTTGACTGACTTACCAAAGCAACCTGAGACCTTGTCTTCTGCTACAGTGTGATTTTGAATATAGCCTCTGAAATGCCATTTTTGATTCCAATAATTCTGTGCAATAAGCTTTTTTTCAGTATCCCACTATATCCCCAGGATTCTGCATAGTGAGAAAGGATTTAGTTCTATCTATTTAATGCAACCAAATTATTGAGAAGCTACTGAATTTGAAGCACTGTTAGATATCATTAATTTCTTAATATAAAATATTTTTAAGGTATTTAGTAATTTTTAAGGAAATTTTTTTACATTTTCTCATTTGATTTAACCTCATTGAATTCCTGTAAGTTAGCTAGGCAAGAATCAAAATTTCTTTTTTATGTTACTTTTGTTTTAACCATGCACCAAATAATGTGAGGTCTGAGATACTGGTCTGAGTGAAAAGTACTCACCAACCCAGCCATCCACCCACATACTTGGTAATACCTGTTACACCGAAGAGTCAATGTCTGTACTTTCTTCATCTTCACTCGTTCTGTATTCTTCATGCCTATATGTAGAAAGAGGTTTGGTTAACAAAATACCTCTACATAATAAACAGGAAGTTTATGACAAAACTGCAATCTTTTAAGTGTCTCTCATCCTAGTTATTATTTCTAGCCCTCTAGTTTCTTAATCAGCACTGTTTTCTTGAAACCCCTCTATTTTCTCTCCATTTAATGTAACTGCATCAAGATAGGTTTCTCTATGCAACTTTGCTTTTAATTACTCTGCATTTTATGTCATCCATTTACATTTTTATGATATAACAGATGCATGTTTATTCCTTAACTTACTTAAGGAATAACTTATTCCTTAACTTATTAAGTTGAAACAAAACAAACAAAAACACACAAAAAAAACCTGACACCAATCCACAAACAGAGAAACAGCCTCCAAAATTTCATCACTTTAATACCTTGACTTTGTTTCGACTGCAGTACTGCTGAGGGTACATCCTGCATTGTTTCTTGTAAAAGTATTTGTAAAAGTTGACCATTTACATAAGTTTCCTTTTCCTCTTCTTCTGGCATCAAGATACTAATCATAAGTCTATGCCTGATACTTGGAAAGAAAATTCACTGTGCTCCTGCCTCCCCAGCCTCCTGGAATCATATTAAATATCTTGACGCATTCAAGAGGTCTAATATATATATATATATATATGTAAAAGATTCATCAGCTTTGAAGTGGCACCCACCATTTTTCCCTCCTTGGGAGGTCATCATGTTTCTGGGCATTGCTGTCACACCCTCTAGTGGTTTCTACCATCTTTGCTTCATGTTTTGGGCCTCTTACTACTGAGTATTGGAGTCCACCATGCACATGCTGAAGCCCAGCTGTACACTCTCTCATCAGAAGTAGAAAGAATAGACAATGCTCTCCAGTCTTTTAGGGTTACACATTTTCCATATGAGTATCTCAAAATTGGTATCTTAAGGGTTTGTTAGCACCAACATCTCTTTCTTAAAGCCCAGCAAGTCCATGTAACTGTGAATCAAGTTCTCAGGGTCTGAAAGCTCACTAAGTGTAGAATTGCTGCTCTCTTTCAAGGACTGAGGCTTTCTTACTGGGACCAGGTGGTCTGCCTGAAGTTCTTCCCTCAGAATGGTTTCTCTCCAAGGAACCTCTCTAGAGTTCCTTTTGTAAAGAGATTGCTGTAATACCCTCCTCCATCAGTCTATCAGAAATACCCAGCACAATTGAATTCCACCAACTTTGACCTAAGTTGAGATGTCTACAGGAAGTTAGAAAAAAATCATTTGTCTCGGGCTTCCCTGGTGGTGCAGTGGTTGAGAGTCCGCCTGACGATGCAGGGGACGTGGGTTCGTGACCCGGTCCGAGAAGATCACATGTGCCGCGGAGCGGCTGGGCCCGTGAGCCATGGCTGCTGAGCCTGCGCATCTGGAGCCTGTGCTCTGCAACGGGAAAGGCCACAACAGTGAGAGGCCCACGTACCACAAAAAAAAAAAAAAAATCATTTGTCTCAGGTTATTACAGTCTAGTAGAGAAAAAAAATAGGTATATAAGTGGTTGCAACAGAAGATAGATAAATGCTGTAAGAGAGTTGGAGAGGTATGTCCTTTCTCTGTTGATTTTCAAAGATGGCAAAGATCACGGCCATCTTGGAGAATCAAAGGGTTTGTCAGTGAGAAGGTGACTGGCAGCTGGACTTTAAAAGATGGATATGATTTAGATATATGTAAATATGAAGAGATGAACATTCTTGTTAAAGAGACTAGCGTTAGCCAAAAGTTATGTTTGAATGTCATCTTGGGTTCTTAAATGAGAGAGGTCAAAGAAAGGTTGACCACTGGGGAGGGATGTACATCCTGGAAGGCCATTAGTGTCTGGCTAGGGAGTTTGAACTGGAGTCTGTAGGCCTTTGTTTTCTTAAGCATTTTTAAAAACTTCTGCCCCTTTTATTAAAAGTAAAATAAAAAAAAATACATCTTCCCCTTTTTAATACAGCTTAATATCATGAGCATCTTAATTGAGGTTGAGTCTTCTCATGAAGGTTTTTCAGGCTAGGCATGACAGCATTTCTACATCCAAGCCTTCCTCCTTTACCTCTCCTCGCAACCCCTTCACAGAAGGAGTGTTAGGGAGAAAAAGCCCCCGTGATGCCCCAACTCCCCCAAACAAATACAGCTCAAGTAACACTAGTGGCTTGCCATGCAGATGCAGCTTCAACACCAGTCTCTCGATCTGCATCAGCCTTCCCACAAAGATCCCCAAATGAAAAATCTAAGTTAAAACTGTGAGCTTGCTATGCAAACATTGTTTCAGGACAAATTACTTGGAAACCCTCCCCCAGCACTTTCATCCCTCTAACTTGACTGGTACATCTGAGCCCTATAGGCAAAAATCTGGAGCTTCCACAGGCTTAAAAGAAGGCCCTTAATGGCTTTAAAAATCGAATCATGGGATTCCCTGGTGGCGCAGTGGTTGAGAGTCCGCCTGCTGATGCAGGGGACACGGGTTCGTGTCCCGGTCTGGGAAGATCCCACATGCCGCGGAGCGGC
>NW_006792152.1:123169-123765 GCF_000442215.2 Lipotes vexillifer | reverse complement strand
AAAAAAAAAAAAAAAAAAAAAAAAAAAAAAAAAAAAAATATATATATATATATATATATATATATATATATCTTGAATCATATTTCATCAAATCTAAGGGGATATCAATTTTAAGATGCTCTATTATTTTATAATTATGAAGAAAAATTAAAATAGTGCCTATAATTATCAATTATTATTATGTCTCCTCTTTCCTCTCCCCCTCTATGAGTTTTCTTCCTTACTGACTGTTCATTTTTTAGGGCTTCATCACCTTTAGGGATGGCATGGTTTTAGATGGTCCATCAAAGCATTTGGTTTACCATGAACACTTCCCCATTATTGTAGGAGGAGCTGCAGACTTTTGGCTGTTTGCCCCAGGGCTCCAATCTGCTTTCTCCTGCCTTTGGAGCTGCTATGGTGACCTCAGGCCAGCTTGCAAGTTGGGCAGGAATTTCTCACAGTTTCCCAGGTTGGTGCTTACAATTCTGCTCAGCTTCATGGGATCACTATATTCTAGCAATGGTTGAGTGAAAGATGACTGTTGGCCAATCCAGTGACCATTAGAAAATGCAAGCTGAGTGTAAATCTCTTCTTTCATAAGCCACTCATTCCTG
>NW_006792152.1:68390-122995 GCF_000442215.2 Lipotes vexillifer | reverse complement strand
TTCCTGCTAAGCTAGTTTACTGCCATTCAACTTCCTTTCCTCCATCTGTACCTCTTCCCCTGAATCATCAAAAATTTCATGGAAAAAAGGGAGAAATGGATCAGACACTGTGTTACTTGGGTTTGATTCTCCTTGTCCTAGACATCTTATAAACCTGAGCAATCAGCAAGATGAAGTAAAGAGTGAAGTGGTGTAGGGCAGCTAAAGAACATTCAGATTAATGGTCAAAATGTGTACAACACAAATCCTTTTGCTAGACTGCTTTTCATAGGTTTTTAATTTCTAGAATTTAATCATGCAGGTTTAATCACCTCCAGTTGTATGGCTTTAAATGGAAGGAGGTTTGCTTTTTATCCAAATTGCCTTATAATAAAACCAGTGCTTTTGAGAAGGCTTATTCCTACCATGCTCAGATTCCTGGAAGGCTTTGCTACTCCCCACCATCTCCACCCAGCCTACCTCTGACACTTCATGATCATGGAGAGCAAACCAGTGGCAAACTCCATTGCCTAAATCCAAACGCTAGGGCCATTTCCCACTTGGACAATATATGGTGAGATAGGAGGCAGGAGAAAAGCATTGATGACAAAAACCAGGCTAGAAAATCAGCCACATGTACCCCCCAACATCTTATCACATTGATACAGCCTTTTTTTTTTAATTAATTTCACTTCTATATTCCAGTGTCCCCAATTCTATTCATATGCAAAGAAAATCTCACCTTGACAATATCAAACTCATAGTGATCTTAGTCTATCTGATTTCAAATTATATCTTTACCATTCATCAATCACTTATGTTGCCCTATTCCAAACGTTTCCTTGTTTATTATTTAGATATTAAATTTGTTGTCTATGTCATTATATTTGCAAATTTTATTTCTAAATGACAAGACAGTGTTATGACCGAGATCTTACTTCTAAAGACTCAGATCCTAAAAATTAGGATGAAGCAACCTAAACCCCTCGGGAGAGCAGTACATGACCCCTGAAATGGCACAGCTAGTCAGTGGCAGAGATAGAACTAGAGCTCAGGTCTTCCAAAACCCAGCCCTGTGTTCTTTCTACTGCTTCACTCTGTTGTCACAAGTGAATTACTTAGCTGTAGGGTACACCCTAAGAAGCTAGCTGGATTAAGGGTGTGCAATAAAAGCTCAAGAAACAGTGTATGCCATCTCTTCATATCTATACCATATTCTCTATCAGGCAGTGATGACTTTATACCCAGATCTCTAGTGCCATCATCTCAAATCTCATCCAATGACTTTCTCTGAATATGTATAAATATAATATCAGTGCTTATTGTTGTTGTTAAGTCAAGAGATGTTGAAATTTGAAAAAAGATAATGAGATTTTGTTTCTTGGTGATTTCCTCTACACTGATTCCTACTGATGCTTTGGGGGTAAATTAGCTTGGCTTGGACTCAGGAAAACCCCAATGGCTTATCATACTCATGCAGCTATTCCTAATCTCTCTTTATCCAAATCCCAGTTTTTGAATGCCCATATTGGCTATTTTACTATCTGTCCATTGAGTTTGTAAATTCTGTTGTCTCTCCAGAGCACTGGAAATATCAGACAGATAGGCTTAAATATGGTGCATCTTAAGATATAACAGAGTTTTTTATGAGTGGTCTTCTTTTTAATTGAAGTATAGCTTATAATATTATATTGGTTTCAGGTGTACGACATAGTAACAATATTTTAATAGATTACACTACGTACAAAGTTATTATAAAATATTGACTATATTCCCTGTGCTGTACCTTACATCCTTGTAACTTATTTATTTTATATCTAGTAGTTTGTACCTGCTTATTTCTGGGTTTTTGTCTGTCTGTTTGTTTGGGGTGAGGGGCACTTAGTTAAGACACAGAATAGAATAAAACATCAGAAAGTCGAGGGAGAAAAAGGAAGAGGAGACAACTGCTGTCGAGATGACTTGACACCTATTTTTTTTTTAACATCTTTATTGGAGTATAATTGCTTTACAATGCTGTGTTTGTTTCTGCTGTATAACAAAGTGAATCAGCTATATGCATACATATATCCCCATATCCCCTCCTTCTTGCATCTCCCTCCCACCTTCCTTATCCTACCCCTCTAGGTGGTTGCAAAGCACCGAGCTGATCTCCCTGTGCTATGCGGCTGCTTCCCACTAGCTATCTATTTTACATTTGGTAGTTGACACCTATTTTCTACATACATGCTTTTCTCACGTACAGCCTCCTTGAACAGCCATGTTACAGGATGCTCAGAGTAAACCAGTAACTCTTCAGGCTGTCTGTTGGAAGCAGAAAGTGACCAGTACTTAGGACATCTCCTGAAAGCAGCTCTGCTTTCCACAGAATGAGCTGGGCCCACATCTGGTTTGGAGAATTTGACACCACTGTAAGGATTTAGGGCTTTGAGTCAATACCATTCCCATCCACTTAGATGTGACTGATAGTCTTAGAAAGAGACATTATTCCAATTTTCCAAGTGTTGTGATTTTTCAGACTTGAGGTTATCATAGATTTTGCAGCTGGCCATTGGCATTACTGGACAAGAGAGTTGATACAAAGAAACTAAGTGAAACTAAATCCACTAGTGTGGTTCCTAGTCTACTGTAGGTCCCCAGGGCTCTGAGATAGTGCTTGGTTACCCCAACCTTAAAGCCAGAGCACCAGTGTCACCTTCTCACATTCCTAATCCTCTTCCTATAAAACTTGTCTTGTGTTCTTCTATCCCTGGAGCTCTGCCCACATCATGAAGATCACAGAAGACAGGACAGTCTCAACTCCCTGCCACAGAGACTTCATCCACCACCTCATCCCTCAGTTTAGACCAACCAACCACATTGTCTGCATTTGCAGCTACCCTTGTTCTCTTCCCTTACATAAAATGGAGTATATTTCCTATGGGGCAAGACTCTCTGTACTTCTCTACTTCAGTCTGAGAGTCTGGGATGATACTTGCAAACTCATGGTGTCTATCTCTTTACCCTGTACTCACATCTGGCCTCACCCAAATCAGTCCACCACATCTGTTTTCACAAATGCTACCAGCGACCTACCTCTTAGTTGCTAAACTGTTAGACCCTCATCAACCAGTTGATCACATCCTCAATTGTGAAGCTGTTTTCTCTTCTCCACACCTTTCTAATCCTTCTTTTTCAGTGAGAGCTGTTAAAATAGAAAGATCATTCTCACCTCTACCCCACCCCCTACTCTCATGCGGAGTGAATAGCCTAAACTAATTCAACCATCCCCTGCATCAGAATCCCATACCCTTCATCATCCTGATCACTATCATGTGGACCCTATTCTAATGTGTCAGTATATTTCTTAAAGGGAGACACACAGTAAAATAAATGTTGGCCTCCAGGAGTGGCCTGACAGGGGGAGGGCTTCCCTTCTGCTTAGGAATATGTGTCATTGTCCCCAGGCAACAGCCATTGAGCAAGTCCACTCCCAGAGCTCCACCCTAGTCATGGCTTATGATTGGAAAAAATTTTAAACATTTTCCTAAACAGTGGAAAAGGTGGACACAGTTGATGTTTTCTCAGCTTTGTTCCTTTCAGTCAAAGCTGCAAACACAAGTCACAGTTTGTGGGGAGAATTCTCATTTGTGTCACTGGGTACTGCTTTGGGATTCAGAACTTAGGTTCTTAAGATTTATGACTGACTGATGCTGTGAAATCAGTTGTTTCTGGCTGCAAATCATGAAATCAGTACCGAGTTGGCCATAAAAAATAAAGGTTTTATGGTAAGTGGTTTAAGAAAAATGCAGAATATTAGTCCTTTGCAATGTATATGTTTTATAGCAGCAATTCCCTATTTTTAATTGTTTTGAAAAAAATTCTCCATTGGTATGGAAGGAAAGCATCTTGAAGTAACTTCAATGAAAACAGCTATGTATGTAGAATAACATATAATGGTGCTGTCAGACTTATTCTCCCACTAACTGAGGCATAAATCTAGGATGATGATGTTTTTCTCCCTGCAGATTTAGATTTTATTAAAATAGTTACTTTGTATCCCATCCAGCCATGAGTCAAAGCAATGGGATCTTACATAAATGAAATTTGTTGATCCTGGTGCAAGCTAGGACAGAATCAATTTCAGTTTCCTTTGGATGTACTATTAGTATTTATCTGATGGTGGATTCCTGTTGTTTTTAAGTAATAGCTACAACAACAACCAAAAATACTGATTAGATTCTAAGAATCATTCTTGATCTCAATTCAGAAATTGTGTCATTAACCTTTTCCTGTATAACAATTTTTTTTCTGTATTGTGGTTTTTAATTGTTCATTAGCAAGGTTAAGTCCTTCAAAAGTTGAATACTTTTTTTCTGTGGCATCCATTATCAGATGAGGATTGAGATATTCCATCCTTAGGATGGCTTTGGTGGCTTCAGCTAATGGGAATGTGTGTTTCATGGACTATGCCTAGATTGCAGGTTAAAGACAAACAGTTCCTTAGGGTATTATAGTTATTCTTTCTTGATGGGTCTGTGATTTTACTCTAGGTCCAATTAGATGAATAAAGAACTATGACTTCATGACAAAGGGATAAGGGCATGGTTAGAATAGAACTGTCTTGAGGAGGCTGTACCCTATGATGGATGGATCCTGAGAGTAGTTACTGAAGGTCCAAAGTTACACAGCAGCGCTGAAATTTGGGGTGCTGGCTGTTCAGATATATTTGTTAGTGGCAAGCACTGTGTTGGCACAGGTAACTTGCAGTGTCACTGGCAATGTATAGGACCTCTGCCTGTAATTTTGTATATCCTGCCGGATCCAATTCAATGGGGGTACTGTTAACATATACTCTGATTAGAATGGTCTTCCTGGAGTGATGCAGTGTACCCCTGCACAGCCATAGACAGCAGCCAGGCTTCCCCTGCCTTATTTTTCCTTATATCCCTCTCCACCTGCTTTCTCCCTTGGGCTTGAATTTGGGGGCTGTATGGATTGGAAAGGCTTGATGAGTGGTCCTGAGTGACACAATTCCCCAAAGATGCTTCATAACACTGGTGACCAAAATGACCTGACACTCAGTTAAGTGGCTAAAATATTTGATATAAGCATGTCTCCTTCTTTCTACATCCTGCCTCATATCTCTCCTCTGGATGCCTTGCTTCCCAAGTCATCTCCAGGTTGAGGTACCTGTGTTCTGCTCTGCCCCAAGCACCACTCCACTTCACCTTTATTTCATTTTAAAATCAACCCTTGAAACTTTCTGCTTTATAAAAGTGTGTGTGTGTTATCATAGATGCTAAACTTGGGTTAAGAACAGCTTCAGGAGATGACATATTCATTCACATGGTGACATGGGCACAGCCAGTATCAAGTGTCACCCCCTTTTTAGAATGACATGGAATATTGAAGACAGGGGTCAACCACACCACACCTCCTCTTAAGAATCCCTTTATTATTTCTTATTGCCTAGTCACTATAAGTTAGTTTAATTTCACAATTATGAATAAATTATTATAGGCCTGTGTTTTTAAGGAGGGATATTTTAGGCATTATTTATCAAAATAATAAGCACTACTGCTTTTTTGAATGCTGACCAGGTCAGAGGCTGAATGGTGAATTTTCAATATATCTTCTGACTTATTTTCTTCCCCACACAGTACTATCAGGGGGATACTATCATCTTCATTTTATAAATGAAACACTAGAAGCTTCTCTAAGTTTGGTCTGACTCCTAAGTTTATGAGGTTTTGTCTCATGTTGCGGTGCCCCCTACAGTGACATTCCCAGGCATTAACTCATGCTTTCATATAATTACCCTTCACAGTAGAACAGAAGCACAGACAGGAACTGATCCTTGACTTTGCTGATGGCTCTTTCTGTCCATGGATATGGGCCCAAGTTCTGCCTTTGGTGCTGATTATCCGTGAACGTTGCCTAGGTGCTCATCACAGGCACAGGGCAGCCTCTCCAGCTCTCAGCTCTCCCACAGTGGTTCTGCTTCACTGGACTACAGATGTGGACAGGATTGATTGGTGAAGAAACAGAATAAAGATGACATTTATGACTTGCCTGAGAGACCCAGGAAAAACTTGGGTGTTTGGCAGTTTACCAATGTATAAAGGCAAAATCCCAAAGATACAGCATCTATTCCAAGACTCTAGTGGAAGAAGAACTACATGCTTTATTAAATTATTAAGTTCTTGTGTGGCCTGGTCATTGGAAATCTTGGAAAGTTTTGAGGAAAGGAAGTTGCCCAGAAAGCTTTTCCCCCAAAATATGCTCTTTGATATGTAGTTGGTGCTTCACTGGTTAGTGTACAGCACATCATGTGTTTGCTTTGCATGTAGGCTGAGCTGTTTTTCTGTCTATCAAGACTGAAGGCCAGACTTCCCACGAATGCACATGGTCAGGACCAGTCTTCCGTAAGACTGTGTCATT
Organism: Lipotes vexillifer; assembly: GCF_000442215.2. Classification (NCBI taxonomy): domain Eukaryota; kingdom Metazoa; phylum Chordata; class Mammalia; order Artiodactyla; family Lipotidae; genus Lipotes; species Lipotes vexillifer. The sequence continues at coordinate 116,593 of NW_006792152.1, read as the reverse complement.
TGTAGGTTGGCCATCATGTCCCTCAGGTCTTGGTCCATTGGGCCCAACCCCTCCCCTCATCCCTTTAACTTGCCTTTGAAAAATGTTGCCTCATTTTTAATGTCACAAGAAACAGATTCCCAAGCCTGTTGGTGAGGACTCATTACAAGGGATTCCAAGGTCACTGTTAGAGTCATTGTTCACTACACATCAGTGACCTTTAGGAGAAAGGGACATATAAACAAAAGTGGTGGGTACAGCTGGTCATAGCCAAGGCAGTATTGAAGACAAGGGCTAGACTGCTTAGATTATGTCACTATTTAGGTTCCTGTACTGCTTGGTCACTTGTGATTGGGCTAGTCCTGCATGTAGTACTTTATTTTCCTCCTATTGTTTCTTATTCTGTAACAGAAAATCTAAGCTCCTGAATTTCATGCTGGTTATTTGTACCTTGTATGCTCACTTTTTAAATGCAAATGTTCAACCCTGTTTTCTGAGAGTAGGTAGACATTACTTATTCCATGCTAAAGGAATTCCAGACATATAATTGATGGGAAAGGATTATTTTTTAAGAATAGTTCCCTCTTCTCCTAAACAAATGGATTTTTCTGTATCACAGTTATAAGAGGAATCAGATAGATGAGGATGTGTAATGGGCATCATGGATGTTTTCTCATCCATTTTCATACCCTCTTGCCCCTGGATTCATGTAGGAACCCAGATACAATAAGCCCATCAGTTTGTGGCATTCATCAGTTTCTGATCACAGGGAACAATTCATGAATGAGTTCTAATTTGGAAAAGCACACAGAGAAGGGAAAGTTTTCTGGGGTTCCAGGTAAATTGTACTCTCTCTTAGGAGAATATACCAAGAAAAGACTTCTTCTCTTTTCCTAGATGTTGTCATATGTGGTTATCAGGTTTGGAAACAGTGCAGCAGCTATTTTGTTATTAGACTGAAGACAAAGCTCACACATGGAGACAGCAGAGAATTTCAGGGACCCAGAACTGAAGCCCCTAGATAGAGTTTATTCCCAAAGTCTGCCTCACCTCTGTACGTCCAATTCTGTGAGCCAGTAAAAATTCCTATTCTTCATGCCAGGTTGAATTGGACTTTTTCTTACCTTCAGCCAATTTCCTCTTAGCTAACACAGTGTGGCAGTAGGTATGGACCCAGCGTGGCTCTGGTGTTTGGATCTACTTTGAGTGTCCAGCTGATTCATGGTGATCCCAGAGTATGACCTCTGTGACCTTCTATGGTGGGGCAGCATAGGTACATATGTGCCTTGTAGTATCCTCCCACCAGCCAGGCCTGTTCCTTCTTCTTAGGGAATCTATCCTGCCCAGTCTTGGCTGTTCTACTTATAACATGTGGAATCCCTTCCTCTTCCTTGCTCTCCATCTTTCACACCCAATCCTAATTGGGCTAGCAATTAGTGGCTGACTCGGAAGTAAGCTGGGCTGAGCAATCAGATTTTCTGTCTTGTGAACTTGATATAGGAATTGTTTGTTGTTCCAGAGTACTTTAACTGGAAGTTTGGATGGATTGCAAATATGGAGTGGCTATTTTTATGCCATGTGCTTAACAAAGCAAAGAAAGCTGGTTGGCAGAAGCTGAGTAGGAAAGAAACAGACATTGAAAGAAGTATCCCAGGAAGACAGGCCTTTCGCTGTCTGGTTCAGGTCTCACTTGAGACCTAGCTCCAACTTCCTGCCCTTGAGTTCAAATCTTCCTTTTCCCTTAGATAGCTTTGAAGAGCTTCTATTTCCTGTGACCAAAGAAACTTGGCTGAGACAAGAAGAGGTTGTTTTCACCTCAATTTATAGATGATACAACTGAAGAGAAGAAAGGTTAACCAAAGCTGATTTGTAGCAAGCTGGGAGGCAGCCTGGGTTTCCTAACTTTATAACCTTTATTTTTCACATTTCATTTGCTGGCTAAGTGACCAAGATAGACCGATTCATCTACTTTATTCCCAAAGCATTCTTTGACCATTGCCTGTCCTATATCAGAGAAAAGAGAATTATTGTTCAGCTGCTTTGTAACATCCTCGACAAAAATTGAATGGATTACAAACTGCCAGACTGAAAACTCAGTAGTAAACTTGGTAAACAGTCACCATAAGTCTGTTTACTTAAATACTGATACACAAGGGTAGCTTCTTTAGATTCTTGAGGACTAGCCAGCCTTGGAAGTGTTACCACAATTATTAATTATCTTTAAATAAGTATATGCTGCTTTGCACACAGGGGCACTCCTCTATAGAGTTGCCCATGTAAGAAGCAGCCCACTGCAGAGCGGCAGCTGACCCTGGGAGTGTCTGCTGCTGTGAATTTCAATCTGAGACTCACGAGAAACCAGCACTTATTTTCTCTGTCATGGCATTTTCATATTTCTGGCCTGTCTCTCCTAGCCAAGAAACATCTAGATCTCCCATCTTACCTCAGTGCAGCTGCTCTGGAGAATAACTCCACTTCATTTTTGCAATGACCACCCTCCATCAGTCCCCCAAATTAATTTTTAGCATATGACACATAGCCTCCAAATTTAATGAAAATCCACTCACCCATTATCTGTAATATGACAGACAGACTGAAACTTAATTATATTGACATGGACTGGAGCTAATGCTATCATATTTTGCTAGAAAGCCCATCTCTATAGGAGCGATTACAGTTAGCAGTCAGATTGGGGAAATGCAGTGGCGGAGAAATATCTGTGCAGCCAAAGGCATCCATGCCTTTGGGATACCCACCTGGCCGGGGATTGAATGTCATCCTGATTCATCCAGGTAATCACAATTAGACGTTGGTTTCATGGCCTTGAAGAAGTATTTGACTGCATGTTAGGACAAGAAGCGACTTCTAATAATATTTAGTGTTATTCTTGTAGGAGGGTTACATCTAGTCCTTTTGATCTTTGAAGTTGCTCTAGAAGTGATAAATGTAACATTTGTTTCATGGTACCACCACCTTAAATAAGTGGATTTTTATAACTTTGCTCCACCTTCATGCCCAACTAAAGAATATTAAAAATCTGACTATGGGGCTTCCCTGGTGGCGCAGTGGTTAGGAGTCCGCCTGCCGATGCAGGGGACGCGGGTTCGTGCCCCGGTCCAGGAAGATCCCACATGCCACGAAGCGGCTGGGCCCGTGAGCCATGACCGCTGAGCCTGCGTGTCCGGAGCCTGTGCTCCGCAATGCGAAAGGCCACAACAGTGAGAGGCCCGTGTACTGCAAAAAAAAAAAAAAAAAAAAAAATCTGACTATGTTTGAAAGTAAATAGTACACATAGAGGAAGCATAAATAGCAAAAGGCATTAGTTTTCTGCATCACTTTTCTCCCTCCTTTCTCCTTGTGCTTCCAGGGCAAATACTTTAGTATTTAGTATTATGTGTAACTAACATATCTTCCATTATATTTTTGTAACCTTTCTCTGGGAAGTGTTCTTTTTTTTTTTTCTTATGACCTCTCCAAGTTAAAAGCAGGGATCATGTCATTTTGATGCTTGTGTTGGCTTAGCTGATTGGGTCCTGTGGAAGAGATAACTATAGGTGATGGCTCAGACACGGGGGTGAGGAAGGAACAGTAGATGTATTGAGGGCTACTGCCATGGCTAGAGGAGCAGGGCTGAGTATCTGGACCATAGTGGAAATAACAGGAGTGAAAGAAGAGGAAACAGTGATGGAGACTATTCTGAAGTTAGAGAAAATGGATAATATAATATTTCTTCTAATTAAGGAGTCAGCAATTTTTTCAGTAGAGGACCAGATAGTGAATAATTTCAGATTTGTGGACCATACAGCTTTTGCCACAACTACTCCACTCTTCCATAAAGCAGCCCTGGACAAAAATACATGAATGGTTGTGGCTGTGTTCCAGTAAAACTTTACTTACAAAAAAATTGTAACTGATTTGGCCTGATGGCCATTTAGTCACTCATTTATAAAATCTGTTGTTAAAAATATGCACTAGATTAGTTGGTACAGGGTATGTCTTTTTCTAAGCCCAAATCTTAGATTTATGAAAATTCAGAGCACACTAGGATTCTGAAGATTATTAACTCCCTTTTAAGTTTAGCAGTATTTTTCAAAGCTCTTTTGTGCCGTTATTATTTTAATAATATTGTAAGTGTCCGAATCTGCACATATAAAAGCAAATTTGTTTGGTACATAGAGTTAAGCTCAACACACTTTTTCCTATAAAAGAGGGATTTTAATAATAACCCTGGGAACCATAAACCCTGAAAACAACAATGTAATTCTGTATCAGCAGAGAGCCCAATACTGTACTAACCATTTTAAGAGACTTTTCAAAGTATTAGGGCTGATATCTCTGCTCTTGAGGAACTGTCGGTCACTGCAAACACTGGTAACAGTGGATGCCAGCCAAGACCAAGTGTGCAGCCATGTGGCCGATGAGTGGAGCGGACACAGCAGCAGGTGTGTAGCTGGCTTATTGGCGCTAATTGGAGAGCCCTTTTGCTGTAGGAAGCAGAGACTCACTCAGGTGAACTCAGCTTAGTGGAGGTTTATTGTAAGATTGGGATCACTACAATTTGCCTGAATCCCCAGAAAACAGAAGGAGCCCTGATTACCTCAGGGGAGACCTAGAACCACAGGCCCTGTGGAATCAAGACTCCTGGGTGGTAAGGCTCTCAGTTGCCCCTCCTACCTTAGAATTGCAGCATTAATGCAAATCAGTTGCTTCCTGTGTCTCTGCTTCTACTCTCATTAACAAATTCTCTTTCTGTATCTTGCTTTCAAGTTCTCAAAGCAGTTGATATTAGTGGTCAAATCAGTGGTATATCACAGCACAGGAGGTGGGTAGCTTCTACTGGCAGTCATACTGCTATTCATCCTTTATTTCCATCTTGTGTCTTCTCACTCCTTACTGCCTTCTAGTTCTCTCTGTCCTCCTTGCAAATGAGAACTCAGGCACTTGGCCACACTTGATTGCAAGAGATGCTGGGAAATGTAATTCGCCTGTGTGTGTAGGAGGAAAGGGGAACGGCTTAGTCTCTTAAAAAACAGGAAACAGTGCTCTAGATTATTGTCTCTATTTGTGCAAGTGCCCTGAAGTTGCTTGCATTTGTTTGTCAAAGAGCCTTAGGTTTGTCAAATCACTAGGAAAAACGAAATCATTTTCCTGGGCTCATTTCTAAAACAGAAACACCTTCTGCTCATCAGAGATAGAGAATCCAAATTGGTAGGAGTTTCCTCACTATTAAATGTGAGCCAGCACCTATTTGTATACTTGGAAGAGTTTTTTTGCTACACAGAGGAAAGGCACATTTTTGGGAGTGCTGCACCATGCAGCATGTAGGATCTTAGTTCCCCTACCAGGGATTGAACCTGTGCCCCCTGCGTCGGGAGCACAGAGTCTTAACCACTGGACGGCCAGGGAAGTCCCATGAAGGCACTTTTTCTGAACTTCTGGTTTGAGAGGGACAGCAAGAGCATATGGAAAGAAGTACACAGTGTGCTTGTGTGTCCTCCCAACAGCTAATACTGACCTGGATTTCCACAGATCACATCCCATTGTCAGGCCATGGAGCCTAATCCTTGGATCAGGAAACATGGCCACAAATATATGAATTGTGAACACGTGTCTTGCAAGAGAATTACTATCCTATATGGTTGAGGAAAGAGCTTGGAGACTCTGATCCCAGCCCTGCTATTATCCAGCCTGATGACCTTGGATATGTTACTTCATGTCTAATTTTGCTGGAAAGTTGAGTGTGACTGTTTAAAATATATAATTTTAGGGCTTCCCTGGTGGCCCAGTGGTTGAGAGTCCGCCTGCCGATGCAGGGGACGCGGGTTCGTGCCCCGGTCCGGGAAGATCCCGCATGCCGCAGAGCGGCTGGGCCCGTGAGCCATGGCCGCTGAGCCTGCGCGTCCGGAGCCTGTGCTCCGCAACGGGAGAGGCCACAACAGTGAGAGGCCCGCGTACCGCAAAAAGAAAATAAATACATAAATAAATAAAATATATAATTTTAGAGAAACCTTAAGGCTGGTGGTTGTGGTTTCTCAGCAGTGGTACTGGTGATACTAGTGTAAAAGGTACGCAGTTCTTTTTTATTGTTGTAGTAGTCAACTCCAAATTAGGCCTGCTCTTCAGATGGGCATTTCCTCAGTGGTATAGTGAGACTGGGTGGACTTTGTACCTATACAGCCTAGCCCTGGGTAGAAAGGGTTTGAATAGCACCTCTAACTATGACACCCTAAGGGTCTGTGTGGATTTATCATAAGGATGAGTTCTCAGAATACTGTCCTGAATATCAAGCTATGGATTGGGAAATGAAGTAAGAAAAAGAAGGGGTAGTGTTGTGAAGATTCTATATCCTGGACAAAATGGTGGTAGGTTCAGCTGGACTTTGACCTGCCCTTCATTTAGGTCTATCTTTTCCTTCTCCCTAGGAGCCTGTCCTGGGTATCCATTGCTGACAACTGTTCTGGGTCCAGTGTCTTCTCTTTAATTTGACACTTCTTTTTCTTGCATCTCTCTGGCTACTTGCCTGGTCTCTTCAACCTACATCTAGGTGCCTGTGCCTTTCAAGGATATACTGCATTTAATGAGCATATCCTCATTCAGAGAAAGGTGCTACCATTCTAATAGTGCCTTCCCCAAAGGAGCATCTGGAAACAAAATTTCATTCTTGACTGTGTGACCTCAGGGAGTTGCTTTACTCAAGACCATTGGAGGCCCTAGAGCAAGGAATAATGACCACATGCCAGGCAAGGAGGGAGCTAACAGAGCTTTGAGCAGTCAAAGCCCTGTAACACTTCCTGCACTGAAGTCTCCCACTCTGAAGTTGCAAAGAGCTGGCCTTGACATGGAGTTGCAGCATATCCAGGACTTAATTGGTATAAGAAATAGCATTACAAGGAATTAATTAGAAGCCCTTGAGTCTTGATAAGCATTTGTTACAGGCTGCTGTGCCTTTTCGTTATGAAGCTGGGGAAAGGATTGAGGAGAGAAAGCGTGGAGGATGTTTTGCAGGCAGATGTGGAAGAGACTTTGTAGACAGTGTGAGAAGAGAGGCCTCTGCATAATGATAGTCACTTAGGGAAAATGCTGAGACTCCCAGGCTCTTGAGAAATAAGAGCTGCCTGACAAGTCACTTGGTTTAGTTTTAAGAAAATGAACCTCTTAACTTATATACTATGTCCAGGGACTGGCATCTGAGTTAAGAAGCACTTCACCCTGGAAGAGAAATAGAGAGATGGAATGGGGGAAGGAACACAGTTATCAGCATAAGTAAAGCTAGCCTCTGAGGCCACAGACAAGAAACCAGTAGAAACATCAAAAATCTCCCAAGACCTACTCAGTGGAATTCACCCCTGGGTGATGAATCGCAGCACTTAGTACTGGCCACCTAGTGGCAGAAGGGGGAACAACATGCTGATTTATGGGTGCTGTGTTCCTGGGAGCCTTAATAAAAGTCCTTATTCACAAAAGAAGCTAAAATTTTACAAAAATGTCTAAGAGGGGGCTTAAGATATTTTACATCACAGGAAGATTTTTAGCATGATAACAATATAACTTTGTACTTAAAAATTCATACATTTCAGGATTAGACAGCCTTGACCATGAGCATAATGAAATATAGAAACTCCTTCTATGTCTTCAATCCATGTATGTATTTGGAGATTGCAATTATCATGCTATCTTTCAAGTGTCTGTACTGAATACAGTTCTTCTATGAGATCCTCCTTTAGATGTAACGTGAAAAGAGTGCTCTCATGCCGGGAAAATCATCTGTGTGCTGAAAATAGCTTTCAACTGGGGGTTGAAACTTGGGTGACCACCCGGCAGAGTTATGCAAAAACTGGGTGATTGTCAGAAAATCATTTATTTATTGTGCAAAGATATTTTGGGGGGAGATGCATATGTATAAATCTATTTCTGAAATTAAAGCAATTATGAACATTCCCACATACCTTTCAGAAAGTATTGAAGGAACCTAATAATAAATATTTATTGAACACCCTCAGTGAACTGACTTCTGGTCCATCCCAACGAAGGATATTAGAGAAGGATGAACAAAGGCCCTATCCAATTTAAAAGAGGAATCTAAGATACGCATGAGACACTGATGGACAATATAACTCATCAGATGGTCTTGGCTTTAAGACATCTTAGAGAATATACACAACGCCTTGAACCCAAACCAGACCTGAGAGCTTGTATGCTGTCAATGCTTGGCAGCTTCCCAGCACCACTCTGTTTTTAAGAATTTCCACTCACAGAACTCACCATTCCTGCCCCTAGCCATCCCCACGGAGGGATGTGTAAACCCTAATCCAGCTGCTTCCCTCATCGCTTGCTCAACTTATCTCTTGACTTCTGTCCTATACAATCTCTCTGGCTCACACCCCCAATAATATATATTCTTACTTCTTCCAAGTCCAGATCCTTACTCCTATTTGGGGACACAACATAAGATCTCATGAAAATAATTTTTCTTTCCCATATTAAACCCATGATTTTATTTTTCCTGCTCCCTCATCATTAATACAGTATCTTAGCCCCGTAATGTAATTTATAGATATAGATGCCGAATGAGTTCACATGGGAATGTGTGATCATTAAGGGTTTCACATACACACACACACACACACACACACACACATATATATATGTATAAGTTAAGATTCATTTATATCAGCCTGTTATGCTGGGTTAATGATACTCTGAGTTTACCTGATCATATGGCAGTGTGCCAAGAATGGAGCCTAAAGATAATGTTAACGTTGCTCTAGATTAATGCCAGTTGTTCTTCAAGAATCAAAACTACTTTAGCGTGATCTGTTAATGATAGTTAAAATATTTTGCTAATCAATCCTATTAGTTATTCAAGACTCTTTTGTTCTAAGAGAGGTTGTTGATCTAGTAACCAACCAGCCACAGACCTTAATCAGCAGCTGAAATCCACAGTGAGTGAAATTATCATGCATCTTAAATTTCAGAAAGAATGAGAATATTTTAGCAATATTGAGTGATAAAGGATAAAAGGGTTGAAAGCTAAATCACCTAGAAACTTCAGCTAGCTCATTAGATTCTATGAATGTCATATAAGAGAGAAAAATAATATCAAGTACAGTTGAGACAGGAGGTGGTTTTACTGTAGAAATCCATCAGACTCCTTTATTCTTGGACAAAATTCTGAACTTGAGAACTGAGTATTTTCTCTCATGGGCGTTGTATTTAAAGGCTATTGTAGCCAAGGATATTCTCTGTAGCATAATTCTTGCTGTTTGCACAACCTGCAAATGATCCAAAGCCCAGAGTTATAATTAAGGACCTTGTTACACCATAAAAGATTTTCAAATTTTAATCTATGACAACCCACACAGCACTCAGGGCTTAAATACTTTATTGACCAGCCTGGCAGGCTGACTGCTCTGTTGGAGCTGGGAGAGCCTTGCTCCAATTTCTCTCTCCCACACTATGTTTTTGTAGTCATAGATCTTTTGCTAGGCTCTATGAACATTAAAAATAGTCCAGCATTGCTGGCTTTTCTTCTGGTGCCATGAGAGCCAAATCAAAGGTGCCAGCCTCCCGTGGCCTTGCCATGTAATGCTGCGCAGGGAACATTTACATCTGTCTGGCCCTCCCTATCCCAGAGTCAAGTTAAACAACAGCATTTCCCATTCAGAGTCTGATCCCTGATCTGGATATCGAAGCTGAGCAGCAGCCTGGATCCAGCTGGTCCTTCGCCAGCCTGCGTCTGTCCCGTTCTCTTGATGATGACTTTGCTCGGGTGTGTCTTCTTCGTTCTGCAGGGACCCCACTAGATGGGGCAGAATTACTGCACTGCCACTAAAGCCTGGCCACTGGGCTTCCACATGGGTTACAGGAAGAGAGAGGCAGAGCAAGCAGCAAAGAACAGGGAACAGTTTCTGAAGATACAAAGGAGAAATAGCTCCAGTATAGGTCCCAAAGCAGAACAGAAGTAGGCTTATAAACTAGAGAGAACCCACGAGTATGAGCCGGGTTGTTTAGAGGAAAGAGCAGTGTGTTTCAATGAAATTGTTATTTTGTGAATGTCCTTCTGCTAACATGAGAATGTGGTTTGGTTTGGACTTTTAGCTCAGCAGTGACTAGATATGGGAGTCATCCATCCCACAGAAACAATGGAGGTATTACTGTGCCTCTTCTTTCTTCTTCTAAGCTCCTCCCCTGATCTTTTACAAAACCAATTTTATTGAGGCATAATTGACATTCAATAAACTGCACTTATTTAAGGTTTACAATTTGGTAAGTTTTTATAGGTATTCACTCATGAAGCTATCACTACAGTCGAGATAATGAATATATCCATTACCCCTTACAGTTTCCTTGTGCCCTTTGTACTCCTTCCTTCCTACCCCTCCCCGTCCCATTCCCATCTCCAGTCAACCACTGGTCTGTTTTCTGTCACTATAAATTAGTCTGTATTTTCTAGACTTTTCTATAAATGGCATCAAACAATATGTGCTCTTTTTGTTTAGCTTTCCCTCAGTGTAAATATTTTAGATTTTTCCATATTGCATCATGTATTAACAGTTTGTTCTGCTTTATTGATGAGTACAGTTGCACTGTGTGGCTATAATACAGTCTATTTATCCACTCCCCTGTCCATGGACGTCCGAGTAGTTTTCAGTTTGGGGCTGTGACTAATAAAGCTGCTATGGACATTCGTGTGCAAGTTTTTAAATGCTTTCATTTCTCCTGGGAAAACACCTGGGAATAGAATAGCTGGGTCATCTGAAAGTTTCTTAACTTTTTAAGAAACTACCAAACTCTTTTCCAAAGAGACTTTACCATTTATGTATATTTATATTCCCACCAGCTGAGAGTCCCAGTTTCTTCACATCCCGGTGGATTATTGTTGTAATCCCTAGTGTGAGATGCCTGACCAGCCCATATGCCCATCTGCATCAAGCATGGCTTCTGGTCTCTGGCCCCACATCAAAGAGTCAAGGCTTGGGCTGGACAAAGAAGGAGGACACTAAGCTACGGTATACTTGTGACCTAACATCAACAGGAACTATCTGTTTTGTGAGATTCCAGAGAACTAAAGAACTTTTACCTTATAGTCTTAGTCAAAGTCATGGGGTAATAAATCAATTTGGATTAAAATTCCTGACGATTATTCTGTAAGAAGAACGGAAAGTAAATATATTTTGTCTTTCATTTTATGGATTTCAGTAAATGTTGCTTGCACATTGACTAAAACATGATGCTCAGAGAGAAAAAAGTCCTTTAGACTGTTCCTCACTAAGAGAAACATGTTTCCAAGTGTGGTCCTTTAGCTCAGATGCCCAGGGCAGAAATCCCTTCTACATCATCTCTGAATACAAGTGACCATAAGTTCCTGGAGAGGCCAGGACCCTCCACCAGCAAAAAGATTATGAACCTCTAAAGGCTCAGATGATGGTTAATATTTTTTAGCAATAAAGTATTTTTGATTAAGGTAATACATTATTTTTTTAGATATAATGGCATTACACACTTAATAGACTACCGTATAGTGTAAATATAACTTTTACAGGCACCAGGAAACCAAAAAATTTGTGACTCACTTTATTGTGCTGTTTGCTTTACTGCTGTGGTCTGGAACTGAACTTGCAGTATCTCCAAGGTCTGCCTATATCTTATAGGAGCCTCCTTAGTTATTCCCCAATCTCCTGTCACTCACACATTTATTTAAACAAGGTTTGTCCAAGATATGAGCAAAAACACTGGCCAAAACTTTTTGCAGAATTCCGTATGCAACTCTAAGAATTAAGATATTTGCATATTATTTAATATGCGTATCTTGTTAACTATTAGGTGACATTATCATTAAAATTATGTCTTTTTAAAGTTCTAATATGAAGTTCAGACCACAGGTACACAGTCATTTTAAATAAGTATCCACAGAGAAAGACATATGCAAAGGGAATGAATATTAATTGTCAGGCACTCTACTAAATAAAAGTTATTCCATAACTTACCTCATTTAATCTGCTTTTCAATCATATGCTATATTTATGATTATTTTCACTCTGCAAACAAAATAAAAAACATTCCCAAGGTCCCAAATCTAGGTTACGATTTTGACCCAGGTCTAACTTCAAGGCTCGTGTTCTTTCCAGTACCCATAACAACAAGTTTAGATATTTGCTATTAATATTTGGGGAAATAATGACAGAAAGGGGGAAGTCAGAGTTCTATATCTATTGATTCTGCCTCTTTGGTCAGTGGTCACCACAATGAACCCTCCGTGATCCTGTTGTCCCAGAGCTTCAGGGTGGGATGTTAGTGGGATGGAAAGGGGGTTGAACCCAAGAAGGGCTGGGGGTCATTGGATTCTTAGCTCTGGGCCTTAATTATACCAGAAAATGAAGAACTAATCAGCCTCAACACGGTGCTGACAGAGAAATCTTGTGAGTTCTTGTCATTTCCTCACCACATCATATATCTCAACAGAGAAACGAGGAAATCTTCACAGAGAACCTAGCATACCTACAATGGGAGCCAGGTGGAAGACAACCTACCCCTAAAACTAGCTTATGTGCATGTGATACTCAGCAGAGATGAAAACAAACAAAATTATAAAGTGCACAAAAGGATTTTCCACATTGCTGAGTCTTCACACTTGAGTTCCCCTTTTTGAATTCGTTGTCTCAGGGCAGCATTTGCTTTCAAAAGCCAAATCAGCTGAGCTGAAACTGTGTGCTGTTATTGCTTGAAATTGGTGGGAATAACCTACAAAGGCTGTGGTATTTAGAACAAGCTTTGTTCTTTGCGAATGCTTTGTCAGCAAACTCCACCCCTTATTTTGACCATTGCCAAATGTGGGACTGTATCTTAATTTAGGGCCCATTCCTGACCATTTGTTTTAATATCATGTATATTTGGAAAGCTCACTTTATCTGAAGGTAGTTTTTTTTTTTTTGCGGTACTCGGGCCTCTCACTGTTATGGCCTCTCCCGTTGCGGAGCACAGGCTCCGGACGCGCAGGCGCAGTGGCCATGGCTCACGGGCCCAGCTGCTCTGCGGCATGTGGTATCTTCCCGGACCAGGGCACGAACCCGTGTCCCCTGCATCGGCAGGCGGACTCTCAACCACTGCGCCACCAGGGAAGCCCTATCTGGAGGTGTTTTTAAGCACTTTTCCTAACTTGTATCACTCGCATTTTCACATTCTTTAATTGCAAGGGTTTTAATCCCGGGTGAATATCTAGATCACACACACAGAGAATCCATACACGCCTGCTGTTCTGTTAGGTTCTTTCCTCAGAGTCCCACAAACATGTCATTTCACTTCTAGCTCCTGTGCCTTTACTCATATGCTCTTTCCTTTCTCCATCCCAATCCTGCTTGTCATTTAGCATCTGAGTTCCTACTCTTTCTCTAAACCTTATGAAAGCACCAAAGCCTAAAGAGACCCCTTTAACTGCTATTGTTTGCAATTTGCTACTGAAGTCGCAAGGTAAATTTTAGTGCACACATATAATATAGTTGTATTGATTGAACTGTCTTTTTCAAAGTTATTGGTGCAATTAAATTGACCTTTTGCCAGTACAGAAATAACTTGTTTAATAAAGACTGAACAAATGAATTGAGCATAACTTTAAAACAGCAGATAAGCAGAACATTGGTTATAATGCTTTTGTAAAATCACTGCAAAGGCAAAGTATGGGCCCAGTGGTTAGCTTTGTGCCTAACTGAATAAACAGTTCATAAGAGTCCAAAACCACAAGTTAGGTGGTTGTGGTATCATATACCAAAGGACATGCTGTAAGTGTGATGTTGCTTTCTAAACTCACCAGGCATTGAGGAATCCACTTGAGTGCATTAGGCACGATGCTAGATCACAAATCCCCTTGCAAACGGTAAGCACTGGGCTTCCCTGGTGGTGCAGTGGTTGAGAGTCCGCCTGCCGATGCAGGGGACACGGGTTCGTGCCCCGGTCCGGGAAGATCCCACATGCCGCAGAGCGGCTGGGCCCGTGAGCCATGGCCGCTGAGCCTGCGCATCCGGAGCCTATGCTCCGCAACGGGAGAGGCCACAACAGTGAGAGGCCCGCGTACTGCAAACAAAACAAAACAAAACAAAACGGTAAGCACTATGTGAAGACGAGGGTTGTTCAGGCACCACTTCTGGGCATCTGCACATATTTCCCAGCCCTACCTCCAGGCCACTGACACTAAGTGGTAGATGATAGGATCGCCAAGACCCTGAAACACCAGGTTATCTAAGACAACAACCAAGTCCTCTGGAACCTTGGTATGTCCTCTGAAACACAATTCCACTTATTTCTACACAGGATCTTACATTCCTGATGGGAAATATTTCACTGCATACATCGGATCTTTTGGTGAGCATTTTTTCTTTGAGAGAACATCACTTAGTGTGTTCTACACTGTGCCTGGCACCCTTACCAGGAGGAACAAAGAAACATAAGGCAGAGCCATTACCTGTGACACACTCACACTGTGCATTACATCTTAAAAATATACATTTTATTCAAATCTATGAATCCTTCCAAATCTGAGTCTCCTGGAAGTATGTATTAAAACACAGGCTTCAGCACCTCCCCTATCTATTGAATCATCAAAATCTCTGGAGGTGGAAAGCCTGGAGATTCAGAATCTACACTTTAACAGGGGACTTAAGTGATTCTTACAAAATCGAAGTGTGGGAACTATTCTAATAAGGGTTATTTGTTTGGTACATGACTGAGGAAAGCACAAAACAGATTGAATATATTTTGTTGTCTTTTGTGAGATGGCCATTCAGGTGTGGCCACAAGAAGAGACAGACAGAAGGCTGAAGAAAACAAAGTTTATTAGACTCAGAGGTCCTAGAGACAGGAGGCACAGCATGCCACACAGGGCCACCTTGGAAAGAAACCAAGATGGTCAGAAGGCAGAAGACAATATCAAGGGGAAGATTTAGGTCAGAGCCTGTAGTGAGGTTTCTAGAGAATGTCGAGGCAGGGAAGGGTGAAAAGTTTGGGATTGGCTAGTTTGAATAATTTGAGTGGCTTTTGGCTATAGAAATGATCTCTAGCACCTGGTCCTGAGATGATTAAGGCAGAGAGGAATGTTGCTTTCTAGGGTTCCTGGGCCAGATTGAATCCGTGTGGTTCTGGATGGCTTAGTCTGCATATCAAAGGCTTGCTCCCAGCTGGGTCCTTTGTTATCTCTAAGAATTAACTAGCTCTGGGAGGAGCAGTTTCTCCCAGCTAGAGAGTTTTCTTTAAGGTATCAAAATAACAACTATAAAGAAAATAAATAAATAAATATTTTATATATTTAAAATATAGATTTTATATATTCTGTAGACAGAATGGCACTTGTCTACAGGTGTGTGAATCTATAAATGGAATGAGGAGTTACCTCAAGGGAGATATGTGTAGGAAGCAAAAAAATGTAGACCAGACAGCATAACAACCTAGATACCCACTACTATACCCACTACTATTGCCTAGATTTGGAACATGAAATGTCTCTGTGCACTGTGAGCAAGAAACAGTTTGTTTTTGCTTTTTAATTTATTAGGTTATATGTGGCATATGTATCAATAGAGAAGAGAAGATCAAGGATGGCGGCCTGGAAAACATGGACATTTGAAGGGGCAGGCTTAGGAGGAGGCAATGGAGAAAAAGTAGTCAAGTTAGAAGGAGAACCAACAGATAGAGGGACACATTGCAAGGGAAGGATGGAGAAAGCTTCAAGATCTTGGTGAAGTTCAGAAACTCTATTACATGCTGTGGACAGTTCAGATAATATGAGGATGAGAATGAGGTACAGATGCTGATGCCTGGTGTGTTCAGTATGGACAACAGCATTAAGTTGGGAAATTTGGGACCTCCCTGTTGCCAGTAGCAACCATAATAACTGCATTTGCTATGTAACTTTGATCAATATATTTAGGCCTCAGTTTCCTCACCCTTTAAATGAGGAGGCTGGAGACTTGACCTCTTAGACACCTGCAAGCCCCACCATTCTCTAATCAATCATCTCCCATCATCTAATCAATCACATCTCCCCTCTGTGAACCTCCCCCACCTGCCCAACTGTGAAGCTGTCCCTCACTTCCAGACCTTAGAGTGTGTCAGTTTGTCTGTCCAACATCATACCTCGAACAAGTCTACCTTATGTGACCGGAGAGATAGCTCAAAGTTTCTTTTGCATTTTTCTTGTTCCCTTCTAATCATACTATTCTGGTTTCTCAAGTCCTACCCATCACATTCTTCCATTTTAGAATTCTCCGTGCTATCTTTCCTGAGTCATTTATGTCCAGCTTTCTGATCCCTTATAAATAAATTTTCTTTGTCATGTACAAAACACACTCACCCATAAGCTTGTATAACATATTACATAGGGGGATATCCAAGATTTAATAAGGCCTGAAATCTAGAGGAAAATAAAATTAGAAAAACTAAATGGATTCTTACATTGGTTGGATACCAGAAACTCAGAATAAATATCCCAAGTGGTCTCACTCTGCAGGTTATGGAAATCTAGAATTTTTCACTGGAGCAATCTGCATGTTGTTAGAATTGTAAAAGCCCTTTAAAATTAGCACTTGTAATTTTTCCCTTTTTTGGTGGGGGGTGATTTTTCAGGACTTTGAACTTCATATTGGAAACTGTGGCTATGTCTGTGACCTCATATCTCTTAGAGGTATTGACTAACAACTCAGTGTCTCTGTCCACCTTTATTGTTTCAGAGGATCGCTCACCATTTCTATCATAGCCTGTTTTTTGCCCGGCCTGCTGAGCAGAAGTTCATCCTTCAGTCAGTTAGCAAGCTTTTGTCAAGATGGATGAAATTTTAGACTTATTCTGAAGCACAACCTCTCTCCGTCTGCTTTGGAAACAGCTCACAAATTCTTCTTGTTGTTTCAGATGTGATCATCAATCTCCTGCCAGGGGAAATTAAGAACTGTTATTTGTTTGTTGGGGAGAAGAGGTTCTGGAGTTCTGAACCCTAATTTGTTTCTCATTCTTTGTGTTTTGCCCGTAGCATCTGACTCAGGGTTTGCAGTCTTCTTTCATTTCTTGAGACTCATTGCCTTAAAATTTGTTTTATTCCATGACTGTTCCATTTAGCCAGACTTATCAACAAACAAACAAATACAACCACTCCTTAGCCCAGTTCTTGTCTACCATCTTCCAACTCCTGTGTACTTCCCTGGAGGGAGTCTCTCACCAGTTGGTTACTTGATGACTTGCCCCAGGGGAGGTGCCATGTCTCTTGGTGGAGGTGGTCATAATTGGTTAACTCTCTTCCCACTTCCAGTGGTAGTGAATGTGCCTCTAGAACATAGGATATTGTTCCCTATAATGAAGAGAAAGGCTAAAAGCTATATCAGGCCCAGTTTATGCAATGAAACAACGAGGTTTCTTTAAGTAATTTTAAAAAAGTTATTTAATGAGTAAAGCATCTGAACTTTGGATCTTGCTAGTGGTGTTACTGATGAAGAAATAATAGAGGCAAAGCATGATTGTCTGATAAAAGAGGGAATCCATATAATTTACCTGATGCTGTGACTGCACTGGCAGGTGGCAGAGCCTGGTTTTCTTTTCTGATCAGAGTCTTGACAGAGGAGTGCCAGTGCCTTTCTCTCCTCCATCATCAGTGGCTCCCTAGGTAGAAATGGTGATGATATGGGCTTCATTTCCATGGCATAATCTTGTTTCTACAGAGTAACCTGGCAGGCAAGGCAAACCTTAACCCAGAGAGAATGTGTTAGAGGTCAAGTTCAGCATCATGATTCTCCTTATTTCATTTCTCTTTCCATATTTCATGTCTGTTTCCTCATGTATCTTTCTGCCATAGCAGAGTTTACTTTTAAAGAAGCTGCAAAAGCATTGAGACCAGCTCCTCTTTGCACAGGGCATGGATTACTCAAGATCACAGAGCTAATTATTGGCAGATTCAGGGCCAGATTTCAGGCCTCCTGACTTCACATCCAAGCTCCCTCACCACATTGCTAGGCAAAGGAATCCCTTGGGAGATGAGACAAAGGCACTAGGACACTATTTATTAAGGAGTTAATAGTATAATCATCATTACCACTGACTGAGCACATCCTATGTGCCCGGCACTTTTCTAAAGCTTGCAAGTTGTTTTAGTTTCATCTTTACCAACAGACTCTTAAGCAGGTATCATTATTATCATCTTTAAAAAAAAAGGAAATTGAGATACAGTGGGTTTATAGTTGGCTCAGATTCACATGGTAAGTCATGGATTACAGATCCAAATGTGGATCTGTGGATTCTACAATACATATTCTTAACGGCTGTATGCTGCCTGTAAACATCCTTGCATGTTATACGTAGTTGTAATCATTTGTGCATGCAGATTTGTAGCCTGCTTTTTTCATGAAGCATTACTTGTTATTAACAGCCGTAAGCATCCTCGTTATTAAAAATTCTTCATGATCACTGTATTAATAGCTTTAAATCTTACTTTTCTCATCTTGCTTTATGTTGTCTGTTTTTTTCTATTTTCTTGATGTTCTCCTTCTATCCTTTTTACTCCATGTACTCTGTTGTATTTCCATGATTTTCTGAAGCAATTTGCATTTAGGCATCTTGATTTTATCATTACTGGTTGTTGCCTTAGTGTTTTTCAAATGTCTCTTTAAACTTATGTCTAGAATGCAGTCCAATTCTAATGCTGTGTGTACTATGATATTGGTAGATATTAAGCTTTCTCCAACTAGCCAAGACAAATACTTCAAGGGGAAACATTAACCCTAAAGTAGTTCTCAATTGTGAGCCAACTAAGGCTTAAGGGAGGTCAAATATCTGGGTTCCTGAATATTGCTGTTGATATCCTGACAGTTTTGATACCTTAATTTTAGTCATGAAAGATTAATAAATGGTATATGCAATAGCCTTTTAATAGCTCATCAAAAGTGTTTCTTCCCATTCATTTATAGATAAATTTAAGCAAATCCTCAGGAGCAGGGGTTATTAGAACCTGTATCTTGATATCCATCTTGATTATGTGCCAACTGTGTATGACACCTGACACATGCCTTATACTTTGTATCTTGGTTTCTTCATCTTTCAAATGCAATTTGTGAAATAAAAATGATTGTAACAACTGTCCAGTTGGCACCACAAAGAGGGTTTTCTGAAAGACTTCAGCATCTTGACACCCATTCCTATTTGGTGGGCTACCATTCCCATCACTGTTCCATATTCAGAAACCCTCAACTTCCCCTTTGAGAAATGGCAATCCATGCAGAGGAAGAAACCTTGACTAAGCCTCACCAGACTGCAATGAAAAACCGGGAAAGACTCAAGTAGACTCCTATTGAACCAAATAGATTGATTACCCCCAGTACATACTAAAGAAAGCCAACCAAACCAAAACAGACTTTCTATAGGTGATACACTTTCCCCAAGAGTTAGCCAAGATCTTCTGATCCATTTGACTCTCTCTATCTTTGTTACTGAATGTTTATTTCTGAATTCTGAGAAGGCTGCAAAGAAAAGGAAATGCCAGAGAGCAAAACCTGCTTTGGGTTGTGTATCCATCTAGTTACCTGGGGAAGCCCACATTACCTGGAAACATTTAAGAGGCATTAAAGATAACAGCTTTTCCTTTTGCCATTTGTGAATAGCCAACAATTCACAAGAAAATTGCCTTCACATTTTTAAAGTGCTATCCTATTAATAAACTTATAGATAAAATGTCAAAATTATAAATGGCTCAGGTGTTCATCTTTTTAATTAATTTTCAGTCAAAAGAATTTGATTTAATCCACATCATAGCTTACAATTTGTAAAATTTTGTTTATATAATAATTGGACTTAAACTTTCTTGAATCAGTTCCTCTGGGCACCTTCAGCACGTTGCTTGGGCCAGTGGCCACTATGACAATTAAAACATCCCTCTGTACATTACAATAATTTATGTACACTTCTCTGTGCCACACTATTTGGGGAGCTCTTGAAGATAAGGGACTAAGTCTTATTTATTTATCTTTGTTTACCCTCTTAATATCTAGAACAGAACCTTGTATGTCAGAACTGCTCAATAAATATTTGCTGGATTACTGAACTCTGAGGAGGGGTTAGTATTAAGAAGATAATTTAAATACTTACTCATTTGGCCATATGCCTTGTCTTTATGCCTTTACTTTTCTGTTAGTAACATCCTGTTCCTCCTAGTTTCTGAGGTACTAGCTAGAATCTTTGCAGTGTAATGCTTAGTTCTTTAGAAATCCAAATTCTTGTCTCAGCCTCTTGGGTTGTCCTGCCTTTTATAGGTGTTGTAAATTTGATCACCATCAAGGGCTATTAAACAACATACAGTGATAAAAATAGCTCCCTTTGCTGACATTGTTTTCTAAAACAACTTGATGAATTCTGGTCAGCAGAAACTCTGTGTGATTTCGAAAGTCAGAAAGCAAGCTGTTGACACATATCTGGATAGAAAAAAAATTGCTCTGTAGTTCCTCAAAAATATGTCCTAGGTGCTTTTTATTATGACTAGTGGTTGACTTTGCCTTTATTCTCTGATATTATAATAGAATTTAACAAGCTCACGAGGTTACAAGAGGCCTTGTAGGAGGCGACTTGTCTGCAAGGTGATGATGTATCTGCAGGAGGCATAATGGATAGGGTGGGTGGGAAAGGTAATTTGATGACTTTTGCAAAGAAGAGATTTGATTTTAAATTATATTTGTCAGTTTCTTATGAAGAAGTATTGTGATGTTGGTACCTACAAGGAAGCCCTGGCCTTAAAATAAGACCTGGAAGCAAGAACTACTGACAATTTCTTTTCTTCCTTTTACTTCCTACTCCAATTCTAATTGAATATAGCTACAAACTCAATTTCTTCAAACTACATTTTTGCATTGTCCTTCTCTTTATTGCCTATTATATTGAACCCAGTCCAACTCAAAGTGGAAAAACATACCAAACTGGAAGTGAAGAAGCCAGGGACCTAGTTTCCCTCTGTGTCTATCCAGGTACATAAACTTGAGGGAGTTATGCAACCTTTCTGGGGCCATTGTCTCTCCTTGAAAAGGAAGAGAATTGCATGTGATTTTTTTTTTCATTTCATAATAGAAATAACATTTTTTTTTCTAATTTAATTTTCTTACTGATGTATAGTTGATTTACAATGTTGTACTAATTTCTGTTATACAGCAAAGTGACTCAGTTATACACACATATACATTATTTTTTTATATTCTTTTCCATTATGGTTTATCCCAGGAGATTGGATATAGTTCCCTGTGCTATACAGTAGGACCTTATCCATTCTAAATAACATTTTTTTTTCTAATTTAATTTTCTTACTGATGTATAGTTGATTTACAATGTTGTACTAATTTCTGTTATACAGCAAAGTGACTCAGTTATACACACATATACATTATTTTTTTATATTCTTTTCCATTATGGTTTATCCCAGGAGATTGGATATAGTTCCCTGTGCTATACAGTAGGACCTTGTTATCCATTCTAAATGTAATAGTTTGAATCTACTAACCACAAACTCCCAATCCATCCCTCTCCCTCCCACCCTCCCCCTTGGCAACCACAAGTCTGTTCTCTTTGTCTATGAGTTAACAGATGAATGGATAAAGAAGATGTGGTACATATATACAATGGAATACTACTTAGCCATAGAAAAGAATGAAATAATGCCATTTGCAGCAACATGGATGCACCTAGAGATTATCATACTAAGTGAAGTAAGTCAGAAAGAGAAAGACAGATACCATATGATATCACTTATATGTGGAATCTAAAATATGGCACAAATGAACCTGCCTACAAGACAGAAACAGCTGCACATGATCTTTAAAATCACTCTACCCCTAAATCTAACAGACACCTTGATTAGTGTTCAAGCCCTACTATTCCTCTTGACCTCCCTGCTTTTCTAGACTCGTTTCCTATTAGTACAGATCATTTTGTACCTGCATGGTATTTCTTAAACTACCTTTGGAATCCTTTTAGTAGAGTCTGGGCTCTCTACTTCACATCTCTCTCACTTTGCATGTTCCTTCAGGCCTTCCAGGCCCAAGGACAAAGTTGAGTCTGCGTGTTCATCTGCCTGCTGTTCTTTTGCACGTGCTTGGTTATAAGGTATATCTCCTTCCCCGTTTCTCAAACTTCCCAACCCTCTCTCCTCAGCCTCTTTTCTTTGCAACCTTCCTCAGCTAATATCTCCTATTTCAAGATATGGTCTAGTGACATCTCTTTCAAAACCTTATTTAAGAGTCATCCATTCTGGGGACTTCCCTGGTGGCACAGTGGTTAAGAATCTGCCTGCCAATGCAGGGCACACAGGTTCAATCCCTGGTCCAGGAAGATCCCACATGCCGCAGAGCAACTAAGCCCATGTGCCACAACTGCTGAGACTGTGCTCTAGAGCCCATGTGCCACAACTGCTGAGACTGCACTCTAGAGCCCGCGAGCCACAACTACTGAGCCTGTGTGCCACAACTACTGAAGCCTGCACACCTAGAGCCCATGCTCTGCAACAAGAGAAGCCACCACAATGAGAAGCCCACACACCACAACAAAGAGTAGCCCCTGCTCGCCACAACTAGAGAAAGCCCACATGCAGCAACAAAGACCCATCGCAGCCAAAAATAAATAAATAAATAAATAAATGTATTAAGAAAAAGAATCATCCATTCTGGAAGCATCGTTGTAAATTGAACTTAATCAATAAGGACTTCACTGATAGTCAAGAGCTGTAGGATTCTGGTCCCAGCCCTGCTTTAACAACAAGGTTATTTGCTTCTTTGGGCCTTGTTTTTCTACTTTTGTGTAATTTTCATTGATAGGGGTGGGGATGAAGTGCATGAGAGAATGTACTTCTCAGATGTCTTCATGAGCAGGTAGAGAATATAACAGTGAAGCAGGCCTGGGGTAAGATCATAGAGAGGGTTGAAGACTGAGGTTAATTGCAAAGGCGTTCCCTTATTTCTTTTGTAAAGTAATTTGGATGCCAAACCAAACATGCTTGCCAGTTGAATTTAAACACTAGGCCCCTGGTATGTAGGCTCTGAATTAGGTGGATTCTATGGTGCCTTTTAATTCTAAGGGTCGATCTTTGAGTATCTGTTCTTCTCTGACTGTGTCTCTGCTAAATGTATTCTTGTATGTGTGGTGTTATGTTTCTTTGTAAGATTTTTCTTCAACTGCTTCATCTGTCTTGACTCTTGACTCATATATATTATTGGCATGCATTATTCATTTTATAAGCCCTGATAATACCTACCACATGCTTCTCCCCACATTGATTCTCAGGAAAAAGCTTGCTGAAATTTGCGTTGAAGATGGCTAGAAGTTAAGAGTTGGGGAGAACTTAGCGTGCAGAAAAATACAAAGGAAAGAATGGAGAAAAAGTATTTAAAACAGAGTAAGAAGCCATGGTAATAGAGAGGCCAGTGCAGTAACTGGTACCTGGTACTTACACTGAATCGGTCCTATGACTTCACAGTAGAACACAGATTTCCAGAGTCGAACTAGTGATAGCTTGACCGAGTGTTTCCCAAAATGGGGAGCTGAGGTGGTGGACAGCACCTTTTTGCTATAATAGCTGAGTATTTTATTATGTGTTGGAACTGTTTCTGTGTATTTTAATGTGTGATTTCCCTTTTATAGAAGTAATAGGATTTTCTTATTAAATTTAGAAAAGTATTCATTAAATTATAGGATAGGTAGTCTATGGATTTAGCAAAAATCATGAAGGTATTATTCAAGTTACTAGGTTTTAAGAAATCCCTTAGTTTTTCAAAGGAAGGAATTGACTTGGCAGCGATCACACCATGAGCAATTTGGCAGAATTAGGCTAAATCCCAGGTGCGATAGGAAGGCCCTGGGTACTGGGTGCTGTCACCCTCTTTGTGACTTGGGCTGATTTTATGTTCCTCCTCTTACTATGCTGTTCATGTGGAAACTGGACCTAAGCCCAGACTCCCAGGGTTGTCCTGGACATAGCCGGAGATGTGAAATGGCCCTGACACAGCACGGGAGTTCCACAAATGCATGTCTCTCTTCCCCACATGCCAGCCTTACTGAGTCACAAATCAGTTTTCTTTCCATTGTTCTGTTTGAGCATACCAGTTTCTCTATTCTTTCATGATTTGCAGAATATTCAGATATATCTTACATTTGTGTTGCCCTTTTAAAGTAACCTCACCCACAGAATCAGTTTGAATCCTCCCATGAACCTGGGGGGGAATTAGGAGCAGAAAGTAGTATTACCCCCATTTTTTACATGAAGAAAGACCAAGTCCCATGGTCATACAGTGATTCAGTAAGGGCTGGGGCTCCTCTCTCACAGCTGACTGCTGTTCCTTATTTTTTCCTTCTCTCTCAGAAAGAAAAATACTGGCTGATCTAAACGAAACTAATTTCTGGTTTTCAGTCCTATATTTGTATTTCATAATGCTGATTTCTTTCAAATTGATTTTCTTGTTGGTAGTGAATTGTTCTGGGAGACAAATGACTAACTTGTTTCCAAAAGAAAATTTGTCCACCAGACTCTCGTGCCTTTTCTTGAGATTCAGTACTTCTCCTGCCACCCCCAATCTGCCTCATGTTTTGTCATGTCTGAATAAAATGACTCACATTTCCCTGAGGGAAAAATGATGCTTTCAAAAGAATGCTACATCGGCAATCTGAGAGGCTCGTGATTGTTCCAGGAAAGGGTGGATTTGTTTAGCTAACGTGTTTATGTGTATGTGTGTATGCTATAGTATAGTATATAGTATATTTACTTTCTAGATAGTATGTGTATATATGTATGCACATATACTACAAGCTGTATTTTACATTTATGATCCCCATTGGCATTAGCTGAAGTGACATATCTCTGCCCTTGTCTTTTAATGCTAGGACTGGGTTTCGCTCATAAAATACAAGTCTTTTTAAGACTGCACCTTTCTTCTACCCTTCCCCCAAGCAGGTGGAATGTTCCTAAGAGCTTTAGATGCCTGCTTATGCTTTTAATACACTTTTTAATACATTTGTGTCAGCAGTAATACTGCTTTATTAAATGAAGCTGTTTCAATGTGGGAATGTATTAAGTGCAGCAAGGTTTCTAATCACAGTGAGCTGGCACGGCCGCGCTATCTGTAGCTGGTTACCAGCCACCCTCCCTTTATTAATGGGCTTCCTTTGCCAAGGGATGGGATGCAGCATTTTCAAAAACCCATTAAATGGCACAGCCTTCAGCCATACAGTGTGAATGCAATTTTCATCCTCCGCAACAGGGGACATTCTTCTCAAGACTACGCGTGGGCTCTATCTACCCAGCATCACTCTCTCAGGTGCTCTGCATTTTAGGTCTTGCACTGCATTTGCTCCATTTGGAGTCCATTTGCTCCTCTAGGCTGCCTTCCTTCATCACCCTGGAAGTTGAGACTGCTATGGTACATCGAAATACAGAATCATTAGAAGCTAAGAGAACATGGCAAGAAATAGCTTCTCTTTCCCAGAAAGCATTCAGGGTCCTTCAAGAAACTCCTTGGAACTTTGTTGCTGAGACATTTGTTACCCCATTTACAAGAAACCCCTGCTTCTGGATAGAAGCTGGCTGCCTGTTCAAGTATCCATTCAACTTCCATCTGAGGGAATAACTCACTTGGGCCATCCCTAGAAAGTGCTCATTCAGCCTCTTCCTTGAACAACTTCACTAAAGCAGAATCATCCAGGTGCTGGGGAAGGCCAAGTCCATCACTGGGAGCTCAGCATGTTATCAGCATGCTTCTTTGTTAAGCAGAAACTTCAGAATTTTGCTGAAGCCAGACGCAGGACAGATTCCTGCACAGTTGTGGGTGAATTGTTATTCTACAAGCTGAACAACAGTAACTGCAGGAAGACAACCTCTGAATTACTAACACTGTTGGCTGGTCTCTCCTGGGCTCGTAGTAGAAGATGTCCATCTGTCTAGAATGCCCAGTTTGTTCAAGGAGGGTTCGTTCAACAAACATTTTATTGAGGCTTTTTGTGCCAAGGATGACCTCACTCCAATAGAACCTATGGCTATGACCCAGTATTTTCTCTTTAGTTAAAATGGACATATCATGTTGGAAGACAGCTTGTTTATGTCCTCTGGAAAGTTCTGAGGACTCAGATATACCAGTAAGAGGCCATTTCATTCTTCGTTGCAGCCTTGTCTTCACTCTACGCTTCAACTTCCTTCTTACCCATATTTTCTACCTCTTCTTAATTCTGATATAGGTGGTTATAATTGAAAAAACATATAAAATATATGTGTATATATGAATACATAAATACATATATATAAATATATATATGTATGATAATTTGGAGTCAGAATCTTAATTGTTAGACATAAAGCTATCTTGCACTGGTTATGTTATTGTCAGAAAGTCACTTAACTTATCTTTAAAGTGAGAATAATAATGAGACCCACCTCAGAGCATCACCACAGGGAATACATTTTGAGATGATACACATGATGAAAGGACTTTTAAATATATACAGAACCTTGTGAATGTTAGTGGTTATCTTTTTGCTATAGGAGAGGGCAGTTAGAAAAGAGGACCATTCATCACATTCTGTGGCCTGGGTGTGGCCACCTGATAAATGCGGTGCAGGGAGAGAAGGCCGAAAGTAGATCTTCTAAGAGGAGTTTCAACGAATATGTGATGCATAGATCTGGGTGTCAGCGAATGTACCCAGATTTGTATGTAGGAGAGGATCTAGTGTGAAGGCTAGGCTTACCCTGACCCAGCCAGCCAGTTTCTGGACAGTGAGTTACTGTGTACAATGCAACTCAGTCCTAAGTGAGTCATATGGACCTATCTTCTCCTCCAGCATTCACTCTCTCGGGTGTGTTATTACTCTGCCTTTGGCATTCCATTAAGGATTAGCAATAATTGAACAAGGTCAGTTCCATGAATATAGACATGCTCGCAGTGAAATCCACATCCTAGCAATCATTAACACAGTCAATTACACTGCAATTTGCATTCTAAATTTTATTTGCAACCAGGAGGCAAGACCAGAGTCCCAAGAGGCTCTAATCCTTTTGTGGTAAAACTTAGCATTGTCACATACAATGTTGTGTAGGTTGTACACTGCACAAGGTTAGGGTGCATCAGGCACACCATAGACATCAGAGATTTGTGTACTTACCATTACAGTTTTCCTAAAGTGTATTTTTCTAGGAATCCAACATTTTATAACATGTTTCTAATAGATGGAAGTAAAGTAAGGTGCTGTATGGGCCAGCTAAAAGAATAAATTTCTTTTTTTTTTTTTTTTTTTACTGGTACGCGGGCTTCTCACTGTTCTGGCCTCTCCCGTTTCAGAGCACAGGCTCCACACACGCAGGCTCAGCGGCCATGGCTCACTGGCCCAGCCGCTCCACAGCATGTGGGATCTTCCCAGACCAGGGCACAAACCTCTGTCCCCTGCATCGCCAGGCGGACTCTCAACCACTGCGCCACCAGGGAAGCCCATAAATTTCTTTTGCTTTAAAGAGTTTTACTGCTCTTTTTGTGAGCCTTGTATGTGAGCTCTTCCTACCTTGGACAGAGTGGCAGTCCATTCTTCTTCGAATGAAGTGAGCAAAACTTCCTTGTAAAAATCTTCCAAGGTGAAGCTTCAGGTTATTTCTAGACGTGGGGAGCTTGCAGCTATTCCTAAATAAAAGTAAATTCAGTATCTGCAAAGTCAGTTTAATGTGTTCAACCTGTGTTCACAGAGCCCTATTCTAAGGGAAATAGAAGACAGTGTCCCCGGACATACAACAGTGCAAAGCAGAATGCAGTTCAGGGCTTTATTGAATGTCTGAGTCTGTGAATGACATGGCAGAGTTTGTTACCAAATGCAAGTTCATGTGTCTGATGCACAGTGAGGCCAAACAATACTGAAACGTCAGACTTTGGAGCAGAGAAAGGTTTATTGCAGGGCTATGCAAGGAGAATGGGTGGCTCATGCCCCTAAAACCCCAAACTCTCTGAAGGGTTTCAGCAAAGCATTTTTAAAGGCAAGGTGAGGGAGGGGTGTGGTCGGTTGTTGCAAACCTCTTGGTGTGGGAATCCTTAGTTCTCACAGCTGTCCACATAGGTCAGGTCACAATGTTCCTGTAAACCTCCAACAAGACAAATGTTATTCTCTCTTCTGCAACTTTTTATCTCTGTATGAATGGAAAAGTGTTATACCCTTAAAGGTCAGAGGCTTGAGAATGGGCTCTTCCATATAATTCAGGCTATTGGCAACATTCTTAACTCCAAGCAAAAGCAACAAAGTACAAAGGTATAAGTAAAAGAAACAGATCTAATATGGAATCATATTTGTTCTTTCCTATTACAACTTCACAAATGAGAAGAAGGTGGTGGTGTCTGCACTAGAGGAACTGACACAGGCTTGAGCAGGGAGGGAACTGTCTCACTGAATCATCTGTGGCAAATAGACCATCCCCCAGTTTCCAGACCTCATCTGATCTTA
This sequence comes from Lipotes vexillifer, assembly GCF_000442215.2. Taxonomy (NCBI): domain Eukaryota; kingdom Metazoa; phylum Chordata; class Mammalia; order Artiodactyla; family Lipotidae; genus Lipotes; species Lipotes vexillifer. The sequence continues at coordinate 88,156 of NW_006792152.1, read as the reverse complement.
GGAGGGGACCTGAAACTCTTTAACATGTGATTCTACATTTGAGGACTGCTTCCATTGAATAAACTTTAGGGCACATTTTCACAAGCATCACAGCCACAACCTGAAGGGAAAGCAGAGGGACTCCCCATGTTAACCTAACTGGTGAGGCAGTTAGTTGCTGATAGAGCCTGGATTTCTCCACCAGGCAAGAGGACACATGTGAAATTAGGGCTGGCAGGGCCTTGGTGGAAAGGACTCTGCGGTAGCCTCCTCGTTACCTAGGGACAATTAGTGGTAACTGTGAATGTTATTAGCATCATAATTAAGTCTATTGCTGCAGAGCAGGAGAACCCCAGTGAAGGAGGAGAAACATTTTAATGTCTAGTCAGCAGCATTATGAGTGTCAGTGCCAGAACTGAGTGAGATTCAGGTTCTGAAACCCCATCTCTGCCTTTGTGTTGCTCTGGGATGTTCTATAGCAGCTCCAGGTGTGCTTGGCTCACGGCCCAATTAGACCTTCTCGATTCAGGCAAGGTCCCTGAATCCTGATTTCTGTGCCTGGCAGTGTCTAGACACTGGGTAGCACTATACAGATTGGACTGGCCCATTTTGGGGTGCTTTCCAACTCAGACATCATCCCTAACATTGACCTCATTTATTCCACTGCTCACTGAATGTCAGGGTTTTGAGTAGATGCAAGCACAGCACCAGGGAGAGAGACAGACAGAATTGCACTGAGTAATTGTGGCTTGGGACATCTGCAAAACCAAACCTTCTACGGTAATTTGATCTTTCCTGGATCTTGCCTAGCCTCTGGTGATGTACTGAAGCAGGTCACCGGGCCCCTGAGCTGCCTCTTGTAGTGACCCACTCTACACTCCTCTTCACAATGGCCTTCCATCCTCTCCCATGGGCTCCTGTACCAAGCAGGGGCTGCAGTGCAGTCCTAAGTGCCCCATTCTGCCCCTCTACCAGAGGTGCAATGCACTCATCAGGTTCCCTATGGGTCCCTCAGGATATTCCTGAGACATACTGAAACCCAGGAATCTCCTTTGGTACAATTTTGTCTCAAAGAAGATGTATAATATGCTTCTTAAACTTCTTTTCAGCATCATGTGGCAGAAAGAGGGATTAAGCTATGATGTAGAATATGCAGGTTTCAAGCTTCATACCTCAACTAAGTTACTATGTAACAATGGACAAAGGATTTAATTCTTTCTCTTTACTAAAATTTCTCCTGGCTAAATGAGAGAGCTGATAGGAGCATTAAATGAGATAATGGCTGTGCGCCTAGCTTGAAAATTAAAAGGCATGTTTTATAATCTTGGACCACAATATCAACATGTGGCCAATAAGAATAATAATAACAGCTAACTTTTGGGCCCTTACTATGTTCCAGGTACTCTTCACACTTTATCTCTTTTAACCTTCATGGTAACACAATGAACTTCATGCTATTATCATTCTATTATTATCCCACATTATTATAGAGACTTCTAATAATTAAAATTTTTTCCTAGTCTTCCAATTCTGTGACAGAGCCAGTTTTCAAATCGTGGCCCACTTCTGAGCCTGCACTCTTAAGCATTTCTCTATGCTATTTCTCAGTAATGAAATAATTAACACTAATAATAATAATAATAAACTACCTGAAAGATTAATGTTCTGTTAATCTGACAATGAGGGGATATGATGGAGGGTCAGCTATCAGTGTACATTTTGTAGAAATAGTTCTGGAGCCATAGCACTGTTTCTCAAAGACTTTAATATGAATAGATCTCATTTACTGGTGTCTAGGGCTCTGTCTTTGCCTGGAGGCTCTGGAATGGATTGGCTGATATAGTTAGGTCTTTTCTAGTCCTATGATTCCTGGTAAGTGTTTTCACAAAACAGAGGCTACATCTGTTTGTTTCCACTAATTGAAGAAACTTCACTTCTTTGTTTGGTTCTGTTTCAGAATGGGGCTTTTAAAGTAACAGCTATGACCTCACTAACATAAACCAATGGAATAAGTCAAGGAAACCAAGACTCAGAGATAGGCCAGAGGTTGGGAATTGTAATCAGGTTCTCAGAGCACGAATGATAACTCAAGTGTGCAAGACAGCAAAGAGCAGAGCCCACCTACATCACATATGTGATAAGCTCCATTCTCTCTGTTTAGTGGAATCCCAAGGGGTGGGGGAAAAGTCTTAATTGATAATTGGTAATTGAATTATGGATTTAAAGACATACACCTCACTTTTTGGGTTGCACCTTTTCCTGATGTCTACCTGGGCATTTCTTCCAAAATATTTAGGTGAGATTTGTTACCTACCAGGCCCAGTGCAGGTCCTGGGGACCAACTGCTGAAGGGCAGACCCAGTCTCTGCTCTCATGGTGCTGACAGTCTAGTGAGTCAGCCAAGTGCCTGGTGGCACCACAGCCACACTGTTCTAAACATTCGGAGTGTTTGCTTTCTAGGCCTTGCTTGAATTACTCGGCTATATGTTAATTGTTCAAAGCAGGATGCAACATTTGCTTCTCAGTTCACATATAAATACGGCTCTCCACAAATGACACAAGCACCTATAGAGTGAGCAGAAAATTTAAATGCCCATTTGCTAACTTTATTTTCGTGTGTATGCTGCAAGTGTCAGTTCAGGTTTTGCTGGTCAAACACACCTTGTAATGGGCTTTGGTAATTTAACTCCTAGGAATGGCTTGGTTACAGAACCCCATAAAAGTTTATTGACTTCTGCTTGCTGGCTTAGGTTGTAGGATAGAATGTACCTCAGAAATTAGCTTCACTCAGTTTAATAACTTCATTACAGAGCAGTTTGCATGCTCTTAAGCACTTCCTAATATATTTTTAACACCAGTTTGTAACTATCATGAGCTATTTCTGTGTAGTCAGAGAGGCAGGTTGGCTCCTTTAAATGGCCAAGATTTTTTTTAAATGTCCCTGAAACAGGTTTCTCCTCATAGTGTCCAGCTGGTTGAGGACCTTTGCTAGTAATATAGTTAGGGTAACAATTTGAATACTCTAGCCAACTTCAGTGCTATAAAAAGATCACTGTGTTAGTCATTGCTTTTTCTAAGAAAGAATAAGTAGTGATTGCTCATAGCCATTTGAAAATTATATTTATGGTTTACATAAAACCAAAGGTAATAGATGTTGATGAATATTGATAGCCATTTATTAGTATGTATCTATCATCAAATAAACTCAGTTTTCTCCCTATGCCTAATTAGGGTGTTTTAGGAAGAATATTAACCCTTTTGTGATTCCCTAAGACTTGTTGTTACACCTAACTAACAAACTGCACATAATCTGGTGACATCTACTAAGCTAACTACTTGCTCCTCTGTCAGTGCATTGGAACCTTCAACTTCTGAAAAGGTGATTTTTAAAATAAGATGAATAATTTTTCTTTTAATTATAAATACATGGTACTTTTGAAAAATATATGTTAATATGTGAATAGGTACCAAAATGTTAATAGTAGTTCTCTCCAGGTGGTAAGAACATGAATAAATAAATTTTTTAAAATATATTTTTAAATTTTAGAATATATATAATATATACTATATATAAATATATATATATATAATATATACTTTATATTATATATATAAAGAGAGTGATCACATTCTTCAATATTATTTTCACTTATTTTACACTAATTATATAATCAATTTTGAAATATTTTCAATTTTGTATTCTTTCTGAATACAAATTTTATGGGCTGCAGAGCGTTCTGTTCTAAAGATTAACTACTAACCAGTTCCTTATTGTTAGGTATATGGATAGTCTTCGGCTTTTATGATTGTACTAATGCTTGTGTATGTACAATTTTGTGTACCTATTTTCTGTACAAGTTTTGTGGTATTTCCTAACGGGAATGTCTTTAAAATGGAGTTGCTAGATAGAGTGCTTGCCTCTGGTGCTTCTCTTTTCAGCCCTGACCTTGTCTGAGGATTTCTTCTGTGGCTGTGCAGTACAAGGTTGCTGGGATCTACAGTGTAGTCCTTTGGACCTCTCTCTACCTTTGCTTCCACCATTTACACATACTCATCTTGCATTCCATTGCCTTGGGGCTGCTTTATTATTTGTGAGAAAGGGCTCTGGAAGGTTTAGCTAGGTAGAGTTCACTGTGTCTTAATCAACCAGATAGAAATATCAGTGCCATCCCTGCTATCTTGTTGGTAAGTTTATATATTATTCTTACTAATTATCAGCATGTCCTTAGCTCAAGCCCGCAAAAGGTTCTAAAGAACTAAAAATTAGGATCCTCTACGGAATTTTCAAATCCTAACAAAAAGACTGCCTATTCTGTCCACAAAAATACTGACAAATTTTTAAAATAACAAACATAATAATAGCTAACAAAAATTCTAGTGTGCCAGACTTGCATTATATAACCTGACCCTTAAGAAAAGAATTTCCTTAGAAATTAATTTCAGAATACTCTTTTGACTGGGAGTGTGTGTGTGTGTGTGTGTGTGTGTGTGTGTGTGTGTGTGTGTGTGTGTGTGTGCGTGTGTGTGTGTGTGTGTGCATAATTGCTTAATTGGTTTCTTGGTCCCAGGAGAATCTCTTTATTGATTTTCATTTGTTTTCTGTCTCACCTGATAGGGTGGGAATGGTGGCAAGGAGAGTTTAAAATCTACACCTGTTTTGTGCATTAAAAAAACTGAGAACTGGAAAGCTTAGGAGACTCTCATGTGGTGAATTTCATGGTAAGGATTGAGCCTAAACGATCTTCAGTATGCTATCCGCTAGTCACAGTAGACTACATTTAAATCAAGTGAAATTTAAAATTTTGTTCCTTAGTCATTGTAACCACTTCATAAGTGTTTTATAACCACATGTAGTTAATGGCTACCATATTGTTACAGAAATTGCTAAAGAAATGTTGTAGAACATTTCTATTATTGCAGAAAATTCTACTAGACAGCTTTACTTTTTAACCTCCAATCTAATACTGGTTCCACGGTTCCACTGTAGTCTCTATGAAACATTTTTCACAGCCACAGAATCCTTCCAGAGCAACCTGTCTTCTTGTAACTTTGTGTGCAGACCTTCTAAGAGCAATGCATTATTGTATTCCAAAGCCATACCTAGGATTATTAAAGTATATTGTAATGTCACTGTGTTTAAATTACCCACACTGGATGCACAATTACCACCTTAGGTCTTTTAATATACACATCCCTTAATTTTGCATTTTTCTTAAACATATCAATTTGCACTTAACCATAAATAATAGAGTGCTTAGCTCATACATATCAATGAGAATCCCCTTCAGAAGTGAAAAATTGCTTGCTTAATACCAAGGAGTATTTTTGAGAACATCAAATCCCTTGACAGATGCTTGTTGCCGCAAGGATTAATTTTCTTCTGCTTGTAACTAAAAGAACATCAGTTGCATTTCACTATTTAACGACATTGGAGGAGAAAGTTATAGCAAAATGATTTACAAATAGTAGTTGCATTTCTCAGCTTACCTATTTCCATAAATTAGCACAAAAACTTAATCTGGATTTGGATATCAGGCCCAACAGTACCAATGTCTGTATCTTCACCAACCACACAAGAAGATGTTTGCCTTTGTACTAGGTAAACAGGTATCAGAAGTTGTTTCATGCCCTGACATTCACATCTTTTTCCACTTGGTTGTGACTTTACCCATTGGCAACAGAGACATTTGTCTAGAAGTTGTGATTTCAGTGGCTTGAATGGCCACCATTATCTTCATTACTGGTTGGTGCCTGGAATTCCACTGCTAAATAACCCTTCTTCCTATTAAAATGAAAATATCTCTGGAGTAGGGTAATATTATTAATAGAATATGATATTTCAGCTAGGACTTGAAGGTTGTGTATCAATTTTCTAAGTGGAAATTGGGAAGAGAGGACAGGGGTGTGATAAGAGCATTCCAAATCAAAAAAAGGACAGAGGTGTGATAAGAGCATTCCAAATCAAAAAAAAAAAAAAAAAAGCATGGGCAAAGACATAGTAATTTTTCTGGGGGACAGTGATTTTTGTGGAACTTAAGGTATGTAAAGGATAGCACTGAAAATGAAATTAAAGAAATAAGTCAAAGCCAGAATAAGAAGGGCCCTGATTGCATTTATAAGGCTTTTGGCCTTTAGTTTACAAGTAGGAAGGGCATTGCAAGAGTTTTCAGCAGAGGAACAATGTAAAAAAGCTTTGTACATGTGAAAGGTTTCTCCAACAAAAATATGAAGGCTAGATGGGAAAAGAGTGGTACCTGAGGAAGGGATACCAGGTAGATGTTTGTTGGTAAAACCAAAGTAAAAGATTTCAAATGTCAGAACAAGATGGTGGCAGTGGCATTGGAAATGAAAAAGTGCACAGGGATTCAGGAGACATTTGGAAATTATCCAACCTTCCCTTCTTCAGCTATTTTAATATAAATGATTCAGAGTCCAGTCCCTGAGACCTTTCCAAACTTGCATGTAGAGCACCCTTCTCTTATGCTTAGACTTAACTGCTGCTCCCACCTCCCTAATTTAGCCCAGTAAGTACAGTATTCTCTGTTGATCCCTACCTTTTCTCCTGCCTGTGCTCCATCTCCTCAGCTAATATTTAAGCTTCTAGAAGTCAGAAACCTTGGATACCTTCCTTTATCATCCTCTACAGACAAAGAAACAATTGAGATGAAAGGAGTCTGAGTTAGTGTTTACCGAATCTGAAAATCACCTGGAGATTTTGAGAAATAAAGGCTCTTTGATCCCAGCTATGGAGCTTCAGATTAACTAGGTCTAGGATGGGATCTAGATATTTGTTTTTTATTTATTTATTTATTTATTTATTTATTTATTTATTTATTTACTTTCAGATGATTCTGATGGCCAGCTTGTTCTGTTAAACTATGGGCAGGGTTTCTAATTCTGACCTTAATCTTGTCTGACTCTGTGGTATCAGTCAAGTCACTTAACTTTCATGGTCTCAAATTTCCTCATTTGAGAAATTACAGTATTGAAGTAGATGATGCTAAGGTTGGTTGCATCCATCAGTCACGGAGTTTACCTAGATGAGGTTACTTCCTGGGTCATAACTAATTCCTCATCCTGGGAGTAGAGTGTGTATTACTTTTCCCCGACTGTATTACCTTGCAGTCCTTCATACCAGTGGTCCCTGTCACACTCCATGGAGAGGTCCTCTTGCCTGGGGATTCTCCCTGTGGGCTGCGTGGGCACACAACCGGAGAAAACTAATGGCTGGTGCCATCGCCCACAGGCAAGCGTGGTCGAGAGGCCTCTGTGGAGCACAGATGGTGGTAGGTGGCTGAAGGTGTGTGGGGGGCTCTCTTCAGAAGCCTGTGGGCCAGCATCAGCTGTGCCCATGCCTCTTGCCAGCTTTTCGCCTACGGATCTTCCTTGGTTCCTGAGCCACGCCTCAGGTGTGCTATAAGCTTGGTGATTCATTAGAAAATTTTGCTGTGCCCTCTTCCTTGATGGGGAGCTAGTAGGAATTTTCCTATGCTAGCTTGACAGCCAGCTCCCTCTTACTTAACCACTATGGATAAAGAGTCATTAAGGCTCAGTATTTAAAAAAATAATTTTTCTCTGTTTTGCCTTCTTGACTGTACTTCATGGGAAGAAGCTGTTTGTGGAGCCATTAGTGCTGAACTGGGCTGCATCCTTTCCCCCCACATCTTCACTCCCCACCCCCATCTTCCCACAAGTTCTCGGAGGATGTACAATGCAGGGAGGGGGAGACATTTAATAAATATATTAAACTCTCTGAATAGCATTCCCAGAATTGGGTAGGTGTAGCAGGGTGGAGAGTAGAAGGAGGGATGAAAAACTAAAAGAAAGGACTGAGAAGGAGAATCGAGAACAAAGACTGTCTTATGCTGACAAAAAGCAAAATGTTGGGCCCAATACATGACACACTTCCTAACTGGTAGCCTAGTTGGATTTTGCCTGGCATCTGAGGCTATAAGGCTGAGGCAGGCAGACAATGCCCCTGCCCTCATGTGGCTTGGGGTTGAGTAGGGAAACAGATTGCATCAAATTGCCACCCAAATGCATCATTATCAATGACAGTATGTGCTAAGAAGGAGGGTACTAGCTGTTATGAAAGCATAAAACAGGGTGCTCTGGGCTAGTCTGGGGAGTATAGAAAAGCTTTCCTGGGGAAGGTACATTTGGGGAGATACTTGAAGGATGAGTAGATACACACTAGACTTGAGGGCCAAGGTGGGAGTTGAAGTATTCCCAGAGGAGTGAACAGGAGACTGAGTAAGTGGATTTTTCAGCCAGAGTCAAAGAGAATAGGAGGGAGGGCAAGATTGCTTGATTCTTTGCTTCCTTTCATATAAATTTCAGAAGGAATTTACTGAAGGGGACTCTCTTAATACTTCTCTTCAAACCCAGGTAAATGTGGACTTGAGTTTATGCTTTGAAGTGGCGGCAGTCTGCTCTGGAAAACGGGCAGTAAGCCAGTTTCTGTGCAAAAGTTGTAAGCCCACAGAGCCCAGCTCTTACTTTTCTGGAAAATTCTACCACACTGTGAGTTGGAGTGGCAGCTGCTGCCCTGAAGATTGTGCCCATGCCAGACAGTTTTACTTATATCCCTGGACCCCAAATACAAGCAAGCACGGACTGGCACAATTTTAAAGCAAAATTACAACCCAATAATGGAAAGTGGATGGATGGGTGTAGAATGCTATCGATTCTAAAGAGATCTCTGCTTCTTTTTGTAGTGCTTTAAACTTTGCAAACCTTTTCTACATCTAGTTTATTTTCATTTGATAGCTACACACCATCTCCCTTTTACAGGAGACAGAACCATGTTATGGAGAAATTAAATGACTTATCAAAGTTCACAGACCATATTCTTCACAGTTTTCCTCATTGATTCTTATTCAGGACTAACCCTCTAGGATCAAAACCTTCCATTTCGAAAGAAATGGTAAGAAAAGTGAAATCAGAAAATCCAGAAAGACAAATCTAAGACAAGGTTTAGTATAATTTCTTACATGTTCTCTACCATCTCAATGCCTATATAATGAAAATTTATATTCTCAAGAATAATCCCATGCTGCCTTGTAAATCATTGAAGAAAGATTTAATTTAATTCAGGCCCATTAAGTGTATTTTATTGGACTCTGAATCACTGGTATGGGATACTTATGACAACTCTTAGGAGGCTAGAATATCACAATAAAAAGAAAAAAAATCAGTTTTTCAGCTTTTTTATATAAACTGTTGATCACTATACTAGTCCAATGCCAGAAACTGATAAACACACCCAGAAGCAGTCCAGATGTTGGAAATGCCAGGGGCTCCTTGACTAGTCTGCAATCCCTTACTGAAAATTATGACTTTTCTAGACCATCTTTAAAGTAACAAAGTGCACACAAATGAGAGATCTATGTATTTCCATGGAGCAGTGAGAGAAATAGCTGTCTCCTAAAGACAGCAAGCAAGTTTTCATGACTGTAACGTACAATAAAGTCTTAAGAGACTGTATCATCCCTTTTGCTGTTGGAACTTGAATTTTATATTAAAAGAATACCTGAGTTTTACAAAATTGATAAACCTTTAGCTAGACTCATCAAGAAAAAGAGGGAGAGGACTCAAATCAATAAAATTAGAAATGAAAAAGGAGAAGTTACAATGGACACCACAGAAATACAAAGCATCCTAAGAGACTACTACAAGCAACTTTATGACAATAAAATGGACAACCTGGAAGAAATGGACAAATTCTTAGAAAGGTATAACCTTCTAAGACTGAACCAGAAGGAGATAGAAAACATAAAGAGACCAATCACAAGTAATGAAATTGAAACTGTGATTAAAAATCTTCCAACAAACAAAAGTCCAGGACCAGATGGCTTCACAGGTGAATTCTATCAAACATTTAGAGAAGAGCTAATACCCATCCTTCTCAAACTCTTCCAAAAAGTTGCAGAGGAAAGACACTCCCAAACTCATTCTAGGAGGCCACAATCACCCTGATACCAAAACCAGACAGAGATACTACAGAAAAAGAAACTTACAGACCAATATCACTGATGAATATGGATGCAAAAGTCCTCAACAAAATACTAGCAAACAGAATCCAACAACACATTAAAAGGATCATACATCGAGATCACAGGGAAGATAGCGGAAGAGTAAGACGCGGAGATCACCTTCCTCCCCACAGATACATCAGAAATACATCTACACGTGGAACTCCTACAGAACACCTACTGAACGCTGGCAGAAGACCTCAGACCTCCCAAAAGTGCGTGAGGAGAGGGGATTAAGAGCGCTGCTTAAAGGAGTTCCAGAGATGGGCGCCAGCCGCGGCTAACAGCACGGACCCCAGAGACAGGCAGGAGACGCTAAGGCTGCTGCTGCCGCCAGCAAGAAGCCTGTGTGCGAGCACAGGTCACTATCCACACCTCCCTTCCGGGGAGCCTGAGCAGCCTGCCACTGCCAGGGTCCCGGGATCCAGGGACAACTTCCCCGGGAGAACACACGGCGCACCTCAGGCTGGTGCAACGTCGCGCTGGCCTCTGCCACTGTAGGCTCGCCCTGCATCGTGCCCCTCCCTCCCCCTGGCCTGAGTGAGCCAGAGACCCTGAATCAGCGGCTCCTTTAATCCCATCCAGTATGAGCGAAGAAAAAACGCCCTCCGGCGACCTACACGCAGAGGCACGGCCAAATCCAAAGCGGAGACCTGGGAGCTGTGCGAACAAAGAAGAGAAAGGGAAATCTCTCCCAGCAGCCTCAGGAGCAGCGGATTAAATCTCCACAATCCACCGGATGTACCCTGCATCTGTGGAATACCTGAATAGACAACGAATCATCCCAAATTGAGGAGGGGGACTTTGAGAGCAAGATTTATTATTTTTTCCCCTTTTCCTCTTTTTGTGAGTGTGTATGTGTATGCTTCTGTGTGAGATTTTGTCTGTATAGCTTTGCTTTCACCATTTGTTCTAGGGTTCTATCAGTCCGTTTTTGTTTGTTTGTTTTTTTACTTTAAAAAAAAAATTTCTTAATAATCATTTTTTATTTTAATAACTTTATTTTACTTTATCCCCTTTCTTTATTCCTTCCTTCCTTCCTTTCTCTCTTTCTTTCTTTCTTTCTATTTTTTCTTTCTTTTATTCTGAGCCATGAAGATGAAAGTCTCTTGGTGCTCCAGCAAGGCATCAGGGCTGTGCCTCAGAAGTGAGAGAGCCAACTTCAGGACACTGGTCCACAAGAGATCTCCCAGCTCCACATAATATCAAATGGTGAAAATCTCCCAGAGATCTCCATCTCAACACCAACACCCAGCTTTACTCAACGATCAGCAAGCTACAGTGCTGGACACCCTATGTCAAACAACTAACAAGACAGGAACACAACCCCACCCATTATCAGAGAGGCTGCCTAAAATCATAATAAGTCCACAGAAACCCCAAAACACACCACAAGATGTGGAACTGCCCACCAGAAAGACAAGATCCAGCCTCATCCACCAGAACACAGGCACTAGTCACCTCCATCAGGAAGCCTACACAACCCATTGAACCAACTTTAGCCACTGGGAACAGACACCAAAAACAACGGGAACTACGAACCTGCAGCCTGCAAAAAGGAGACCCCAAACACAGTAAGATAAGCAAAATGAGAAGACAGAAAAGCACACAGCAGATGAAGGAGCAAGATGAAAACCCACCAGACCTAACAAATGAAGAGGAAATAGGCAGTCTACCTGAAAAAGAATTCAGAATAATGCTAGTAAAGATGATCCAAAGTCTTGGAAATAGAATAGAGAAAATGCAAGAAACATTTAACAAGGACCTAGAAGAACTAAAGATGAAACAAGCAATGATGAACAGCACAAAAAATGACACTAAAAATACTCTAGATGGGATCAATAGCAGAATAACTGAGGCAGAGGAACAGATAAGTGACCTGGAAGATAAAATAGTGGAAATAACTACTGCAGAACAGGATAAAGAAAAAAGAATGAAAAGAACTGAGGACAGTCTCAGAGACATCTGGGACAACATTAAAAGCAACAACATTCAGATTATATGGGTTCCAGAAGAAGAAGAGAAAAAGAAAGGGACTGAGAAAATATTTGAAGAGATTATAGTTGAAAACTTCCCTAATATGGGAAAGGAAATAGTTAATCAAGTCCAGGAAGCACAGAGAGTCACATACAGGATAAATCTAAGGAGAAACACGCCAAGACACATATTAATCAAACTGTCAAAAATTAAATACGAAGAAAACATATTAAAAGCAGCAAGGGAAAAACAACAAATAACACACAAGGGAATCCCCATAAGGTTAACAGCTGATCTTTCAGCAGAAACTCTGCAAACCAGAGGGGACTGGCAGGACATATATAAAGTGTTGATGGAGTAAAACCTACAACCAAGATTACCCTACCCAGCCAGGATCTCACTCAGATTTGATGGAGAAATTAAAACCTTTACAGACAAGCAAAACCTGAGAGAGTTCAGCACTACCAAACCAGGTTTACAACAAATGCTAAAGGATCTTCTCTAGACAAAAACATAAGAGAAGGAAAAGACCTACAATAACAAACCCAAAACAATTAAGAAAATAGGAATAGGAACATACATATGGATAATTACCTTAAATGTAAATGGATTAAATGCTCCCACCAAAAGACACAGACAGGCTGAATGGATACAAACACAAGACCCATATGTATGCTGTCTACAAGAGACCCACTTCAGACCCAGGGACACATACAGACTGAAAGTGAGGGGATGGAAAAAGATATTCCATGCAAATGGAAACCAAAAGAAAGCTGGAGTAGCAATTCTCCTATCAGACAAAATAGACTTTAAAATAAAGACTATTAGAAGAGACAAAGAAGAACACTACATACTGATCAAGGGATTGATCCAAGAAGAAGATATAACAATTGTAAATATTTATGCACCCAACATAGGAGCACCTCAATATATAAGGCAAATACTAACAGCCATAAAAGGGGAAATCAACAGTAACACATTCATAGTAGGGGACTTTAACACCCCACTTTCACCAATGGACAGATCATCCAAAATGAAAATAAATAAGGAAACACAAGCTTTAAATGATACATTAAATAAGATGGGCTTAATTGGTATTTATAGGACATTCCATCCAAAAATAACAGAATATACATTTTTCTCAAGTGCTCATGGAACATTCTCCAGGATAGATCATATCTTGGGTCACAAATCAAGCCTTAAGAAAATTGAAATCATATCAAGCATCTTTTCTGACCACAACGCTATGAGACTAGATATCAATTACAGGAAAAGATCTGTAAAAAATACAAACACATGGAGGCTAAACAATACACTACTTAATAACGAAGTAATCACTGAAGAAATCAAAGAGGAAATCAAAAAATACCTAAAAACAAATGACAATGGAGACACGACGACCCAAAACCTATGGGATGCAGCAAAAGCAGTTCTAAGAGGGAAGTTTATAGCAATACAATCCTACCTTAAGAAACAGGAAACACCTCGAATAAACAACCTAAACTCCCACCCAAAGCAATTAGAGAAAGAAGAACAAAAAAACCCCAAAGTTAGCAGAAGGAAAGAAATCATAAAGATCAGACCCGAAATAAATGAAAAAGAAATGAAGGAAACGATAGCAAACATAAATAAAACTAAAAGTTGGTTCTTTGAGAAGATAAACAAAATTGGTAAACCATTAGCCAGACTCATCAGGAAAAAAAGGGAGAAGACTCAAATCAATAGAATTAGAAATGAAAAAGGAAAAGCAACAACTGACACTGCAGAAATACAAAAGATCATGAGAGATAATGACAAGCAACTCTATGCCAATAAGATGGACAAACTGGAAGAAATGGACAAATTCTTAGAAATGCACAACTGCCAAGACTGAATCAGGAAGAAATAGAAAATATGAGCAGACCAATCACAAGCACTGAAATTAAAACTGTGATTAAAAATCTTCCAACAAACAAAAGCTCAGGACCAGATGGCTTCACAGGCGAATTCTATCAAACATTTAGAGAAGAGCTAACACCTATCCTTCTCAAACTCTTCCAAAGTATAGCAGAGAGAGGAACACTCCCAAACTCATTCTATGAGGCCACCATCACCCTGATACCAAAACCAGACAAGGATGTCACAAAGAAAGAAAACTACAGGCTAATATCACTGATGAAGATACATGCAAAATTCCTCAACAAAATACTAGCAAACAGAATCCAACAGCACATTAAAAGGGTCATACACCATGATCAAGTGGGGTTTATTCCAGGAATGCAAGGATTCTTTAATATATGCAAATCAATCAATGTGATACACCATAATAACAAATTGAAGGATAAAAACTATATGATCATCTCAATAGATTCAGAGAAAGCTTTTGACAAAATTCAACACCCATTTATGATAAAAACCCTGCAGAAAGTAGGCATAGAGGGAACTTTCCTCAAAATAATAAAGGCCATATATGACAAACCCACAGCCAACATCATCCTCAATGGTGAAAAACTGAAAGCATTTCCACTAAGATCAGGAACAAGACAAGACTGCCCACTCTCACCACTCTTATTCAGCATAGTTTTGGAAGTTTTAGCCACAGCAATCAGAGAAGAAAAGGAAATAAAAGGAATCCAAATCGGAAAAGAAGTAAAGCTGTCACTGTTTGCAGATGACATGATACTATACATAGAGGATCCTAAAGATGCTACCAGAAAACTACTAGAGCTAATCAATGAATTTGGTAAAGTAGCAGGATACAAAATTAATGCACAGAAATCTCTGGCATTCCTATACACTAATGATGAAAAATCTGAAAGAAAACACTCCCATTTACCATTCCAACAAAAAGAAAAAATATATCTAGGAAAAAACCTACCTAAGGAGACAAAAGACCTGTATGCAGAAAATTATAAGACACTGATGAAAGAAATTAAAGATGATACAAACAGATGGTGAGATATACCATGTTCTTGGATTGGAAGAATCAACACTGAAAATGACTCTACTACCCAAAGCAATCTACAGATTCAATGCAATCCCTATCAAACTACCACTGGCATTTTTCACAGAACTAGAACAAAAAGTTTCACAATTTGTATGGAAGCACAAAAGACCCTGAATAGGGCTTCCCTGGTGGCGCAGTGGTTGGGAGTCCACCTGCCGATGCAGGGGACGCAGGTTTGTGCCCTGGTCCGGGAGGATCCCACATGCCATGGAGTGGCTGGGAACGTGGGCTGTGGCTGCTGCGCCTGTGTTTCTGGAGCCTGTGCTCTGCAATGGGAAGGGCCACAGCGGTGAGAGCCCCATGTACCGCAAAAATATAAAAGACCCCAAATAGCCAAATCAATCTTGAGAACGAAAAACAGAGCTGGAGGAATCAGGATCCCTGACTTCAGACTATACTACAAAGCTACAGTAATCAAGATAGAATGATACTGGCACAAAAACAGAAATATAGATCAGTGGAACAGGATAGAAAGCCCAGAGATATACCCACACACATATGGCCACCTTATCTTTGATAAAGGAGGCAGGAATGTACAGTGGAGAAATGACAGCCTCTTCAATTATTGGTGCTGGGAAAACTGGACAGGTTCTTGTAAAAGTATGAGATTAGAACACTCCCTAACACTATACACAAAAATAAGCTCAAAATGGATTAAACACCTAAATGTAAGGCCAGAAACTATGAAACTCTTAGAGAAAAACATAGGCAGAACACTCTATGACATAAATCACAGGAAGATCCTTTTTGACCCACTTCCTAGAGAAATGGAAAGAAAAACAAAAATAAACAAATGTGACCTAATGAAACTTCAAAGCTTTTGTACAGCAAAGAAAACCATAAATAAGACCAAAAGACAACCCTCAAAATGGGTGAAAATATTTGCAAATGAAGCAACTGACAAAGGATAAATCTCCAAAATTTACAAGCAACTCATGCAGCTCAATAACAAAAAAAGAAACAAAGAACCCAATCCAAAATGGGCAGAAGACCTAAATAGCAATTTCTCCAAAGAAGATATGCAGGTTGCCAACAAACACATGAAAGAATGCTCAACATCATTAATCATTAGAGAAATGCAAATGAAAACTACAATGGGATATCATCTCACACCAGTCAGAATGGCCATCATCAAAAAATCTAGAAACAATAAATGCTGGAGAGGGTGTGGAGAAAAGGGAAGACTCTTGCACTGTTGGTGGGAATATGAATTGTTACAGCCACTATGGAGAACAATATGGAGGTTCCTTAAAAAGTACAAATAGAACTACCATATGACCCAGCAATTCCACTACTGGGCATATATACCCTGAGAAAACCATAATCCAAAAAGGGTCATGTACCAAAATGTTCATTGCAGCTCTATTTACAATAGCCAGGAGATGGAAACAACCTAAGTGTCCATCATCAGATGAATGGATGTGGCACATATATACAATGGAATATTACTCAGCCATAAAAAGAAATGAAATTGAGTTATTTGTAGTGAGGTGGATGGACCTAGAGTCTGTCATACAGAGTAAAGTAAGTCAGAAAGAGAAAGACAAATACCATATGCTAACACATATATATGGAATCTAAGAAAAAAAAATGTCATGAAGAACCTAGTGGTAAGACAGGAATAAAGACATAGACCTACTAGAGAATGGACTTGAGGATATGGGGAGGGTGAAGGGTAAGCTGTGACAAAGTGAGAGAATGGCATGGACATATATACACTACCAAACGTAAGACAGATAGCTATTGGGAAGCAGCTGCACAGCACAGGGAGATCAGCTCAGTGGTTTGTTACCACCTAGAGGGGTGGGAGAGGGAGGCTGGAAGGGAGGGAGATGCAAGAGGGAAGAGATATGGGAACATATGTATATGTATAACTGATTCACTTTGTTATGAAGCAGAAACTAACACACCATTGTAAAGCAATTATACTCCAATAAAGATGTTAAAAAAACAAAAAAGAATCATACACCATGTTCAAGTGGGATTTATCCCAGGAATGCAAGGATTCTTCAATATATGCAAATCAATCAATGTGATACACCATATTCACAAATTGAAGAATAAAAACCATATGATCACAGCAAAGGAAAGCATAAACAAGATGAAAAGACAACCCTCAGGAGAAAATATTTGCAAATGAAGCAACTGACAAAGTATTAATATCCAAAATTTATAAACAACTCATGCAGCTCAATATCAAAAAAACAAACAACCCAATCCAAAAATGGGCAGAAGACCTAATAAACGTTTCTCCAAAGAAGAGTTACAGATTGCCAACAAACACATGAAAGGATGCTCAACATCATTAATCATTAGAGAAATGCAAATCAAAACTACAATGAGGTATCACCTCACAACAGTCAGAATGGCCATCACCAAACAATCCACAAACAATAAATGCTGGAGAGGGTGTGGTGAAAAGGGAACCCTCTTGCACTGTTGGTGGGAATGTCAATTGATACAGCCACTATGGAGAACAATTTGGAGGTTCCTTAAAAAGTACAAATAGAACCATATGACCCAGCAATCCCACTACTGGGCATATACCCTGAGAAAGCCATAATTCAAAAAGAGTCATGTACCTCAATGTTCATTGCAGCACTCTTTGCAATAGCCAGGATAGGGAAGCAACCTAAGTGTCCATCAACAGATGAATGGATGAAGAAGATGTGGCACACATATACAATGGAATAGTACTGCAAGTTTCTTGAGCACTATATTTTTCAGCCCAGATAATTGCAGCCTTCAACAACTCGATATAGCCTACGAGGTAAACAGGTTTTCAGAGGGAAGCTTCCTTAAGAAAATATAATTTACAGAAAATCGAACAAAGTATGGAGGACATAACAACAGTTGCTTCTGCTTACCAAAGGACTTAATAATTAAATGCCAGCTACCCTGGTATATTTAGATGATTGTTTATGAGAATTGGAGGGAATGGGTAAATGGAGGGAAAAGAAATGCGCTTGCAAGCTATTGCCAAGGAAATTTATATTTGAAAGTATAAAATCCCCTCCCCCAACAAATACAAGCTCATAATTACATGGAAGTTCTCAACCCAGTCTTTCATGTAATGTGAGGTGCCCCTCTAGTAGACATGGAATATTTTGTTGTCAGTAGAATGACATAGGTTTCAATATGATGAGAAATCATTAATCTAGGAAAATGAGTTTATATCTAACAGCAAGAAAGGGAGCCTCTCTATTCCCCCTTTATCCATGTAAGATTGAGAATATCTTTGTAGAGTATGCAGTGGTGACAGTAGTGATGGGATGTGTGTATGTTTACACTGAGACTAGGAAATGTCCTCAGTTTGTTAGATCCAATTATATAAAGTAGTGATGAGAAGAAGGGTCTTCTGTTCACAGATAAGACAATGAGCAAGTTTCTTTATCCTCAAAATGTCACTTTCCTTTTTCATAAAATGGAGATATGAGAAATAATCACTTCAGAGGGTTGTCTTGAGTGGTAAGTAACACAGGGGTATACAGTAAACACTAAATAAATATCTTTGAGAAAATCCCATCTAAGGATTAGTTTAAAATGGAATGGTTTAAAGCCTTGGAGGGTCTCATCTGGCAAATGTTTGATATCAGACTGATCTATAAGAGAATTGTTTTGGGACTGGTCTCTGCTTTGTAAATGGAAGGCTACCCCTTTTAGATTGGATTCCACTGTAATATGAATCACAGAGGACCACTGGAGAAAAGACTTTTTGAATAGCATCGGTTACATCTTATCAGCAAGTAACATGTTGATGTATAATTACTTATCATTACCGCAATACATCATTTCAGAAAGTATTTCCCAACTGCTTCTTTTCCCCTTATAAATGTATTATTCATATCTATATAAATAACAGTTCACTGAATTCATTTAAAGAAATCCATTGATTCTAGTAAGTTATTAGACACATGTAACTGTCACTCAGGCAATAATCTTGAAATGCCCCACTCAGGATTTCTGGAAACTAACTCCAGGGATGAAGGATGAACAAAAATACCATTCCATCTGTTAGCCAAACTGACTGCACCAAATAATTTGGAACTTAATTACAGAGTTGGTTACATTTTCAAAATGTGATTTACAAAGGCTGGAAGTTTTATTTAAATCTCTTCATGCTTATTTCCTTTAAGGACATCAGTGGTGGTTACAAATTGCAGTTTTAGAACCATTGGCTGTTAAGGACCCAAGGGTTGGGATCCAAGGTTAGAATTAGGGTAAAGCAGGAAATGGGAAAAACTGTGGGCTCCCTCTGCTCTCCACCTTTTCTCTGCCCTTTCTTCCATCATGAACTAGCTGTGAACAACTCCACATGTTTTCACTTGCAAATAGACTGTCACATAGAATCTCAGACACCCAGTTAAATTTGAATTCAGGTGAACAAAAGTTGTTTCTTAGTATAAGTATGTCCCATGCAATACTTGAGACATACTTACACTAAAAATAATTTATTGTTTATCAGAAACTCAAATTTAACTGGATGTTCTGTGTTTATATTTACTAAATCTGGCAACTCAACCTACAAGACAACTGTTCTGTCAAGATATTTGTTTGAAAAATAGTATCATAGTTACTCTTTCTAAAGGCATAGTTATTTTAATTGAGAAATCCTAGAGACCAAACTCTTCAAGATCTCCAAAAATGAACCTCTTTTGGTGCTACTTTAGGTACATTTGAAAGATGGTTAGAGAGATGTTTCATTTGGGAAAGCCTTTCTGTAGTACTTAAGTTTAGAACATAGAGGTGGCATTGATTCCTTGCACTCACAAGCCTGGTGGAGGGAAAGA
>NW_006792152.1:65204-68380 GCF_000442215.2 Lipotes vexillifer | reverse complement strand
GGAAAGAGAATGGAAGGAAGGAAATAAGATTAACCCCAGTAACTGTTGTGTTTTATTGTATTTTCTATTTTTAATTTAATTTTTATTTTATACTACAGTTGATTTACAATGTTGTGTTAGTTTCAGGTGTACAGTAAAGTGAATTAGTTATACATATACATATATCCATTCTTTTTCAGATTCTTTTCCCATATAGGTTATTACAGAATATTGAGTAGAGTTCCCTGTGCTATGCAGTAGGTCCTTGTTGATTATTTATTTTATATATGGTAGTGTGTATATGTTAATCCCAATCTCCTAATTTATCCCTCCCCTCACCTTTCCCCTTTGTTAACCATAAGTTTGTTTTCTATGTCTGTGAGTCTGTTTCTGTTTTAAAATAAGTTAATTTGTGTAATTTTTTTAAACTCCACATATAAGTGATAGCATGATATTTGTCTTTGTCTGATTTATGTCACTTAGTAAGATAATCTCTAGGTCCTTCCCATGTTGCTGCAAATGGCATTATTTCATTCTTTTTTATGACTAAGTAATATTCTTTATTTTCTATTTTTAATCATAAATATTAACAGTGTGGGTGGAGAGGGAAGAAAGTTAACTTGCCAACTGACCCTTTCAGTTTCTCAAGTCAAAATCCATAGAATCGTTCTTGACTCCTCTATTTCTTTCATATTCCAGATCCAATCCAACAGTAAATGTTGTCAACTCTATCTTCAAAATATAGCCAGAAACTGTCCACTTCCTACAACGTCCACTGCTAACAATTTGGTCCAGGATGCCATAATTTCTTACTTGAATTATTGCAGTAGCCTCCTTCCCTGGTTTCTCTCAGCTTTGACCATTGCTCTTTTCAGTTTACTCTGCACACAGCATCCTGATTCCTCTTGTTGAAACCTAAGTCTGAGATGTCACTTCAAACCCTTCAGTGGTTTCCATCTCACCCAGTTAAAATCCTAACAGTGGCCTGTAGGACAGCCCAGCACTCCTTCATTGTACCACTCTGAGCTTAATTCCTACAATGCCTCCCATCACCCTTTTCCTGCCACACTGGTCTTCCACTGTATCAGACACATCCCTGCCAAGGAGACTTTACAGTTCTGTCCTCTCTGCTTGCAGCAAGTATCTGCATGGTTTGCTCCCTTGGCTCCTTCAAGGTTTCATTCAAATATTTCATTCATAGTAATTGCAACTCTCCCCACTCCCTTTCTTATTTTGTTCTTTTCTTCATAGCATGCATCATTGCTTATACTCTATCTTTTCCTTGCTTATTTTGTGATTGCATGTCTTTGCCCTAGAACATAAGCTCTGTGAAGCTTCTAAATTTTATGTTGTTGCTCTTGTTTATTTTTGTCATCGCTGTATCCCAGTGCATAGTGCCTGCCATATGCAAAGTGCTCCCTAAATATTTGTTGGATGAATGAATGAACCATTAACAGTTTTTAACAAATTTGCTATATGGATTAAACACCTAACTGCAAATAGCAGAATCGTGGGAGAATGAGATATAGGACTGGTATGTTGTGATGACAGGGTCATATTCTGCAGAAGATCCAGGGCATCATGGCATGACATGGAAAAGACCAAGACAATAAGGGAGCAGGTAGATAGGCAGGTCAATATAAGGACTTTGAATACCTAAGGAAGTAATAGGGACACTTTACAATTTGGCCAAGTAATGTCCTTTTGCAATATTGGATTCCAGAAGTATTCATTTGTCTCATAATTGTGCATCAATAGTCTCCACTGTGGGGCTCCTTTGTCATCACCAAGGATCCGGGAAGACAATAAGATCATTAAAAGTCTGATCTTCTCTGGGCTATGGGGATCATTTCCACATTGTCCCATGGCCACCAGTCCCCTGAGGGTCTTTCTCCCACACTGCTTCTCCCTCTTGTCTTCTCCTCTGTGCTCCTCTATTCTCAATTCCCAGGCCTCTTACAACATTGCTTCCAGGAAGATCCTCTTAAAGAACAAATCAAGCCATATCACTGGCCAGCTTTTAGACTGCCATTTTCTCCCTGTTGGGGATGAGGTCCAGCTCACCCTGCCTCCCCATCCTTGTTTCTCTTCAGTCCTTCCTCTAGCTAGACACCCTGAGCCTCTGCTCAGTATGCATGTCCCTTTACCACTCTCTAGAATGGCCTTCATTGCCTCAAGAACTTCTCAGCTCTCAAAACTCAACTTTCAAGCAGCTTGGCTTAGTGAATTTTTAATATTTCTCCTGAAATCATTTATTAGTTTTTCCTCTAGGATCTCATAGCTCCTTACACAGACCTCTGGCACAGCACTTACCATATTAGATTGTTTTGTTGGTATATTTTCTCCCCCAGCAGACTGGGGGGCACACCTTTGTGTCTCTCCCACCAAGTATAGCATATAGAAGGTGTATGGTAAGTGAATATTAAATGAGTTACTTTGGAAACTTCAGAGAAACCTAGTCTTGCTCCTGAGCGTATTGTTCTCTATAGCTGCTAGCTTTGCTTTTCTTGGTCCTTCATAAGAACCTCCCCCAAATCAAACCCCATGACCTCTTGTTCATGTACAGATGTGTTGGTTGAACCTTGCCCCAGAGCTGGAAGGGGCAAAGTGTTTTTCCAATGGTAGCTCTTTTGTTAATGTTACATACCACAAGGAAAGATAATCATCGACCTTCTGCTTCCTCTCAGGATGTGCCACATTGGTCAAATCGTGTCATTATGTGTTGTCAGGCTTTGAGAGAATGCATCCTTCATTTTAATTTTTTGCATGATTAAAGTCATTCAATTACCATTCAATTTAATTAAATGGCTTTTATGATTTAATTTTAGTGAGGGGAAAAATGATCCGTCATTAAAATGATGACTGAATGATTTTTTTTTTATTATTGCTGTAGATAACAGGAAAGAGCCTTTGAGATAAGTTTTGTAATAAAAAATCCTTCTGGTAGTCAGGATAGTCAGTAAAATGTGTTATCGGTAATGAAAAAGGAGTTGTTGATATTGTTAATTAATAAGTGATGAATTAGCGTGGAACCTGACACCTCATTTACCCCAGTAACACTACCCCGGGGAATATGGAGAATATTAGGCTGTCACTCTTTACAAATTTTTTCCTTGAAAGAGAGAGCGAGAGCAAGAGCAAGAGTGAGAGAGAGAGAGAGAGAGAGAGACAGAGAGAGAGAGAGAGAGAGGGAGGGA
>NW_006792152.1:34332-65097 GCF_000442215.2 Lipotes vexillifer | reverse complement strand
GGGGGGGGAGGGAGGGAGGGAGGGAGGGAGAGAGAGAATAGGGATATGTAAGATTTTAAAGTAAAAATTCTAAATTGTACTGTAGAACTCAAGCAAAACTAATTGGTTAAAGAAAATACATGGTCTTCATCTACATTAAGGCATGTTGTAGAAATATCAGAATTTATTTAATAGCATATATTTTTCCCTCTTTTAAAAAAATAAGAATGGATACTTTAAGTTGTATGTCATAATATTTCATCGTTGTGAATTTCATTAGGAGATTTTTTTTCTGCAACATCCTTCAGGATGCTGAATACTAACTTGGTAATAGAGGAAAAAATTTTAGGCAATTAATGTTGGGATTCTTTTTTAAGGAAAACTATTCTAAGTGTGTACATTTTTAGTATAGCTTATTGGAATTTTTGTTTTTCTAATCCAGGAAAAACATAGTCTTATAACTGAGAAATGCTTGGTCATTTGGCTGTCGGTTCTGACACTAATTCTCTGACACAGAGCATTCTGCAATTCCATTCAATTCTGACATTACCTGGGATTAACGCAGACCCCAAATTGAGGGCAAACTCCTTCACAAGACCATCTACACTCAGGCACCAGCTGCAAGTCTCAGGGCCACCTGCACTTCTGACCAAGTGGCCAAAACATTGTGTGTTCCTACAACTTCCCCAGGTGCAATAATTTCCTAGAAGAACTCACAGTATTCACTGAATGTGCTACACTTAAGATTACAGTTTTATTATGAAGGATATACCTCACGAACAGCCAAATGGAGGAAACACATAGGACAAGGCCTGGGAAGGGTGGGGACGCAGAGCTTTCATGCCTCTCCTTGTGGGATCGGGGCACATCACTCCCCCAGCACACCGATGTGTTCACCAGCCAGGAAGCTCTTGGTGTCCAGAGTTTTTATTGGGATTTTATTATATAGACATCATTGGCCATGGGATTGAACTCAATCTCTAGTCCCACTTCTCTCCCTGGAGGTTAATCTGGTGCAAAGTTCCAACCCTCTAATCATGTGATTGGTCTTTCTCATCACCAGCTCCCATCCTGAAACTATGTGGGAGCCCCACCAGGAGTTGCCTCATTAACAGAATAAAGACACTCCTGTTACTAAGGAAAGTCCAAGGGTTTGTGAGACCCTTAGCCAGAAACCAGGGACAAAGACTAGATATGTTTTTTATTACACCACAGACTTATTTTATAAAAATGTCTCAGATTTGGCTTTTTGAATGGTTATTAAATCAGTTGCAGTAATGTTTTCTAGGTAACTCCTATGTGCTTATCACCAGCCTTGGGAGGAGATGGGGTCACGGAAGTATAAGGCATGGTGCCTACCTAAGGTCTATTTCAGGAGACCAGCTCAACAAGTGAAACACCCTAATTCTAAGAACTACCCATGCTGAGCACTTTGCATCTGTGTTCACATTGTATATCCTCATAGCAGCCTCATAAATTAGTCCAGAAAGGTAAGTAAAAACACACCATTAGATTCAAATGCAGGTCTGTTCAATTCCAAGACTATAATTTTCCATCAATCCATATTATAATGTATACTGGAATTGAGTCATACTGAGAGGTAAAGGGCACTGGTGTTGTTAGTACAAGTTCAGAGAAAGGTAGCTCAGTGTGGGTGGGGAGAGTCGGGAGACTTTGTGGAAAATGTTGGATTTCAACAAGGCCTTGAAGAGTTTGTAGAAAATGGATCCCAAGAGGGGAAAGCAGGGTGCCTTCCTGATGAGAAGAACAAAGTGAGTACATGTGAGGCAGAGATAAGTTTGAGATATTCTTGGATGGACTTAATTTCTTTCCTTGAATATCTCTGCTTATAGGGAACTCATCTTCCCTTGAATGTACCTGTTCCATATTGCATCCCTCCTTTAGTACAAGATTCTTTCTTGCCACCAGCTAAACCTGACATCTTGTCCTCAGAGCTCTCAGTTCTGCCCTCCATAGGACAGTCTCCAGAAGAGTGAAAGTTTCTCTCCTGGCCCTGAGAGTCTGATTTCCACAGGTTAAACCAACCCAATCCTTACCCACAGTCTTCAGACCACATGGTTCTGAGATCCTCTGTCACTGAAACTGTTGGGGTTTGGTGGTGGTTAAGAGAGTCTGTTGTGACATCAGAGAGATTGGTATTTGAAGTGCTACCTGCCATTCACTAGATATGGAAGTGAATTAATCTCTTGGAACCTCAGTTTTTTCCTCTGTAAAGTGGGGATATTGATAACTTCTTCAGAGATGGTGTAAGTTATACAAAATAAGACAGTGCCCCCAATATAATAAGTATTCAATTTACATGATCTGTTACTAGGGTACTGTATCTGTTAGCATTGGCTGTAAAAAAAACAAAGAAACAAAAATCCTTAAATATAATAGCTTAAAATTTAAAAAAAAGAAGTTTATTATTCCATGATTTTGTGTGCTGGCAGCTTGGGCCGGGCTCAGCTTCAGAGTTCTGGCACTCTTAGGTGGGCTCCCTCAGGTGTATGCCATCTGCTGTTTGTTGTTGTTGTTGTTGTTGTTGTTTATTGAAGTATAGTTGATTTACAATGTTGTGTTAATTACTGCTGTACAGCAAAGTAATTCAGTTATATATATATATATATATATATATATATACATACATTCTTTTTTTAAACATTATTTTTCCATTATCATAGGATGTTGAATATAGTTCTCTGTGCTATACAGTAGGACCTTGTTGTCTATTCATTGCCATCTGCTGTTGATTGAAGGTCTCACTCATGTGTCTGGTGGTTGGCTGGCTGCAGGCTGAGGTTCCGGCCAGATGTTCTTGTCATCCATCAGGCCAGCCTGGTCTAGTTCACATGATGAGGGCCTCAGGGTTCCCAGGAGCAGCAAAAGGACATGTCCTATTGTGCAAGTGCTTTTTAAATGTCTCCACTTGTTATGTTTGCTGCTGTCCCATTGGCCCAAGGAAGTCCAGAGTTGGTGTGGAAAAGGAATACCAAAGTCATGGATGAAGAAAGAATTATGGCTAATCGTATTATCTACCCCAGACTAAACTCCTTCTAAAAAAGCATTTTAAAGGCAGTAGTGAAGGATAGATGACTCTGTCAGAGACTGAATTTGTGTTATCTCTTGGCACATTAGTGACTTTGTACTTTACTGTGTGTATATGTGTGTGTGGATGGCTGTGTGTGTGTGGGTGCTTGTGTGCATAAGAGAGAGAGACAAAGATGAAGAGAAGAAGGAGATGGAAATCTTACAGGCAACTGAGATGTCCAACTTGGAAAGAAGATCACTGAATCAAGCAGCCTTGGTAGCCTCATGCCCCACCTGGGCAAGAGGAACAGAGAAAGGCCTTCCAGCTCGGGCCTACCCACCTCCACTATCCTCTATGTGCTGGTGATGTAATGCAGATCAAGGGTACCAGACTTATTCCAGAGAGTTAGATTTCTTTCACTTGTCTCTTCATGCTGTAAATATGTTGAGTACTATCTCTAGGATAAGTACTAGTTTGAATGCAGCTGACATTGAGTGCTGGCACTGCTACTTTTTCTTCCTGTGATCATAGACACTCCCAGAAGTTCATAGCTTATATGAGCTTCAGCTTTCTTATCAATTTAAGGAAGGCACTAGATTTAGTGATTTTAAAGATATCTTCCAGCTGTAATACTATACAGTTTTACAATGCTATACTATTTCTTTTTTCCCTTTTAATATTTACACATCTTTTGTCCTGACTCTTTAGCTCCCAGCTTGTTGCTTTGATGACATCCACCAATGAGTGGAATGGAATACTGACCAAAAAAACTTGGATCAATAGAGTCAGTTTCTGTGGAAGGAGGCTTTTCATGGTCCCTTACATCTTGTCACATAAAAGCCTTGTACTTATCCTTGCCCAAGCAAGATACAGTGTTCTATGCACTGAGATTTCTGTGTCATGACCTGGTCTCCTAGGAGATTTGCTTGATAAAATAGGAAGTTGTCCCACCTTAAGGTAGGGATAAGCTTCCCTTTCTACTTATACCTGTTTTATAATGGAGACATTTGTTAGATTTGGAATAGGAAGAATGGCATTAGCTATGGGATACTGGGCATTTGCTTACCCTCTCTGAATCTCAGTTGTCTCATCAGTTGAACAGTACCAACCTAAGTATTGATGTTATAAGGAGTAAATGACATAAGATTCTATAAATGCCAAGGTCAGGACTTATCTCTTTGTCTGACTTCAAACAATATTTGTTTTCCTCTCCTCCTTTCACCTCTTTGCAGAGCTGATCAAATGGGATCAGGTTTGCTGGCTGCAGCGCTTGTAACTCTATAGTACAACACAGATAATGGATTATGATTACTGGCACCAGTCCATCCTCCAGGAGTACCAGAAGGTTTTCAGTGCACAGAGGTACCCAGCTGTGTTAGAGGCAGCTCTGGGGATGGACCCAGGTCTTTGCCTCCAGTCTACAGCTTTGCCCACTGCTACTTTCTGCTCACTTGTCCACTCACTGCCCTGAGGAGGTCAACATATAAGTGGGCCCATACATGTCACCTTAAGTTCTGGAGCCTTAAGTAATGCAATAGGGCATATACCCTCGATTTGAGCCCTATAGGGATGCATACATTTAGATAAAATATTGCAGTGCAATCCACTTAGCATACCAGTGGAGTACCTAGCCTTGGCCCTTCTATAATCTTGTGCTGACCTTCCCCCTCTCTTATTTTTCACCTCTTGAAACAGAGAGCAAAGTTTCACTGGTAAAGGACTCTCAGGTATTTCTGAAAGGCATTTGGTGAACACGCAGTGTTGTTTATTTCCTTTGGTGAGTTGATTTCCCTCCCTTGAAAGGTTTCTTTTTGAAATGCTGCACAGAAACACCATCGTTTCTCTTTGCCTTCTCAAGAGAGCCATAAAATGTGATTGGCTATTAGCTGAAATGCAACCTCTTGGCTCCACTGATCCAAGGGGATTTGGGATCCCCAGGGTGACCAGAGATAATTATACACAAGTTATATTCAGAAACGTCCCTGAGTGCTCACTCAGGATCTGCATTGTTAAGACCCAGGCCATAGTTACGAGCTCATCAGAAATTCAAAGACTAAGTCCATCCAGCATGTTACATGCAAGACTGTTAAGTGATTCACTTCTGGAGGTGAAGTCATTGGAGCTCATAAAAAGGGCAGCTTATGAATCTGTGGAAATCAAGCCTATGTGGTCTTCCAAATCAGGCTTTGGGGATATGAAGGATGAGAGATGGGAATGAGAATCTTATAAGTGGTTTTAATCTGAAATATACCAGTTAAATTTAAGCAGGAGGACTTGAGAGTAAGGGATCTAATCACAGGTGTATGTCATTAAGTTGTTTTAAGAAGTTATTTTCTAAAAAGTGTACACGGCGTCTATAGGCACAAAGAATCAAAGGGCAAGTAATGAGATAGACTTGTCACGTGAGACCTACACCCAAAAGGAGTAACCTCACAAATGCAACCCCAGAGATGGAACTTGCAAGTGTTCGAGTTGTTTTCAATGAGTATAGTTTGATAGGCTAGGGATGTACCCTCTTTATGGCATTACTTCAATGGGAAGATGTCTAATGAGTTACCACAGATGATGATAGATTGTATAAGCCTTCCCTTTAGCCCCACTGAAGCTGGGGCAGTGGGGAAGTGTGTCCTTGTGCTCTCCTAGAGCCAGAGGGATAGCTAGGTCATGCAGCAAGAAGCATATTTCTCCAGCCACTGCATATGCTGAGCATTTAATGAGAAGAAAGGATAGAAGAAGGGAGGGGAGAGGAAGGTGAGGGGAAGAAAAGGAAAGGAAGGAGTAAGAAAGAAAGAGAAAGGGAGGAGAGGCAGAGGAGGAGGGAAAGGAAACGGGGGCTGGCCATTAATAATCACTAAGTGATGAATTCTAGGCTACATGCCAGGTATTTGCACTTGCATTATCTCAATTTCCCTGACCATGGCACAATTAGTGTGAGTGGAATAATCTTATCCATGGCCACACAAGTGGAAGGGATTCTGCCTTTCTGCTTCAACAGCAGTTACAGCAAGGGGCATTGTAAATTCACTACCTAAGTTCTTATTGGATGAGTTGAATATCTTAATAAAGAGTTCTATTTGTTAGAAGGAGAGCATGGAGAGTTAACAACTGAATGAAAATAGCAAGGTATCTTCTTGGGGAGTCAAGGAGGCCTAATTCTAGATGGTACAATACTGCCAGGTCTCCTCTACTCCTAAGGTAAAAGTGGTCCCAACGTCAACAGTTCATTCAATCCTAAGGTGGGCAGTCAAGGAATGAGGTTAACAATTGCAAGGGTGTTAGCAATAGTTTTCAGCTCCAAGCCCTATCCAGAGTAGTTTCTCCAGCTTCTCCTCTCCCACAATCGAGCCTGAACAGCACAGAAGTGGTGGCTGTTTCTACACTGTTGTGAAACCATCTGTTCCATCATCTCTGATCTTCAATCACCTTCTTCTCATCATCTCTGGGAATCCCTCAAAATACTCACAGAGGCAAAGGAGGATTCAGCCCTGCCCTCCCTGAAAGATATTGTTTTCTCTGGCTCTTAAGAGATTAGCCTTATGATTTTAGCTTTTCAAACTTCCTGGTCTATACCCCATTCCATCTAGAATTTTGCTGTACCAGTTAAGATGCTTATGGCTGCAAGTCATAGAAGCACTCACTTTCCAATGACTTGAAAAATGGTTGTTTATTATCTCACACAGCAATAGGTCTAGAGGTATATTCCCAAGGCTAGGCTCTGGGACACAGTAGTGTCATCAGAGACCCAGTCTCCATCCATTCTTCAGCCCTGTTACCTCGCTTAGTCCTGTGCTTGCTCATTGCAGGATTCAGAATGGCTCTCCATGAGCCAAAAAAGAGGGATATTTTCTTCTACATATCACTTTTTTTCTAGGAATAAAATATTACTAAGTTCCCCAGCAGACATCTGTCCTGCTGGTCAGCCACAACCTGGCTGCAAGGAAGCTGGCCAAAGCAGCCTATGACTTTTTTGGCCTTTATCATGGTGATAGACTCTGCCATCATAGACAAAGAAGATGGGGAATGGC
The DNA here is from genome assembly GCF_000442215.2 of Lipotes vexillifer. Lineage (NCBI taxonomy): Eukaryota > Metazoa > Chordata > Mammalia > Artiodactyla > Lipotidae > Lipotes > Lipotes vexillifer. Next base: position 58,062 of record NW_006792152.1, on the reverse strand, counting down.
TGTTGAATAGATTGCCAACAGCATCTACCACGCTGGTATCTCTCTTCTTACAATTTTAATTCTCAGACTGGGTCTAGGGACACCGAGGAAGGCATCCAGTGTCATACTCAGAAGTATCCATTCTTCATGACCGTCAACGAGTGCCTCAAGATCAAGCCCAGGTGTCTCAACTCTCTTACCTCACAGTGATTTTTAGTTTCCTCCAGGGAATTCATGGAGAGACTGATGGTCACTTTTGCTTTTGGTCTTTGTACAAGAGTCATAGTCTAGGGACCCAGTCATCAGTTCTGATATGTTCCTTTATTTTGCCCCAGTGGGCCCACTGGGTACTCATACAAATAGATAAAACTCAGGCAACCCAGACAGGATTCCCATTGAGAATGCAGGTTAGGGTCTTCTCAGGGAAGTTTATGAGACACTCAAAGTCTGATGTGGAATTAAGTGGTCTCCTGACTGATGAGACTCCAAACATGACTTTGTTGAATACCATGACTATCAAGAATGCCAGTAATATTTCAGCCACTCTGTTTGCATGGTGTTATACAGGCATGTCTTGTGTCATAAAAGTCAGTGTAATGGATATAAAATTTACTTCACAACAAGAGTGAAAATATTTCACTTGGCTTTTTGTTTTCTTGTAAAATTGCTTCTAATCTACTTGAAGCTTTCTCTCTTACCAGGGAAGTTAACTGGCAATTACTATAAGTATTCTTGTACCATACCAACTCTCTTGATTATGTGATGGCACTGGAGGCCTTATATTGGTCCAGACTCTCAGGAATGGTGCTCTGATCTTCAGGTCACATGATCTCCACTTCCCTGATCATTGTCCGTGTCCACATGGTTCCTCAAAGGCAGTCAGATCTGCTGTTTCATGCCATGCTTGGTCACCGGAGTCTTTTCTGAGGATGGTGCTCATGACTCAGTCTCCTTAGGAGCCCCCTCATAGCCACTCCCCTGTAAGATCCTGCCACCTCCTCAGATCCCTGCTGGTTGCAACCATGTCACCCTTCCAATCTCAGAAGACATTCTCTAAAACCTCTCTCTGCCCTGGATGTTCCAGTGACCTTTTCAAATACTTCCTTTTGATTAATAATCTCTGAGATGCTTCTGCAGAACCTCCCTTCAGGAAGCCTTAGGAAACACTCCCCTGGACTCTATTCTACTTCTAACAGTGAGCACAGGGGAAGGATATCAGAGTGGTTAGTTCTTTTCTCCCTAACTCATCCTGTTAGAAAGAGGATACATTTCCTTATTGAAATGGAACAAAATTAGATCCTAGATTATCCTGCTGATTAAGTATCTGCTTATAACAAATCCACTCATGACTTGCAGGTAGGCACCTTGCCAGTGCATTTGGCCCATACCTCCCTTTCATTTGCCTGCCTCCATGCCATTGCATATAGTGGATTGTTCTCTTGAGAGACCCTTTCCTTCCATTCTGCCTGTCAAATCCCCACCCACCTACCTAGACCCAGAACTCTTCTACCTCCCACCCATTTCCTGAATTGGGACACTCCTCTCCTTTTGCTGTGTCCTCAGAACACTTTGATACACCTGTGCTGTAGTATATATCCTTTTTCATCTTTGGTTGTCCTCATATGTGTGGGCATTGTACCTGTCCTGTTGGACTGTAAACCATTTGAGAGCAGAGCCATGTCTTGTTCTCTTTGCTTCCATGGTGCCTAGAAAGAAACTAAATGGAATTAAATGCAAATGAGTTGTCTCCTGACCATGAATAGTGTGTAATGGGACACAAAACATATATGCATGGTACATGGTAGTAAGTAAATTAATAATAGAGACAATGAAAAGGAGATATCCTGGAGCAGTCCAGACTGGGAAACATGGCTGCTAAGGTCAGTGAATGTTCTAACACCTTCTGGTGGCGAGAAGGAGAACCATAGTGAGCTGAAGGCATCGGGAAAGTTTTCTTAGATATCTTTAGAACCCGAACTGGACGTTGCATCATTATGAAAATTTGAATGACTAGAAAGAAAAGGAGAACATAGAGAAGTCATGGGCATGGGGAGGGAGAGAGAAATGACTTCAGCATCTGTGGGTTGGTTTGGACACATCAGGAATAACCCCTATTGGTGGCTTATGTTTTCATCAAACCTCACAGCTTATTATGTTATGTGATTCTGTCTAGTGATATTCATAGACTGAATTCCACTCTGTTGCCAATAGCATTGGAAAGAAGATTCACTGTGTACAAAGTCAAAACTGCTTCAGTGGTAATAGATACATCTGGTACCAAAAGTAATGAAAATAATATGAAGAAGATACTGGTGATACTAATCATACTTATTAAGCACTCTTTATGTGCCCAGCATGTGCAAAATGTTTTACATACATTAACACTACCCCTCCCCAAACAATCAAGGTAGAAATTTTAAACCATCCCTATACTAGTAGAGGCTGAGTTGCTTGCCCCTTATCACTCACTGGGTGTATGGTGGATCTGGGACACAAATCTAGGTGTATTTTATTCCAAAGCCCAATCATTTTTCATCCCCTAGAGCCCTAAAGGCTGAGGACAAAAAGCCAACACAACAATGAGAAGAACACAACTTTTATCTCATGATATGTGCTTAAACTCACACCTCTGATAGGGTACAAATGTAATCTGTATTAACCAGGTCAAAGTTCAGTGCAATGTAAAGGCATCTCGTTTGCTTAGTGCTTCATTCGGTTTGAGAATACAGCTATGTGGACTTATGCAATTATTTTCTTACTTAATGACTTAATTACTTTCTCACGATTTGATCTTAAAACTCAAACCATCTCCCTCACCAAGCCTGTTTATTTTGGAAACCTAAGAGCTCATTTTCAGGCTTTCACCCCCAGCTGCTGCCCAGGGTCCTCAGTGATAGTTTCCTGAATGAGGGATATTTACCTCAAGGTGAGACAAACTATTGAAACCCCGTGGCCTCCTTAGCACAGGGATTGAAAACCTCTTCACAATCACCACAAATTTATATTTGCTGTTGGAAAATTGCTTTGGGAAATGATGTGGATCAGAAAAGTAAATTTTCTGTCAAGATAAACTTGAGTAGTGAGCAAAGCAAAATTCGGAAAAGAGAAAAGATCCCTAGGTGTTCTATCTCATTTTTATTAACATTCTTTAATATTTACCACAGTCATACTCTGTGAGCCAAACTGTCAGTGGAAGCATTGAACTACAGAGAAGATTCAGGAATTTCTCTAGAGAGGATACCTTCAGTCTCATTTTACAAACAGAAGGTGTGGATAACAGATGTGCTTCAAAGAGCAAGCAGTTTTTAAAAGAATTAAGGTGAAAAATAAAATCCTTAAAACCCCACCACACAGATACCAAGAATCTACAGCTTCTGGACCGGCCCAGACTTTTCAGTGTGTTTCCAGAAACTGCTGTTTTGCAGTCTGCACAGACGGTGGAGTGCTTGGACTAGCAAGGGAGGGTAGGAAACTTGGCAGGACACCAGCTCAGAGCACGATTCTTCTTTTCTTTTTCCCAAAGAGCTGAGCCTGGTAAAAAACCAAAACACAAACAGACCCTTTCCCTCTTCCCCCATCTGCTTTCACCCCAGTTCTTTGGGGTTGGTAGCCCCGGGTAAACCAGTGGAACCCAGCAGGCTGCAGGCTGCCGAATCTGTTGCTGGATTTTGCTGCAGTTCAAGGCTGCTTGGCTGTGGTACCCAGGGCTGCTGAGTCTCACCGGCCGACAGATACAGGACCACAGCAAGAGCCTGTGCACGAACACTCAGAACAGCAGCACATGCACTTTTGAGTTTGATGGCAGTGGTATGATGCAATACGTGATTATAATTGAACCAGGGTGGACTTCTGTTCCCCCTTCTTCCTGAAATCTCAATTTAAATTCTTAGGAGATCTAGCAGGTCTGGAGAGAGGTGCGCACAGAGAAGGAGGACTGGGGACTGGATCTGTTAACAGAGCTGGAAAGAATCATTATATTGGGAGAAAAATAAAGGCAGTCACCAGTGGCAAGTCTTGAAGCATCTGTGTGAAGGGAGCTTGGTAACCTCCTTAACTAAGTATTCCAGCTGACTTTGCCTAATAGTGATGGTGCTCTCTTTCTTCCCACTTACTGTAGTTGCTAAACCCCAACTTTTCCCTCCATGGAGATAGTTTTTATATTACTAATATTTAATGTTGTCTTTAAATTAACCTCTTACAGCTACTTCTTAGAATCCATTTTTTGAAATCAATTGTTCCTAATGCCTTTCTGTGCTCCTCTAGTCTGTTTGTATAAATACAACGTGTAACTATACATTGGTGACACGGGCTGGGAACTACTATTACTTGAGAACTTACTGTCAGCTAGCACTGTGGTTGACTCAGTATACATGATCCCTGATAATCTTCCCAAGAACCTGCAAGGCAGCCATCGGTGTGTCCATTTTAGAGATGTAAAGGCCACAGTTCTTAAAGTTCAAATGATGACCTGCCCAAAGGCCATTAGACTCAAGTGGGTCAGACTCTGCTCCACGTTGAGGGGCAAAGTCAAGTGAAAGGAGTGCTTCCCTTAAGAAGCAAACAGTCTAGTTGTTGCTTCCCTGCTGCTTATGCTCTTCGTGAGGGACTTAATTCAGAGCAGTGACTAATAGCAGGAATTCCACTCCCTGTGGAGGGGAGTTTGAAGCATGTGGCCCTCTAAAGTCACACTGTGGGTGGCCACCCATATGTCACCACCCTCCTCCATCCACTGCTGTAAGTCTTTGCATGATACTACATAGCTTCTAAAGTTGTCACTTACATTCTCTCCTTTGATCCTTACCAGATCCTTGTGAGACAGGCTGAGCAGAGATTAGTTTCTGAATTTTATACACAAGGGAATTGAAGTCTGCAGAGGAGGTGATATATCTAAGTCAGTAAGTGACAGAGCCAGGATCAGGGCTCAGTCTATTAATTCCATCCCAACAGTTTTTTTCTAACACATCATGAAACTTCCAAGTAAAAACAGCTCTGGGAGATGCTGAGTGTAGGATGGACGGATAAGATCAAATTCCCCAAATGAAACTTTGGCTGTTCAAATAACCTCTGAATTCCAGGTTTCAATATCGAAGAACCCAGACCTCCTTTGACCTTCTCAAAATCTCAGTTGGTGACCTGCCATGATGCCTTAATGTTTTGTGAGTTTGTCTCTTCCGCATGTTAATCACTATCTATCTCAGCATTTCTCAAACTTCTTTTTTCATTATCTCCCTCCAAGAGATTTTTTTGGACCTTTTTTTCCCAACTGTCCCCTCACTTTGAAATTTTAATACCACAGATATATTGTGTATCTGTTTATATACTGTCTACCATATGTATAAGTGTACTTTATACATAAAACTAGTAAGATTTTTTTCATCCCCTTAAGAGCCAATTTTTACTCCTTGGGTTCAGTATTACCCCTGTTGAGAATGCATACCATAGTTCAAAACTATGAATTCAGTAAAAAAAAAAATGTTTTAAAGAAGGAGGAGGAAAGAAGAAAGAAAGGAAGGAAGGGAGGGAAGAGAGAAAACAAACAACAAACAATAAAACAAGTTAGCAAAGACACAAAGCACTAAACTGAAAGTGGTCCTCAATTTCCCAATAGTTACAGCTTTTCCTGGTAGTATAGAGGCATGTGTTGGGGTTTCATTGTGGCCAAAGTCTTTCCAATATGCCCGTCCAAAGCCGGTGCGGAGCATTCTTTAGTCATTCTGTGAGCAAATCACAAGAAACAGGCTGGGGCTTGGAACAGACTTACCTTTCAGAAACTAATTCCCTCGGAGCAAAATAGAGCATTTCCTCTGACCAAACATAATCCCTGTTTGTGGTGTTGGGCAGGTCTCTAAAGAGGAGTGGAAGCTTCCCTTGAGGCACGTCTAATGAATTCATAACTTTACCTATTGATAAGCAACAGCAGTGGAGAATATATTGGAAATCACCCCTGCTTTCCTCCACACCTTGCCTACCAGATCAGAGAACTAGAAAAACTGCTCAAAATTACTACTACAGATGAGAAAGGAAAAGCCAGGCAGGTGGCACTGACTTGCCCAAAGGCCAGCAGCCAAGTGACAAAGCTGGAACTTGGACTCTGCCTCATAACACATGAGCTCCTCTCCCAGAAGAGCATCCACCTCAGACGTGTTCTCCTTTTGTTACACTTGCTTGAGCAGCATCAAACCGCGGCTGTTAGTACACAGAGAAAAAAACATCTTTAAATAAACACCAGCAAGTCTGTTACAGCTGAAGATGTATACTTAGTGTCTCGGGGGCCAATATGATTTAATATTGCCGATATTAAATAAAAGTTTGGGAGCTGGGTAACAATCGCAAGCTGTGTAGTCCCTTTCCACCTTCAGGAATTGACTACAGAGAGCAAACAGCTCCGATGTGAAAGTGAGTTTTGCTGTATTGCCAAAGACCCACACAAATGATGCTTCCTTGAGCTGGCCGCCAGGCTTTGGTATGTGTGAAGGTAGAAGGCGAGGCCACAGCTGCATGGGTACATAGATGTCAGACACACACACGCATATTCCAGTGATGGGCTACATTCACCAGGACTGTCTGATCTCAGTGGCAAAGCCAAGTCAATTAAGAACCAGAAAAAAGTCAAACGTGGGTATCAAGGCTAAGGCCTGAGCCACTTGCAAAGCTATAAGGGAAGAAACATGTCTCTCTACCCTCAGACTTCACACTCTACCTCCTTAACTTCTCCTTCCAGACCCAGTGCTTTCAGGATCTCAGATTTTTGGGTAGTACCCTATCACAGAAGAAAATGGGGGCGACATGGCTTTGCAAGCCCTGTTGGACTCAGCACCCCTGCCGGCTGTGTGACCTTGTTTTATTTATCTTTCATTATCTTTTATTAAAGCAAACAAAAGCCCCACTTATCTAGTACCTACCATGTACCAGGCACCCACTTTACAAAGAATATCTCACTTAATTCTCAATAATAACTTATTTAATTCTCCTAATAACCCTATCTCCATTTTATAGATGAAGGAATTGAGTATCAGATAGGTTAAGTAACTTGCCAAAGTCACTCAGCCAGAAGTGAACCCAAGCACTGTGTCTCCAGAATCAATGTTTGATGCCCCCCTCACCACTAAGGTAAGTGACCTTGGGCAAGTCATTGAACCTCTCTAAACCTTAGTTTACCTGTCAGTAAAATGAGAATATTAATACTCCTCTGGACAAGGAAGGATAAAGGTTTGTTGCAGGGTTTAAATGAGAAAATGTTAAGGATTTAGCAGGTTGCCAAGCACCTTGTAAATACACTGTGTAATAAACATGTCCATTGCAGGGCGGGGGTGGTGGTGTTTGCCTTTCATAAATGGATCAGATTGAAGTGGAGGCCTCTCCTCCACACACCCATCATGAGTCTGGTGGACCTAGACTCTTACCACAGTCTTCTTGCTAATGCCTCACCTTCAAGTTAAATTGGTCTATTGTTCACTCAACAAACATTTCCTTAATCCCTGAACAAGAAATGTTGTGTCACTTTGATTGAATGAGTTGACCAATTCAATGAGAACTAAAAAACCTGAGTGATGTGTTACCTTTAGTTGCAGTTCAGTGATAACATGATTCCTTCTCTTCTTCCTTACAGTATGTTTTCTCTTTGCACCTTTATGATTTTTGAAATAGTGTACAAAAAAGGATAAATAAGAGAAACTGAGATAAAAATGACCTGGACAGAAAGCAAAAGAGTGAGGCTGAATTCCAAGAAGTACCATTACTTTTAGAATAAAACCCATGCACACACACACAGACACAGTTGCAGGGAAATATAGATTTCACAGCAAATGCAATCACTATGGAGCAGACAGTGAGACAAAATCACAGAGTGTGTGGTTGTCCTGCAGCTGAGGGACAAATGACAGGATTTCCTTGGCCAGCCAAAGACAGATTGTTGCATTATTCCATTAATTGTGTGTAGCTTGGCTTTTCCAGACCTTTCTGTGGCAGACTAATCCGGCTCTCACTTGCCACTGACTGAGCCATCTCACTTTTATCCAAGTCTGCCTAGAATATCTCTGAGATAGAGGTCCCTGCCACACATAGTTTGCAATATTGAGAGCTCTTAACTGAAGATAAACACACTGATGGTGAACATCTAGTAATACATGATTTCTAAAGAGGACATTGGTTTAAGGAGATAAAATATGCTGGAAGATTCAGTCTTTATCCTGGCTTTATTTTAAGTCCCATAAACTGTTGGCAGATCTGGGCTTACATATGAGCAATTGCCTGTGTTGTTTCATTTGAGAGGAACAAGGAAGGATCTCCTGTCCAAATATACATCACCCAGGTGTTTCAGTACCTACAATTCTAGCATTAGAACAATTTCCTTTGGTTATTCCCCCAAAAGATCTTTTTTAAACTGCAAGAATTTCTGGGCAAAATAGGTATCAAGATCCATCCATCCATTTTCTGCTAGCATTTAGTTTTCACATCCTTTAAAGAGCTGCTGGTAAAGAAGTTGATGGCAGTAGGCTGAATGGAAAGGGAACATTTTGATGTTCACTATTTGGAAAGCGTTGGCATCTATTTGGAAGTCTCTGAGGCATCATGGAGGCTCCTGTGGAAATGAGAAGAGTGTCAGGCTTGGGAGGGGGCTTGAGGGGGGCACCAAAGGGGCAGTAGTGAGACTGTGATGCCAAATTTTGTCATTGCCAGACTCTGGCTGGTGAGGGAGAAGGTATAGGAGCATGAGTGCAATGTGTGCTCCAGGACTCCTGCTGGAAGACTTACTGAGGTTTGTATTTTGAGCAAGGCCAGCCATGTCTCATCACAACCAATCAGAGAAGGAAAGGGAAATGACGGAGGAGGACACAGAATTTAGAAGACGCAGTTCCAGGTGCTAGGCCTTGACCTTCGGCAAGCTACTTAACCTCTTCTGATCTGATCGAGTCTTCTTGTCTAAAAGATGGGACAAGTTTGTGTCTGCCTTTTGTGATTGTTGGGAGAATTAAAGTAAATCAAATAATTGTAAAGAATACTTAGTAAACTATAGAACGCTCAGAAACAAATGACAAACCCATGTATGCTTGTACATCTTTCTCACAAAATCAGCCCCACCAGGAGGAGTCAGTGAGGCTGTGGCCTCCTCACTTAACACTGACCCCCATCCACCAGCCCACCATGCTTTCTTAAAGAGCTGCAGTCTGACTTGTGGATCTTACAGATTGCTGAGCTACAAATGTGGCGATACTTGTGACCCTCTAGCTCAGTGTTTCCCAAATTTGACTGAACTTTACAATCACCTGGGAAGTTTTAAAACATAACCTCACCAAAGCCACACTCCAGATCAATTAAATCCACATCTCTGTGGGAGGGACCCAGGCATCAATATTTGTTAAAGCTCCCAAGTGCTTTCAATGTGCAGCAAGGGTGGAGAAGCATTTTCCTAGCTGAGCAAAAGAAAGAAGGATGCAACTAGAAAATTATTTTTTTTCTCATAAAGCAGAGAGAAAAATGGCTTCCCAACATGACATTGATAAGAAGCCAATAGCCAACCTGGTAGATCAGAGTCAGGAAAGAAACGATGAAAAAGGGTTGTGGAGTAGAGTTGGTGTATCGCAGGCCACTCCCGATGATTTTTCGATCAATATAAAGCACAAATCTTGAAACTCTCTCCCCTCTTGCTCTCTTTTTTTTCCTCTCTTCCCCTCTCCCCCAACCTTCCAACCTTGACTTTTACTTTTCCCACCTCTCCCTTTCTCCATCCCTCCCCCTTGCTCTCATTTTACTAAAGGGCTCTGAACCCCTAGTTTCCATTGTAGCCACTTACTCAGATCTAGTAAGTTATTTCAGGAGTCCTGTGCAAACGTTTGCCTGTACTTCGTCCCTGCCCACCCCCCTCCAGCGCAGTGGCTTCTTCAGCCTTTTTACTGGTCCTGCTTCATGACAGTTCCCTGTGTCTCCCCATCTCACGTGTGGGTGAGTGTGAGTGTGTGTCCTCTCTAGGGTTTCCTTTCCTCTTCCTGCACGTTCTAAAAACCCCATTTTCCACCCACGCTTGCCTGTGCTTTCTCAGCTGTTTTCCAGCATACCCACATCCCTCTCTGAAGCCTTGGTCTCTTTGTGAATTTTTATCTACCTTTACACGTTCACATGCAGTCAAGCCTGATGAATCAGAATATTGGGGGAATGGGAATTCAGGGGAATTTTAGTTTTCTGGTTAAGTGGCACTAGCTTGAAACCACTTTTGTTTTATTGTCGGGGAAAATGATGAAATAGAAGCCCAGAACCCAGAGGGTCCTTAGGGAATACCTGGATGAACCTTCCCAAAGGCAAAGAGAGAGAGGCTGTCTGCAGTTAAGATGACTACCAGTTGGACCCAAGGCCTGTGAGTACCAGCACCAGGTCTAAAGACCATCTCTCCTGATTTCAAGACCAGGGTTCTTTCAGAGCACTCTCTCGACATAGCCTGCAGAATTGTTGATTAACCAGGACCAATCAAAAGTAAGTTGCATTTTTGAAGTGAACTCTCTAGTTCTCTCCTAATGTCATAGGCCCATAAACTTCACTCATCAATGTGGTCTGCCTGGCCCCAAATGCCTTTCAGTTTGCGATGCCTGCATCTCTAGACCATCCTGCTTCTAAGGTCTGAAATCATGGACCTGATTAATATGTCCACCACTCACTAGACTGCAGATTGATTTTTATTTTTATTTTTTGGCTGCACCACATGGTATATGGGATCTTAGTTCCCCAACCAGGGATCGAACCTGCACCCCCTGCATTGGAAGTGCGGAGTCTTAACCACTGGACCTCCAGGGAAGTCCCAGCACATTGATTTTTAAAATGAAAGCCCATTCCCACCTTGGAGACATTCCAGGCTTGGTTGGAGAAGGGGAAAAGCCCAGACATCAGAACACCTACTGAAAGGGATATCAAGTTTCTCATTTTCCTTCTTGTTAATTAAATATCCACTGTTAACTCGATGTTTTTTTGTTTCCTAAATGAGGTATTGCAGAGAAAAAGTGGGTCAATGGAGGGCTCTGACAGGTTTTGTCCCAGTTAATTTAAGTTTTGCCATATGTTGTTTGAGAAGCGTGTGCTAGCTACAGGTCCTCGCGCTGATTAGCAGCCAACCTGAGGGGTTTTCTTTAGACTTCCAATTCTCTTTCAAGAGAGGAAGGTTAGAAGGCAACAGAGCTGGGTGAACGAATCCAAGCAAAGCTGGAACGCAGCTTGTTGGTGTCAATGGCCTCATTACTCTATACCAGAGAGCAGAGTTTCTGAAACTCGGCACCCTTGACATTTTAGGGTAAATGATTCCTTGTTGAGGGGGCCTTCCTGTACATTGTAGGGTGCTCAGCAGGATCTATGACCTCTACTCACTGGATGCTGGTAGCATCCCACCCCCAAGCATGAAAATCACAAATGTTTCTGGACATTACATTGATTGGGTGGCAGATTTGCCCCTGGTTGAGACCCACCACCATAGAGACATAGCCCACTTAATGACCAAGAGTGGTTATTAAATAAATCCTCAACAGTAGTATATGAATACCTGGAAGACCTTAGTCTCTCTGAGTCCAGAATCCTCTGGTTAGTGGTTGGACTGGATGATTAACTGAACTTTGAGCTCCTGGAAGCCTGTGAGAGTTCTCCTCTGTTGGCAGAGTCCTGCATGACTCGATTACCAGAGGCCAGAGCAAACAAAGTCATGATGAAAATTCCTGGATTCAAGCATTGCACCCATGTCATCCACCAAGAATATGGTGAGCATGTACCCTTAGCCCAGGCTAGTCCTAGGATCTTTGCTGGTTAGAGGAGTGGAGGAGGCAACCATTCAAGGAAATTAGAAACAGGGTATAGTTAAAAGGACACCAGACTGAATGCCCTGTGCTTCCAATTACTAGCTGTACAAAAACACTGAACCTCTCTAAGCCTCAGGCTCCTCATGTAAAGATAAGGTCTAGATAAAGGCTCTCATACCAAGTAACCATTCAATAAATGTATTTCCTCCATCTCATTTACAACTCTGACTAAGCCTTAAGGACGTTAATAGCCAGGCTTTTGCTTTGAGCAAAAAACTGTAAACTGTGTCCGGCTGAGGAAGGCCAGGAGATGGGGCCCAGTCACAGGAGGAAGAATTTTGCCTGCAGGATCCCTGTAAAAAAATTTGAGTAGAGCAATTTTTTTTTTTTTTTTGCGGTACGTGGGCCTCTCACTGTTGTGGCCTCTCCCATTGTGGAGCACAGGCTCCAGATGCGCAGGCTCAGCAGCCATGGCTCACGGGCCCAGCCGCTCCGTGGCATGTGGGATCTTCCCAGACTGGGGCACGAACCCGTGTCCCCTGCATCAGCAGGCGGACTCTCAACCACTGCACCACCAGGGAAGCCCGAGTAGAGCAATTTTTAATGGAGGAATGTTTTGTTAACCCTGAGGTGGAACTCATTAGTTAGGTGCATGCTCTCTAAAGCATGCTTTGCTGGCTCTTACCACTAGGTAGCAGGCATACACCCTTCTATGGAATGAGGAGCTCAGAAGATCCCCAGCCTGCTGAGCCTCTACCACTCATCAACTAATGCCTGAAAGCCACCTCAGTCCTTTACACCTTGTGATTGATTTTATCAGATCCTTTTGTGAGTAAAAGTTTGATCATGGAAGAAGAAAGCAGGAGGATAATTAATGCTGGAGGGATTAGTTATATAATATGATCATGTGTATGTTGTTATACATGTGGTTATATATATATATATACATACATACATGACAATGTAGTATGTGTGTGTGACTATTATGTGTCATTTTATGTCATTTACGTATATGTATGTATGTGTATATCCCTAAACTTCTCCCAAAATATATTTCAGGAGCCTAATAGTCATATTCCAATTAACTCCTTGCTATTTGATATTCCATCCATGGCAAGCCCAAATCAACCAACATAACCACCTATCTAGAGGATATAATTGATGCTTATTTTGACTACCCTGAAACATTATAATACCCATTCTCCAAAGCATATAAATTCTGGCCTCTTGATAATGTTCTCTGTGAGAAGGGTATCTGATGCCTTTCATGATCCCAGGATGTGTGATCCACCAGTGCTTCTTTCTACATGGCTGCACCAGACAGAATAAGTGCCGAACTTGCTGACAAGTCGATTAATGTAATCCAGTAACACAGGAGGCCCCTAAGCCCTCCAGTGATCTGTGTGCAGTTGCTCAGGAAACTTGAGAGAAATAACAGGTAGTGTTTGCCCCTTTAATGACTTACACGTACTCATAAACGTGCTGTTGATGCTAAGTCATACCGAATATCTCCTTCCTGAAGGCAGGGGAAAAAAGGTAAGGCACTCTTAGTCTTTGAAGAGCTTGAGAGAATATTAAAAATGAATTTTAAAAGTTTCCTTTTCCTGGAATAACCTTTTCTTTATGATGGCAACTTTGCAGTCTTGAGAGCCTGGGCTGGCTGGTGGTCTCAACTATCAGGGCTGGAGTCTGAGTCCCAGGGGCTGCGTTTCCTCAGAGTGAAGGCCAAAGGATGGGTTTCATTTAACCTGCTCACTCTGGTACCACCTAAAAAAAAAAAACTATCGGGGCTAAGACTGGCCTGAGAGTGTCATTTGTCATTTGAAAGGACTTTTTTTTCCTGTATAAATATTTGAGAAACTTCTATACTAGGGCTGAACTTTAATCAGCTGGGAAGGTACTGCAAATGGAGGGTTAATCCATCACAATGTCCAGGAAGAGACAATGCCCAGGTCTTAAATTCTTTCCAGACAGCACAGGACAAGGAGATCAGCACCCTTTTAGGGAAGAACAACAACAAAAAAGGTGCTACACCTTTAAAAATAAGATTGTCTTTTCAATGCTCAGTAGTTTCCTTAGAGGGGGTCAGACAGAGCAAGTTTCTTGAAGCTTAAAGATCAATTAATTTAAGAAAGAAAAGATTTCAAGTGTCATAAAACCTTAGTTAAATCTACCAATTTCCCTCATTCTTGCCTTCCCCCACCCGCTGCCATTCTCCAAAGCAAGAGGTGCAGGAGCATGAAATGATGTGAGCTAAATTTCTCTGTTTGTGTAGGAAACATATTTCCTTGACTATAAAGGCACACAACACAGAGACAGATACACACACACACACACACACACACACACACACACACACACACACACACACACACACACACACACACACACACACACACACACACACACACACACACACACACACAAACAAATTAAGAACACAGTATTCATCATTTGTCCTCCAGGTCTCAGGTTACAGAGTCCTGTTTACAATAGTATTTCATTAGATTTACTTGGACTTCATATCTTCTACATATGTGGTGTTTAGTCATACGGTGGGTAGGGGTGGCAGCAGCATATAACAAAGCATGATTATTCTCTAGCTTTTTCTCATGGCCACATTTACAAAAGAAGAATGAAGAGGGAAAAAAAGTCTTAGAGATAGGAGAGAAATTCTCCAGTTGCCAATATCCATATTTTTAGGGGGTAGGGTGGATCTGTGCTTCTGATGTTTGCCAATAAGGCTTTGCTTCTGGAAGCTTTCCCTGTAAGCACACCAACACCGCCCTTAATGCACCAATCCAGAGTAGCTTTTGGCACTGGATTTCAGGAACCTTCCTAGGAGCACATCAAATCCATGGAATCCAAGGATTGAATTGAATCCTTCAGGTGCCCAATTGGGGGATTTTTTTTTTTCCAGAAAAGGTCTGTTGTCTCCTAGAGGAGGTCTCTTTATTGAGGTTTCATTATAGATGTTCCTGCAGCCCCTGCCCTCCAAGTGAGATGCTGTTTACAATGGCATTCCCAGATGATCATTCTTAGACTAAATCCAAAACCCCCTTAAAGTTATCAAAGCATCTCTCTTTTAGAACATTACTAGTTTAAATGGGTGTTGCGTGCATGGTATGTGTCATAAAGTCATGTTTTAATTATAAACAAAATAAGATGAAGTTTCCTGGTCAGAGAAAATGAGATTATGGGGGGGGTGCGCACGCGCACACGCACGCCTACGCGCACCCACGCGTATGTGCGTGTGTAAGAAGCTCTCCACCAAGGCTTAACATCTTAGAGACATTTGCAAAATATTTCTCTTGAAAGAACCTCTTAGAAGCAGTATTTTTAGGCATATTGGGTTCTCCATAGGTAGAAGAGAAATCTACTAACAACCCTCAGATTAAGTAAACCTCCTGGTGATGCCATTCTGCATTTCAAACAGCTGATTGTGTCTTTTTAGGTAGGTGGCCGGAGGCATTTGCATTTTGGGAGAGGATGGTGTATGTTTTCTCCCTCCATCCCTCTTCCTGCTATTCAGACTTGGCTCTCTCTCTCTCCCAAAAGAAAAGGAAAAAAGAAAGGTGCCAGTCTGTAAGATCATTCAGAGGGGTGAGCACCTGAGTTTGAGAAAAACTTCTGGACATGGACAACATTAGCTCACCAGCTGTCACTCATGACAGTTTATTTCAATCACACATTTGCTTAAATTGCTAGCTAGTGAAAGACCATCACACATACTCCTCCCCTGTCCCTTCCCCACATCACCACCTGCTACCACTCTTGAATTTAGTTCAATAAACAACCCACACCTCTGTAGACCTGGAAACCTATGAAGGTTGGAAAGGGGAAATCACTGACCCCAACACAGAAAAAAACTAAGACAACACAGGAAAGCAGGCATCACACAACAGGGCAATCTGAAGAGAGGCAGCTTTTCTGTCCTGGGTTAACAAATTATTCCTATTTCAGTAACATTGGAACATAGGATCAAGAGCTCATTTTCCCCATCCCACCGCACCCCCCATCACTTCTGTATCCTGTCTGCCCCTAAAGTCTCCTGCTACAAGCAGCACCCAGGGAGGCATTCAGCCCAGGGTAGGATTTTCCCACTGTTCCCCACAGTAACTAGGAGTGTGCTGTCACTGCTGAGAGCCTCAGCTTGCTGCAGTCTTACCAATATGCTCCAGAAAGCACAGCTTTCATCACCGAACATTTGTATTCCGCCTTATTTCCCTGAGTCAGACCACAGAGAGCAGGAGATGAGGGTCTTTCACTTGAGAGAGTATGGAAAAGGGAACAAATGCTACTAAGTCTGGTGAATCAAAGGCGTAGGAGAATAGTGAACCAGTGGCACTTGGGGGTGAGATTTTGAATCGATTTGAAAGATGCTTGTATTAAGTGCAAAAATGTTTCCTGTTCATAAGGAAAACTGTGTGGCACTGCCTTTTAAAAAGCATTTGCAATGATCTCTGCCTTAAAGGCTGAGCAAGGATGCTCAGTCCTCAGTCTGCCTTTCAATTGCTTTGAAGTGGCTAGATTGCACTGCACCCCCCACCCCCAAATATAATTTAAAGGGTCTTGTTTTTTTCAGTCCTTAATCATGTGGGGTACATCCACCTGATAAGCTCTGTTTGTCCTTCTTAATGTTTCAAAATCAGCCTGGCTACTTTGCTCCTGAATTTCTGGATTTTCCCTGTGGCCACTAGATCACCCCTCCACACACTCACACACACACACACACACACACACACACACACGGGGGGTGGGGATTCTAACTGTTGCTTCACTCTTAACCAGGTAACAATTCATTTAGGTTACACCAGTCTGTAAAAACTGTAAATGCTATTTTATTTTAAACATTTTAAGTTTACAAAAAAAAAATCAATGATTGGTACCTTTTTACACTCTCAGATTCCTGAATATGGACAGATCTTCAAAGGGAGGAAGGAGTTCTCATATGAAATTTAAGATAGACTGTCCTGAAGGTTGTGGGGTGGGGTTTTGTTGTGTTTTATCTCATTTTTGTTTTTAAGACACAATAAAGCTAAAATGTCAAGTTTCTGGGAGAGATCCCCTTGCGGTTTCAGTCAAGGAGCATATCAGAGCACAGACAGGAGACCCCAGCCTGGTGCTTGCCGGCCCGCCCCGGCTGTCCAGGCATATTTGGTAGCGCACGGGTTGGGAGCCACTGGGACAATCACACCTCGCATTCCCTGGCGGGCTGCTGGTGGCAGGTACACGAGCCATACTCGTTGATGATGACCAGGGCTCCCTCAATGTGGTTCGGTTTGTAATCAACGTAGTATTCCTGGGCAGACATGGCAGCCATCTGATGCATGGTCTGTTTCTGCTTTTGCTTCCTGCGCTGCGTCACAAAGCACTGTCTGAGCTGCCTGAGACTGGCTGGGAAGCACTTCCAAGAGACATAGAGCACCAGGACCACGATGAGGAAGGAGAAAATGAGGGCCATGGTGCCGGTGACCACCTTGTGAATCTGCACAGCGTTCTCGGCGTGTTCGCCGCCGGGGAGGGCCACTGTAGCCAGCTCAGGCGTGCTGTCGGGCTGCCCCTCCCTGCCGTCAGCGAGAGTGGTGGCCGGGCCGGCGGGGGATCCCAGGTCGCTGCGGTTGGTGACGGCGGAGAGCAGGTGGCCGCTGGTGGGCTCGGCCCCCTCCTCGCACAGGTGGAAAGCGTACACGGCGTCCAGGACGTCCTCGCCCTGTGCGTACTCGGGGCTGGCGCACTGCAAGTTGCCATCGTAGCGCCCCTGGAAGTTGCTGAGCCACGAGGCCAGGGCGCACACGTTGCGCCCACAGTCCCAGAGGTTCCCGGCCAGGGTGACGCTCGTCAGCGACTTCCAGGAGTTGAGGATACGGGGCTCGATGTAGGTGAGACGGTTGGAGTCCAGCTGCAGGGACTGGAGGTGTGGCACGGTCTCGAACACATGGGGCTCCATGTACTCGATCTCGTTGCCCGACAGGTCCATTTTCTCCAGGTTCCATACCCAGTCCAGCGAGCTGACCACAATGGCCACCTTGTTCCTCCTCAGGCAGAGCGAGTGCAGGGAGATGAGGCGGGGGAAGTGGGCAAAGTTCACCTTGACCAAGTCGTTGTGCTCCAGGTGCAGCTCGGTGAGCTTGAACAAGCCGGCGAAAGAGTTGCGCGCCAGACTCTTGAGCTGATTGTATCCGATGTCGAGAAACTTGAGGCTGCGGCAGTCCTGGAAGATGCGCACGGGCACGAACTGGATGGCGTTGGCCCGCATGTGCAGCGTGGTGAGCTTCCGCAGCCCGTGGAAGAGATCGGGCGCGAGCGCCTGCAGCTTGTTGTACGAGAGGTCCACGCTGCGCAGGTTGGGCATGGGCCGGAAGGTGGTGTTGGCCAGTTGGGTGATCTGGTTGGAACTCAGTGTGAGTTCCTTAACTCGGCGCAGTTTCTGAAAGGCGTCCCCCTGCACCGAGCAGATGTGATTGTGATCCAGATAGAGCCACGTGAGCTGCATTAACCCCGTGAACTGGCCGGCGCGCAGCTCCGAGAGGCTGTTGTAGCGCAGGGACAAGCCCAGCAGGCCGGACAGGTTGTGGGGCGCCTCGGTGAGGTTGAGCGCCTCGCAGTACAGCAGCCGCCCCTCGCACCGGCACAGCTGCGGGCACCCGCTGGGGGCAGCGGGCAGCATCTGAAAGCAGGCCCCCAGCAAACACAAGACCACCCCCGAGGGCCTCCTCAGCAGCCAGTATAGACAGAGACCGAGCAGCAGGAAATCCATTAGCGAGAATCTTTCCAGAGAGGCTGGAGAATGTCCATTGGAAGCGCTCGGTCAGAAATCTACATCATATTTTATTCCGAGGGAGGGGGAGCGGGGGAGGGGGAGAAAAGGGCAAAAATCAAATAAATACATTGAAATAAAGCAGGACCCCCCTCCCCAAAGCCACACGTTCACCTCTAAGCATGCAGAAAGCTGAGCAGCATGGAAAGTTCACAGCCACGTAAAGATCAAAGAGATGGTGATTTGGTCCATGTTAGATGCTGCAGCAAAGGGAGGAAAAAAAAAAATCTTCGGGAAAGAATTTAATTAAAAAGTGTCTTACCCACCCTTTTCCAGAGAGTGACAACCTCCATTCAGCTGCTCCCTTTGTGTGCAGGCTAATTATATGCAGGGCGAGAGAAGACCCCTCTGTGTTTCCGAGGCAGCCCCGGTCCGCGGCCGGCGGATCTGGCAGGCGCACAATGTCTCACTTTGCTGCTCCGCTCGGGGCTGCAAGGGCGGCCGGCGAGGCGGGGAGGCGACTTCTAGGACCCGCAAGTTTCCCAACTGCGTGCGGGAGCCGGGGCTTCGCCTTCCTGCCGCTGTCCTTTCCCTCTGCAGTTCGGACTGTGACGTTGTGGGGAAAAAAAAACTCCAAACTCGGGGCTCGCGACTCCCCAGGATTTGACAGTCTGGTTAATGTCCGTCATTGGAAAGGACCACTGACCGGCGCCACCTTTTGCTCCGCGGAGACCGCCTGACGTTCGCGCCCGGGGCGGCTGCGGAGAGCGGGCTGGCTCATGCTTTGCGGGCGGCGGGGAGGCGCGGGCGGCGGGCAGCTCGGGCGGCGGCGCTGGGAGCGGGGAGCGGCGCCCGGCGCCCGGGCTCCTTCCCTCCGCCAGGCAGTGTGAGGCGCGAGCTTGCACCGGCACCTACTGCTCACTGAGTGTCGTAAGCTGCTCACGATTGTGCGTCTTCCCGGAGCACCTCAGACATGGGCAGATTGAAAAGGGGTGGGCAGAAAACCAACATTCTCCCGAGCCACTAAAGTAATATATGTTCTTTGATGAAATGGAAATAACTTTCAGCTTTTTGGTCCATATTTCCAAAATGAAAAAAAAAAAAAAGGAGGGGGGATGGACGTTTGGAAAAGCATCATCAACGACAAGATATTTCCAAGTGGGAGACTGAAATATTCTGTTGCGCCCTCCCCTTCCCTTTGGGGAACGTTCCCCCCTCCCCCTTTAAAGCTGTCTACGTGTAAGAGATACGTAGGAATCTGTAGAGAAATCAACATTTGGTCCTTTGCTTTAGAAAAGCAACTTGAGAGAAGCTAGAGGAAAGCAACGATTGTGGGGATTTGGCTGAGATTTTTCTTTTTTCCCTTGCGGGCACTCGAGTTCTGCAGTCAGCCAGCTCTTTTAGGTGGTGGATGGGGGAATGCTTTCCAAACTCAGCGGATTTGGAAAGCCATCCTGGTCCCGGCGGTGGACCTAGAGTGGCAGAAACCTATGTCTGTGTACAGGGAGTTTTTCTAGCCCGAGGTCCCTCCGGGGCTTCACCAGTCTCCATAGATGTCTGTGGGGTCCCGGGTGTATTAAAGAAAGATTCTAATGTCTGACACCGGGAGGGCTGACCCTGACGTGCTGCTCATGGTGATTACAGAACCCTGCAGTACACTTCGCTCCAGGAGAATGTGCGAGAGTATGAGAGGAGAAGGGGTAGTTTAAACCCTCATTAAGCCTACCCCTTTCTATATATACACCCGTACTTAAGCTTTGAGAGTGTTACTAAATTGTATCATCTGAGCATGAAGAGGTCTTGGCCTGATTATTTCCATTAACACTCATTTATGGATGGGCTCCTTAAGCTTCTTATGTTGAGCTCTGTCTTGTTCCAACTGGTCTGGAGACGGTCTGCATTGCTGTTGTCAGGGACCTGTTGGTCATCTGTTAAAAAAAAAAAAAAAAAAAAAAAAAAAAAAAAAAAAAAAAAAAAAAAAAAAAAAAAAAAAAAAAAAAAAAAAAAAAAAAAAAAAAAAAAAAAAAAAAAAAAAAGAAACCCTGCTGGAAATGAGTAGATAAGCCTACCTTTTTGACAAATATGCCCAAGGAGGCAATAGGGAGAATCCAATGTGAATTTCCAGCTCCTCACTTCTAATTCCCATCATATCTGACTCTTAGGAACTGAAAATAAGTGGGCATTATCTATAGTTGTGCTCTCATTGATAAGAATGAGGTGGATTACCAAAGCTCCAGGGTTGGACTAGCTTTGGACAAGTAACTAAGTTGCTCCTTACATTCAAGCTAAAGACACTACTAACCAGTGGAATCAAAGTCACCAAAGACTAGTAGTACTTTTCAGGAAAAGTTATATGAACAGGGGCATGAATCATTCCATTTCGTATTCCTCTGAGCTCTGGCCTGGTCATTCATCTCTGAGATGCATCCTTCAGTTGGAAAGAAAACAAAGCTGAAATGTCCTAGACATCACATGCTGTCTTAGGAGCTAAAAGAGACATTAGAAAATCTGAATTTTGCACATGACGAAACTGAGGTACAGAGACATCGGGTGATTATCTGAGGTCTCACAGCTTGTTACTGGCACAGATAGGTTATTTTCTGTCTCGTACCAAAGTGGTGGCCTTCCTTTCCCATTCTTGATGGTCACCTCTCCAGCACTCTTGCCTCCTGCCTGACTCTGAACTGGGCACTGGCACCTCCAGGGTGCTGCGGAACACTTTAACAGACAGACAATTTCACCATCAACTGTTTTCACCTCTTGCCAAGACAATTATTCCTCACAGCAAGCTGGCTTATTAAGCCATAAACTCTAAAGGGTTGGGGAGCTGGGGCAGGCAGGGGTAAACATTGGCCAACCATTCAGCAAGTATTGTGAGTACAAGCCACCCAATCCCCATGGCTGCTAGGAAGAAAATTCTCCTAATGCAGGCAGCTTGCAAAGTGGTGCTAGAGCCTGCCAAATGGGCAAGAAGAGGTCCCACTTTGGATGTCACTTGATTTGTAGAGCTGGTACAGGGGCAGAAAAGAGTTGAGTGTTGGCAAGAAGGAAGGAAAATAAAATTAAATTCACTGCATTTATATGTGAGCTTTCTTCTAAGTATGATACTCAAAATGTAGAAGATAATGTCTAGGCTGTAATTAAAAAATACATATGTACATATATATATTGCTTTTCACATTATTATCCTGCAAATCATTTCATCTGGATGGTATCTTTAAATCTTTCCCACTTCTAATGTGGCAAGTTTGCATCTTTTCTACGGTTTTAAACCCCTTGGCAGAACCGTATACATTAACAGATTGAAATGAGCTTTATTGAAATTTAGCTATTCTAAGTCATCTAAGTTGCAGAATCCCAATTTATTATGTATTTAAAGCATACCAGCCCTGATTAAATCAATGCAAATTAGGTTAAATAAGAACAACATGAATCAAGTGTTGCAGCAAAGTTGAGTCGAGAAACGACAACTTTTGAGTCACCAAAGCAAGCTGATATAGCTGGTTTTCATGAGTTTTAATGTCATGCCTCTTAGGGTCCAACACACTAAAAAGTAAAAAAAAAAATGGAAAGAGCTCACATAAACTTCTTTCTTTCCTCATGTTTGATCTCTCATAACTCTTTACCTCTCTTGTGAGAACATCTAATGCATCAGGCTGTAATGTGACGATTGTGTATATACATGATCAATCTCTTTTTCTGGGCTAAGCACAGGTTTCTGTTGGTAAATGTCTTCTCCTTCAGCGTTGGATGCTGATGAGAGATATTTTACACACTTTAAAAACACCCTTGTTATTTTCCGTGTTTGTATGGGGAAAGATATTTAGCATGTCTTGCTGAACTGCCATAGTAGCTGAGCAAGAAAGGCACCTCAAGCCATTAGGCCAACATGTGATTGGGGAGTGGGGTAAGAAAGGATAAGAATCTTGAAAACGTGGACTCAGCAAATGGGAAGGAACTCAGGGGTACGTGAAGTATGGATCTGATTGCCAAAACACAATCTGGAACTAAGAGGTGGAAGAGCAAGCTCAATGCAGCTGGAGAGGCCAAAAGTATAATTTGGAGGAGGGAGAGGTAATTAATTCCTCCTCTTCTAAACCTTATACTGATAATTAACCTTTGCATGATAAACCCTCCTTGCTTCTTCTTGGTACTTTATGTTGTGATGGGGTGCTAGGAGGGTGGTCACATACAGTTTTTTTTTTTTCTTGAAATGTTGTACCTCTCCCATTTCATCTCAACTGAAGGCCACCTCCAATTCATTTATTTGAACGAAAATAGTTTGTGAACCTAGAGGTGCAAGTGACAAAAGTCTGAAATGAGCATGCATTCTGAGGACTGGCCTTCCAATAGTAATCTTTGGCAGTGTTCAAGGAAAGAGAAATTCAAGTGGTGATTTTAATGTTCTGTCTTTGCTTGCTCCAGCCTGGACCTTGGTCTTTAAGTGGTTGTCTTTACTTTTCAGTAGCAGTGAGCACTGGCTTTTCTTTAAAAGGAAATGTTTAGATGTAGGGGAGGAGGGTGGGAGTCACAATTTCAAAAGGAGAGAATTAACTCTGTTGTTCCTGTGAGCACACAGCATATAATTGGCCTTTTACAGAGCGCCTCTGAAGATGTATATGGGGCCAAAGGGTGAGGGTTGTAAGTTTTCTTTCAGGAGATCCACTTAGGAGGAACACATTAAATAAAGGTCATTTTTCTTATCAAACTTATCCTCCTCTTAAAACAAGGTAGTAATATGGATAGCACTAAGGCAACACCTAACATCTTGCATTGATATTAAGTCATGGGAGTAAACCAAAAAATGCAATGACTTAGTGCTTTCCTCCTGGAGCTTTAGGTAGGGAAGAGCAGCAAACACTGAGAGACTTAGCCGGTAATAATTATATATGGCCCAGCGCTTGAGATTAAATGTCTCTAGAACATACAAATGCGATGAGCTGACAGGTCAAATGGGACCAATGCTAAAAAGCTTCATTGAAGGAAGTAAAGTGTATGAGTAGTTTAAGGACTCAAGGCTCACTGACTGGAGAGATGGGCATCGTAAAGGCATACCTACGATGGGGAACTGAAATGCATATATCATGATGAGTGGATTAATTCCCTAGTTCTCCTGGGGAAGAAGATATACAGGGATAAATGGAATCTGTGTTGGGAGAGGAAGGAAGTTGGTAAAGGGCTTCCAAACATTCACTATATTAAGACCATCCATTGGTCCCC
>NW_006792152.1:13857-34322 GCF_000442215.2 Lipotes vexillifer | reverse complement strand
CTTTCCCTAGGCCTGGTTTTATAAATACTGATGATAAACCAAGTCTACTTTGTATGATGCATCTTATGTGGAAAGTGTGTGTGACTTTAGGTATGTGACCAACCTTGAGAAATGACAGCACAGCTAGTGTAATAACTTTTGAAGATAACCATTGCTAATTGGTTGATTACCATTTGCCATTAAATGAACTGTAAAATTTTTTTTAAAAAAGGGCTTCCAGGGCTTCCCTGGTGGCACAGTGGTTGAGAGTCTGCCTGCCGATGCAGGGGACACGTGTTTGTGCCCCGGTCTGGGAAGGTCCCACATGGGCCCGTGAGCCATGGCCACTGAGCCTGCGCATCCGGAGCCTTAGTCTCACTGGTGTCAGGATTTAAGTAGCAAAAAGTAACAAACAAACAAACAAAGAAACAAAAAAAGGGCTTCCAATGCTATACTGAAAATTTTAGTTTGCTGTATTCTTCTAGCCTCTAAGACTGAACACCTTAGGGTTATCTGACTTTTGTAATAAATACCTGGGTTAGTTCCTGAGGCCTGTTCTGCTGTCCTGGGCCCCTCTCTACAAGCTTCCTCTGAACTGCCATGTGCTCTGATCATGCCATATTATACCTAACTGCTCTATATACTCTCTCCATCTTTGCTTGCCTTCATTCTAGCCATCTTTCAAGGCTGATGTCAAATTTCCTCTATGACTTTTTTTTTCTTGCCCATGCCACACGCATGTAGGATCCTAGTTCCCTGACCAGGGATCGAACCCATGCCCCCTGCAGTGGAAGCACTGAGTCTTAACAACTGGAGTGCCAGGGAAGTTCCCTTCTATGACTTCTTTTTTTTTTTTTTTTTAACTGCTCCACGCGGCATGCAGGATCTTATTTCCCCAACTAGGGCTCAAATCCATGCCCCCTGCAGTGGAAGCTCGGAGTCCGAACCACTGGACCGCCAGGGATATGCAGGCCTCTCACTGTTGTGGCCTCTCCCGTTGCGGAGCACAGGCTCCAGACGCGCAGGCTCAGCGGCCATGGCTCACGGGCCCAGCCGCTCTGCGGCATGTGGGATCCTCCTGGACCGGGGCACGAACCCGTGTCCCCTGCATCGGCAGGCGGACTCTCAACCACTGCGCCACCTGGGAAGCCCCCCTTCTATGACTTCTTAATTGATTCCCATGTAAAGTGATCTCTCATTCTTCTGAACTATATTAGCAGCTTACCTTTACCAATACTGTTCCTGGTGTGGTTCACTTTATATGAGTGTGGCAGCCATTTCTAATTATAGTATTTTAGAACTGAATGGGACCTTAACATCTTGGAGATTTGGAATAAAAAGACTTCAACTGGGGTTCCTTGCTTTGCCATTTTCTCTCAGTTTGATCCTACACAGGTCACTCCATTATCAGTGAAATAGGACCAAGGATGGCTATCTTAAAGGATCCTTGGGGAAAATTCAATGATATCATGTATATTCGAATTTTGCAACTTGAAAGTGTAAGCATAGGACTAGCAGGCCTGGAGCATGTTAGAAAGGCAGAAGTTTAGGGTGTCTTCCTAGACCCATTGAATCAAATCTGCATTTTACCATTAGCTCCAGGTTAAAATTAAATTTTAAGAAGCATTCTGTTGGAGCACTCACAAATTCTATCCTGAAAAAGTAACTCAAATATCTTTAATTTCCTAGTTTATAATTCAGGAATTGAAGGGCCAGAAATGTTAAGTGATTGCCCAAGATGGGTGCTAGAATTTGACAAAAACCTCACATCTTCTGAATCTTGTTCTCTGTCCTATTAGATTTCAAACACATAGAATGCAAAGTCTGTGTCTATCTCAGTACTTAGCAATTAGTAGGGCTCTTAATAAAGTTTGGTTTTACTGCTGGTAAGGCAGTAAGTATAGAGAGCCCTTGTACATGCTAGCCTTAGGCAGTTCCTGGCTTATATTACACCTCAATTTTCTTATCACTGTCAATCTGTATGTATTTCTTGTGGATGTCTAAGTGTTACCTTTTTATTATAGAAAAATGAAAAATAGGAGAAAAAAACAAGAAAAAGTATTTTAAATGAAGATTGTCACCTAAAATTCAACCACCTGGAGATAAACTATTAAGTTTTGGGAACATATTCTTTTAGAATTTTACTATTTCACATACATCTATATTTTCTAAAAATATGATAACATTATACATATTACTTTGTAACTATTTTTTTCATTGTTGATATATTCCCATATCCAGAATACAAATTGATAGGATCATCTTCAATGGCCACAGACCATTCTATTTATTTTACCCATCTCCCTTTTTTACCAATTATGTTGTTTATTGTTTTTAGCTCTTATGAAATGACTGGGACGAACTTCCTCATACATATACTACTATAGACTAGATGTTTGTGCCCCCCAGAATTCATATATTGAAAACCTAATCCCCAATGTGATGGTATTTGGAGGTGGGGCCTGCCAGAGGTTATTAGGTCACGAGAGTGGAGCCCTCATGAATGAGATTGGTGCTCTTATAAAAGAGACCCAGAGAGCTCTCAGGCCCTTTCTGTCATGTGAGGACACAGTGAGAATACGGATGTCCATGAACTAGGAGGCAGGCTCTCACCAGATACCGAATCTGTAGGTGCCTTGATATTGGACTTCCAAGCCTGCAGAACTGTGAGAAAGAAATGTTTGTTGTTTAACCACCAAGTCTATGGTAGTTTGTTATAGCAGCCTGAACAGACTAGGACATATACCCTTGCACATTTAGGCAACTGTGTCTTTAAATTTTAATTCCAGAAATAATATTGGTATTCAAAGAGTGGGGAGTTTTAAAAGACTTTCAATACATAAGGCCAGATTATCCTCCTGAAAGGTTGTACATATTTCACCCTCAATATCTCTTTTGCTGCTTTCTTCTTCTCCTTGAGAAACCCCACTACACCACAGATAGAAACATCTTTTGGTTCCCTTTCCTTCATCTGGCTGTGGCACCGACTGAGATCCCTGTCAGAATCTGTTCTTGGTAACTTGGAACCATCCTTCCTTCCCATTGCCATTTCCTCCCTCCTTCCTGAAGAGGCAGGTGGAGGCTTGGGCTTTGGGGTCTTCAGTGTTCCTTCTGGAAGCTCACGAGCATTTCATTGCCACATCTTATTAAGTTGCTGTCCAGCCAAATTATTTTTGCAAAGGTGTTAATGTCTGAAAATAGTTTAATGCCGTGTTACTTAAAATACTCTGTGGAGGTAAGAATGTTTAAATATATTTGTGAAATGCACTAGACTCTGTTCTTTGCTATTCACAACACACTATCTCAATCACGAGAAATCTTGTTTTTCATGGTTTCACCCACTTATTTGGGACATCTGTTAACATCAAACCAATGTGCCAAAACAGCTTAGGAAGCATTTATTTAATTGTAAACCCATAGGTATATTTGACTTTAACTTGGCTCTCACCATACCAAGAAGTGATTCTAAGGTTTAGATCTCAAACAAACACTGTAACAGGATGCTGGTGCAAGAATCAGTTTTCTGTCAGGCCCCAAGAATTTATGGGGGTAGCCAGACAACTACAGTTCTTCTGCTTGGTATTAGCAAGTCTTACCTCCTCATCCTAGCCACAAGTAATGGAACCAATTTGATTCTGTAGTAAGTTCTGTCCCTGATACATCTTGGCATTTAATTATCTTGTTTCCCAGATGTTGCTAATTTTGTCTTTGCAGGTAAAATGAAATTCGTGAAGGAAAGACTTGTTATTTTCCTGCTTTTAGTCTCCTTTAATATCTACCTCTAAAGATGTGAAAGACTATCATATACGAGAAACCATATACAAAGAGCATCGGAATTGCCACATTACAGTGATAAACGTGCCCCCTTTCCTATTAGTGCAGTCTGGCACAGTGCTGGCTTTGTAGAGATTCTCGTTGAATCGACCTTATTAACTGGTTTGAATTCTTGCCTAATCAATAGCCTGGGTAATCTGAGCTAAATATAAAAAGCCTTTAAATTACATTGATGTATAGGCACAAATTATTAACCCAGGAAGGTGCAAACTTTTGAAGTCACACACATTAATGCCATTTATATGTGGCTTCATTTCACAGATCTAGTTTGTGTAGGAAATCCCCCACCATCCATGAGCAGTGAGCCTTCTGTAGTAAATTAACCAGTTGGATGCATTTATGTCTTTATTCCATCATCTCCCATTCTCTGGAACCACTTCTTAATCTCTCACAGGCACCTTGAGAATACCTTTTAATAATTTAGCATAAATGTCTGTTGCTGTTCTTATTTTTTTTCGTTAGTTTAAGTCAAATGGAGATTTGGCTGATGAGATAAAGTTAGATAAAATGTGGTGCCTGCCTTAGGTATTCTTAGATCTGGAGTGGAGGTGATGGGTAACAAGGCAGTATGATTCATGCTATGGCAGAGATGTAAGCAAGAACTGGGATTGGAGAGATTTCTCTGGCTAATTGAGCAAGGACAGTCAGAGGAGGTGGGAGAAAAGGAGGAGGGGTTGACCAGATAGACAGAGGGAGGCCACTCAGGTCAGTAGGCAAAGTCTGTGAAAAAACTACAGGGGCTTCTGAGATGCTTATGGTGTCTGGAGCACAGGAATGAAAGAGAGGGGATTGTGGAGAGTTGAGACTGGAGTGTTAGCTCAGAGCCAGATTGGGAAGACTTTCAACCTGGATTATGATTTCCAAAATGTGGGTACAAGGAATATAATCCTGATGATGGTCTTGAACACGAAGGGCAGGGAAAAGGATACTGAAATCAAGGAGAGCAGCTGGGAGCTTCCCATATCTGCCCAAGTGAGATATTGTGTGAGGCTGACTATATTAACATGAGAGATGGACATGACCGGATAAGTACAAAAATAGTTTTGCAATGGGATTGACAATCTTTTAAATGGTGCTTTTTCCAAGAAACAATTTAAGATGATTTCAATGAATGGATTGATTTAGGGTAGATGGGAGGAAAGGAAGAATAAGATGTGAAAGAAAACTCTAACTTATAGAGCTAAGAGTAAGCAGTTAACCCTGGCTGTCCAGTGGTTAGGACTCCGAGCTCTCACTGCCGAGGGCCTGGGTTCAATCCCTGGTTGGGGAACTAAGATGCCACAAGCTGTGAGGTGCAGCCAAATAAATAAATAAAAAATAAGAGTAAGCAGTTAAAGATGTGGACAGAGGTTACATCTGGATCTAAAGATCAGGGAATCCCTGGAACGTGCTTGGTAGTTATAGTGGTCGCAGTATATGCAAATCCTCAGCGAGAAAGATTAGAATACAGCTGATGTACAATCAGAGGTCTTTGCAGTCTGGTAAGGTGCTGTGATGTGGGAAGCAGCTGGGTGATAGGGGGTATATGGCCTGTGCTATCTGCAAAGTATGGTTTGATTAAAGGCTTTCAAATTCTAATTTTTAAGAATCCTATTCTATTCATAAGCAAGTGACACTGCAGGCGTTATTCAGCTTGTGGAATACCAGTTTGAAAAGCTTCTTTTAACGTGATGATTCTCAATGTGGAAGAATAGGAGGGAGCAGAGGAGGTGGAGGTCACTTCAATAGGAGGCACAAAGTAAGGAACACTGCCCAAGTCCATAGTGAGCAGCTTTTAATATATAGTCATGGCCATGAGACTGTGAGTAATAGATATTTCACATGGCTGTGAAAAAGAAAAAATATGGTGGAGATTGACAGGTTTTGAGACGAGCCCAGATGGTCAAGGACCATCAACATTGGGAAAGGCTGCCCAACAGTGAGTAAACCTGCAAAGGAACAGTGCAACACCAGTGCTGTCTGTCTAAGGACTCTGGGTCAACGACTGGCTGATGTTGAGTCCTTCCCCCAAGAGGGTTTGCCATTGGCATCTCATATCAGTGTAAAATCATTCCTTTGTAACTGGGCCTAGCATTACCTTCTCAAACATGAAACAGGTGAGGGCTGGAGATCATGTCCTTCAGAATGTAATTCTGTATTTGCATTTTAGCAGAAGAATTGAGACACTGAATAACTTACTGCAAGGAACTTTTGAAATTTCTGACTCTGTGCTAGGCTAAAACAGTGTTCTGCCATTTACAAACTGTGTGGCCTGGGCACGTGACTTAAGTTCTAAACAGGAGGATTCAACATAGTAAAATACAAGGTAAAAATAAATTTAATTATAATATAGAAAAATAGTTCAAATTCTATTGCAATAACTACTGATATCCATTTCTATTATATGAGACCAAAATTATACCACATAGAATGAAGACAAGAAGGAAAAAGAATCATAAGCACAAATGGTGTTATGCACCTATGACTTAAACTCTTATTGCTCCTTCTTAAGTATCAGTTCATATCTTAGAGGCTGCATGAAAAAAACAAAACAAAGCAAACAAACAAAAACCTTGGTGGTTAAAACAACAATCATTTTCTTTAGCTCATGGTCCTGTGTGTTGGGTCAGATCTTCTGTATAAGCCAGCTTGACTGTGGTTAACTGGAGAATTAGCTGGAGATTGTATAACCTAGGATGGCTTCACTCAAAGGGATGGCGATTGGCAGGCTGTTGGCAGGGGGACCTTGCTTCTCTTCCATGCGGCCTTTCATCCTCCAGAAGTCTAGCTCTGGTGCAACTGTGTGGTGATTGAAGGGTTCTAGAGCAGCAAGAGAGATCAAGTCTCAGTGCACAAGTACTTTTCAGGTCTCGCCTCCAGCAGATTGCTATTGTCTGTTGTCCAAAGCTAGTCATGTGGTCATCCTGACTCAAGGAAAGGAGAAAGAGGCTTCGTCTCTGCATGAGTGAGGAAGAATTTTTGGTCATTTTTGTAGGTTAAATAAAATAGTACTGGCTTAATGTTACTATAACTGTTAAGTACAATACTAAATGCTCTAAAGTGATTTTTATTTCTCAAGCCACATGACCCAAACAGCATCATCCTTAAACACAAGGATCAGTGGCACAAGCATCACCTAGAGCTTGTTAGAAATGCAGACTCTCAGACTCCACCCAAGATATACTTGAATTAGAATCTACATTTTTACAAGATTCCTAGGTGATTCATAAGCCCAGTAAGGTTTTAGAAGCACTGTATCTTTTCTCTGTTCCTCATAATTCCCTTTCCTAGGTTGCTGTGTTCTCCTGTTGAGTGATAGATCTTTGATTTTTAAAGGTGCCAGAACTGTTTCCTCTGTACAATTGAAACAGAACAAACACAGGCTTAAACAGTAAAACAGGTTGCTTCACAGCATGAGAGAGAGGGTATAACATTTTTCTGCTCAATTGTCCTTTGCCTATAAAAATAGAAATTTAAAATTAAAATAACAGTACATAAATATTAAAGAATATTGTATTTAACTGGGAAGAACCATTTAGATGTTAGAACAATTTTTAAAGTAGAAACAGCTAGGCACATATTTATTTAAACTGAACTTTTATATTCCTGAACAGTTGCTTAACTGGATCTTGGTTTTCTGAAGGTTGAAAGATTGATGCTCCAATCTTAAGACCACAAGTTAAATATCTCTAGGAAACGTACAGGTACCTAGGTACTGTTAGGCCTTTATACAAGTAATAAGACCAATGGAACTTATTAAGCTTCTAGCATGTGCAAGTCACTGGTCTAAGTCAAGCATTACTGTAGTTTGTTGGATTCCCTTCATTTCGGCCCCCAGAAGTGAGGCAGGGGAGTATGTAGGAGAGGCTAAGCTTTCCACGATACAAGTTTATTTCACCAGGCTGAGGACAGACGTGAGCATCTAAAGGACCTAGAGCTTTTCTCAACTTTTGACTTTGTTTTAATTAAAGGAACCTGGTTACAATGACCAACACTCTCCTTTAGTTTGCCTTTCACCTCAAGGTTGAACAGAAAGAGAGAGAGAGAGAGAGAGAGAGAAATTTTCCATTAAAGCCTACTGCTGTCATTCTGTATAAAGTCTGCTTTGGATATTTGCTCTTTTCAGAAGAGGATTACTTATCCTTTGAAGCTATAACTAATACTGTTTTCAACGTATATGCTTTGGGGTCCTGTTCTTGTCAATCAATCAGCCCACCAGTTAGGAGTTAACAAATATCTGTTGAGCACTTAACATATGCAGGCATATTCTAGTCTCTGAATAAGACTGAGTAACTTTGTAAGCAAACAGACATATAAGGCAATTTTGAGATACTGAATAGCTAGGGAAAGTTAAAATAGAGCCATGTGGAAGAGAGAAATTGAGGGAAGGGGCCTACTTTATCTAAGGTTAGGCAATGCTTCCTTGAAGAGGTGACATTTGAGTTGAAACCTGAATAATGAGTAGGAGGCAGCCAGTTAAAGCTCCAGGAGATGTGAACTCCAAGGAAAGGGAATAGCAAGAGCCAAGGCCCTAAGGCCAAAACAAGCCTATGTTCATGAATGTGTGAAATAGCTAGCATGCTGGATCCTGTGTGATGGGATTGGAGACACAAGAGGAATGTTGAACACAAGATAACCTCCTTAAAGGGTCGATGTACCTTTTGATAAATCTTCATTTCATATATGTTCATCAGTTCCTCATCAGCTCCACCAAACCTTATAGAGTGATGTCTCTGGCTCTAAAGTAAAGCACATTAATGTATTAAGTCCATTTATTCCTAAAAGTTCTATGAGATTCTACCACTTTCCCAATATATATGTGGAAATCAAGGCATCGAAAACCTAAGCCACTTACTTAACACAGCTGGTATTGGTGATAAGAGATTTTTCTGCATTCCCTAGATCCAAGTATGGGGCACCTAAGAAGGCTGCGTACCAATCAGTCTTTTGGCTGTGTAAAAGCCAAAGAATTCTTCTACAGTCTTCCTTCCCCCTGGGGTTCATCCAGAGGAGACCCAGAAAAAGAGAAGATGGGGTAATTTAAATTTGCCTCCTGGATTCCCACTCCTCTTGGCACCCTCCAACCATCTGTTGGTATTTGTGTAGAAAAAGAATGGAACAGCATACCAACGACCACACACATTCAGAAATCTCATTTTGTGTGTGGGAGTCTGGATTCATTAACAAGTTTCTCGAACTCTCCCTGCACTTATAACACCAGTCTAAACATAATCCAGTAAAGTCATGAGAATAGGTTGATGATCAGCTGTGTGATACTGAGATGGAGTGTCTAAATTCATCATATGCTACTTCCTAGTAAGTCTCTTCTGCTGCAAGTAAGTTGTTTTTTCAACATCCTTTAAGTAAATAATGCTCATTTCAATACTGTATAGCCTCTACACTGTCCTTCTTATTCGAACCCCTACTAAATCCCACTTCCTTTATGAGGACTTCCATTCTCCAGACTATCCATCCAGAAATCCATATAGCCGCCCATCCATTCAACTACCATGTCATGGGTACTTACTCTTTCATTAACTGTGCTAAGTACTAGGATGTATAAGACATTTTGGTTAGTACTCCATTCTTTGAAGATTTCATTCATTAGTGGGGACTCACGGTCCTAGAAATCCATATTAATCCCTACTTTCTTTGAATTATGAGTCATCTATAAACTAAATGTTCTGCTACATGCTGTCTAAAATTGCTCTCTAGTTGTTTCTAAGCCCCTTTCCCTATTTTTTCCCACATTTCTTCCTAGGTTGAAATTTCTCAAGAGCAAAATCCAGATTATATTTCTGGTGTAGTGGTGTGTACTGATCATAGAATTGGAATATCCATGTTTAAATTCTGGTTTTGCCACTTATTAGCTCTGTGGTTTTAGTGTACATTTCTTCTGTATATAGAGAATGGAAGTTGGTTGGGAGGATTTCTAAGATCCCTTTCAGCTCTGACCTTCATGAATCAGTAAATTCTAAAGTACATAACAAGGGCTGGAAAGTGAAGGTGACACTCAGTATAAAGGTGTTGCTAGCTTATTTCAGAGGCTTCTAGTTCTAACCTATTTATGTGGTGGGTGGTCTTCTAACTGTGATGCACCTTTGCCCCCCACTTATAGACTGAAACAGGGTAAATACAGAAACAATAAAAAAATCATATTGGATCCTTCTCTTGAAGCCAGGCCTTTGGACAGGGTCTTCAGCTAGGCAGGGATTCTTTCCCAGTCCTTAGAGCAAGACAGACAGGAGATATACCTGTTTCTACCTTTATCGGGTTGCTGCATCTTACACTAGTACACTAGACATTCAACATTAGCGGTATCAGAATGGTACCACTAATGTTGATGGATGTTTGTTGAACAATTCATAACTGGTGATTAAAGGAAGATAGGATGTTAGGGGTTCAGTGCTATTCTTTGGGAGCTGCTGTCAAAGGGAGAATCCCATCCTTCACCAAACCCTATTACAGACATGAGCCTGGTCTGGTTGTAGCCCTCTCTACTCAAACAGTTGCCTTGAGTTCCTTTGACTATATGCATAGGTTAACTATGTTCAGATAGTAATAACCCTGTATGGGTAATTACTTATTTTAAAGATAGGTCATTCTCTGAATGAATTTAATTTCATCTACCTGATTTCAGTATAATCGGTGTTTGAAGGATGCCTACAAATTTGAAATGTTTTTAATGGAATTCAACCACTTCCTTTCAGTGCAATTGCCTAACAAGGGCTGATGGGTACCAACCATTTTATTATTGTTGTTTTTGTTTCAAACAACTAAATAGTTGTTTCACAAAATGCAACAGGCATATTGCCAAACTTGCCACATCCCTTTGAGCCCAAAGTTTGTTTCATTACATAATATGGTGAATAGTACATCTCTCCTATAGTTGTTATGAACATTGCAAAGGCTTCCGAAATCTTTTTGAGATCCAAGTGTACCGCTCAGGATATTATTCAACCAATGTGGAAAGGAAAGTACTGTTTACTTTGATGGTTTTGCTCTTTCAGAAACCCTGAGAGCTGAAAAAGGAAAGCAATACTGTGTGACTTTGTTGATGTGGCTATAGTAAGGCTGTATCTGGGTCTCCAGTTCCAGGATTCTGTCTACTCTGTTTCCATTGCCAGCTAGAACATCATTCCAGCTGTCATAAACATTCTTGATTTGTAAAGTAAACTACATGGCACTTACCACCCACCTAACTGCAGTGGTGTCAGAAGGGTTAAAATGAAACATATTTAAAAGCCTTCCAGAAAATTTTGATGTTCTGTATAAAGACAATAACAACTCATGAACTGGGTCTCTTCTGCAGCAGGGAGAGCATCTCTTCCTGTAGCCTGCTGGTAAGAAATGAGGCAATGTTTTCCACCCAACTGTTCAGGAACAGATAAGGGAAGAATTGCATGTTAAAGTAATAATCAGAATGTCGGGGAATAATTTTGCTTTGATTCTGAGATTTACCTGCTGTCTTAACCTTGGGAATTATATTTCATCCATTTAATAATTTTAAACAACTCAAGGATAAATGTATATGTTAACTGTCAGAACCTAAGTTTCTTCATCCATAAAATGGGATTAATGTTCTTGTTTTATAGAACAACTTTAAAGAAATAAACTTGCTGATACATATACTGTTAGTTTTAAAGTTGCATTCTACACCTGGGAGGTAGAATGCAACTTTAAAACTTTTTCATTATTATTGTAATTTTTCCAGCATTTAGGATTGTCATTCCCTTCTTTGGCCAACAGGCCATTTCCCAACAAAATGGGGGATGTCGATGGGAAGAGAGCTGTAGTGTTCTAAAGTTTACTAGCTGTTTATCTCCTTGGGCTCCAGCAGGCCTAGTACATGCCTCTAGGACTGAACTATGATTTACCTTCTGTGAACTGTGATACAGTCAGCTGCTTGCCTCACAGAGCGGTTAAGTAAGGAACAGGCAGAATATTTGAAATCACCTCCAGATAATTGTCATGTGGAGGTATAGTCTTTACTTATTTTCATTCTTCTTATTATTTTATTCCTTATCAAGTATGGTATGAAGAAAGGCGACTAAAAATTACTTCATTAGACTTAGACTTAATTATTAATATTAGACTTAACAATTATTAATGTCTTGCCACTATTTCATTATCAGTTGTATTTTAAAGTAAATCATGCATCTCGTAACATTTTACTCCTAAACATTTTTAATATATATCTCAAAAAAAGAACATTTTTATAACCATAATACCATTATCACACCTTAGCAAATAGATTATAATTCCTTAATATTACTAATACACAGTCCATATTCAGATACCTCCCATTATCCCTCAATTTTTTTTTTTTTTGAAGTATATTTGAATCAGGATACAAACCACATCTCCACATTTCATTCTGTTAGGGAGGTGATATCTCTGAATGGGCAGAGGAGGAAGATAACCATAGGAATTCCTCTAAGCAGCTGAGTCCATCAGAGTGTGCTTTATGGACTCAGTGTGCCTTATGAACATTAATATTCATTAATGTTCTAATGTTCTAATGTTCATTAGAACATTAATGTTCTAATGTTCTAATGTTCTAATTAATGTTCTAACATTAATATTCATTAATGTTCTAATGTTCTAATTAATGTTCTAAGATCCCTTTCATTAATGTTCTAAGATCCCATCCCTTTCAGTGCCTTATGGACTCAGTGTGCCTTATGAACATTAATATTCATTCATTCATTCAAGTAATTTTTTTAATGTGCTAGCCACTGTAGCAGGTATAAAGATAAATTCGGCATAGTAGTTTCTTTGACATGCTCATACATAAAAATGAATAAAAGAATCAATATAAGAAAAGTCCATAACTGACATAACATGGAAGAACTCAAAACCTACCAAGTAAATATTTACCATGGTTAGAGTAGAATGGAAAGGCCTCTTGGACAAACAAGAAAGTGTGACTTGAATTGAGAGGGTTTGGTGATTCCACGTGGTGGGGGAGTGGGGGAGATGGCACAAGGGAAAGCATATTATGATGGTTCTCCAGGCATGACTGGAAGTGAGGAGGTCCTGGACCAAGTCTGACTGGTGGGAACAGAAATACTCCCAGGGGAGTATTAATTGGACAAAGTACAGATGCTGGGGAAAGTGCATGTAGGGATGAAGTGAAAGAAGTGTGTTAGAATCAACCAGTGATTTCTCTTGAGTATGTTTGTTTATTGAATAGCATATTTTAAAATAATTTGTGGTATATAATGAATTCATAAAATTTATGCAAATGAACCACAACCAAGGATAATTACTATATCTTTTTTTTTAAGTATATGATAGTGGGCTTTAAAAAAAACTGTCTTTTCTAATATTTAAAAGGCTATATAAATCCTGTTAATTGTGGCAAGGTTTATTGTTTATAGATGTGTGTATACATGCATTCATAGGCTCTGATGGATGATGAAATGCTAAATCACCAGTGGTGGGTAATATTAATGTAAGTTTCATGTTTACTATGACTGTATTTAATCAATACCTTATTCCTGCTAACATGTTTTGTAGGCTGGCTCTGACATAGTAGATAATATATACTCTAGGAAAAGCTATAGCCCTTCTGAAGGTGCTCTGCATTTTCTAGTTTACTTTTTTGAAAGGTGTAACAGGCTTCAGAAAAGAGTGGATATCCCTCTTGGAAGCAACAGCAGAACCAATCACAATTTTATATGAGGTTGTCTTTTTAAAAGATGATATTTGAGACATTCCTGGTATGTATAGAATTTCACAGAACCACTTTATCAGGACATTTAGCTCATTTTTTTTTTCTTTTTTTTCTGGAGAGCAAATTAATTATCTGATAAGCATACTTCATTCTCCTCTTTCTACTATCAGGCTTTAAAAAAAAAAAAAATTATTAGTTGGAGCCACTGAATCAAACTCAGTATAGGTCACTGTAAGGAAAATGCCCAGTGACTAAAACTAAGTGTTTCAGTGGCTTTCCTAAGCCCCTCGTTTTCTGCGATGTGAAAACAGACCCATGAATGGGTACGTGTGTTCTGGAACTGGAGGGAGATTGTGCCTTCCGCCGCTCAAACTGCACGTAGCCACTTCTCTGAAAGCCAGTGAACCTATTTACCATTGTCATAGTAACACATAATCCGGGCCCACGTCGCCTGCATCCCGAGAGGCAATTGTACCTTGCCTGGGGGGAGATTGTGCCTTCCGCCGCTCAAACTGCACGTAGCCACTTCTCTGAAAGCCAGTGAACCTATTTACCATTGTCATAGTAACACATAATCCGGGCCCACGTCGCCTGCATCCCGAGAGGCAATTGTACCCTTGCCTGGGCGGCAGCGCTCCCCGCATGGCTCTGCCGCCTCCGGGCTCCAGCGGCTCCGGGCGGCGCGAGCGGATGGGGTGGCCGCCCCACGCGCCCACCAGGTCCCAGCGCAACCACGCTTCCCCCGCCGCATCCCGGCCGCTGCGCGCGTTACCATGACGATCGGAAATGCGTGTCAGGCTAGACGGCTGCCATTGCCACCTGGTCGTCACTTTTGCTAGCTCCTCCTCATGTGGGAGAGATTCTCTCACAAATCGGCGCTCATCGGGGGCCAAACTCCACAAGCACCCTGGGCCCCCTGGCAACCCCAGAGATGGCTGGCCGGCCAGAGCTGCTTCCCTGCCCCGGACACAGGCAAAGAACTCCGCTTCCCAAGTAGTTCCCTTCGTGGTCAGCCACGTGCTGTTCCAAACGCCACTGAAGGGCATGTCATGTGGGAACAGAAGTTGGTACCACTTTTACCGGGAGGAGAACTCTGGTTCTTGTAGACGAGCCATGTGCTCGGAGACAAGTGGGTGCCCCGTGGCAGGGCCACAGTTGCCACCTCCAGGCTCAGTGCAGGCACCAGCCCCGCTACTGCCCTGCAGTCACATCTTTCCTCTCTTCTCCTTAGCATGTTCCCAAATCTACCTGCACATCAGCATCACCTGCGGAGAGCTTTGGGGTTCGACTTTTGTTAGATTCCGGGGCTACAATTCAACTCCACCCCCAGCTTCTGAAATAATAGATCTGGGATAGGGCCTGGAAATCGGTATTTTGAGGCTGATCCCCTCGGGTTAATTCTGATAATCATGCAAATTTGGGAATAATTGCCTAGATCTTTTCTCTTTTTTCCTCTTCATTTCTAGCTTTTCCTCTTATTTCTCTTTCCTTCTGGCTTGCCTGCTGTCTCTCAAATTCACCTCTTTTCTCTACCCACACTTCTCTCTCTGTCTCTCTCTCTGTCTCTCCCCCACCCCTCCCTCCCACGTTTCTCTTTCTCCCTCCCCCAACTACCCCTTCTCCCCCAACCATGCACCAGGCACTGTCCTCTGTGCTTGGGAGATTATGGTCTCTGCCTCCAAATAGCACCGGTGGTCTCTCATCTGTGATCTCTCTCTTGCAGTGTTCCATACCTGCCAGTTCCTTTCTTTTCTTTCTTTCCTCTGTCCCTTCCTCCCTCCCTCCCCTCCTTCCTTCTTTTCTTCTTTCTTTTTCTCTTCTATTAGTGAATCCATATGTACTTCTTAGCACCCCCAGTATCACATAGGATTTTAAAAATGCTGGCATCTACCTGGGTTTCCAAGACACATGTTCCTTCCGTCATAGCCTAGAGGATCTCTTTAGACCACGAGGGGCCAGGTAGAAGGAGGACGATGACCCCTCCCCTATTTTTTCTAATTACAAGGGATTTGCTTTTTCTGTAGCTCAGGGTAAAAAATAAGTCAGGTTACTCTCAGCTAACATTAGAAGCATTCTAGTTTTTATAATGTTTAACACTCTCTTTATTATACTTGCTTCCCTTAAAGCTGCAGTTAAAGATGGCTGTCCAGTCAAAAGAAAAACATATAAATATGGGCCATGTATTAAAAGAGAAAATATGGAATAACCTCTCTGAATTAATCCTCCCTGTTATTCAGGCTGCTGTTTTACACAGAGATACATTTTTTAAGCGTGATCACCATGAATTGTTACAGATACACCTGTTCCAAAGTTTCAGTTATAGCTGTGTGACACGTGAGTACAAAGACCCTGTGAGAACCTCTCTTCAAAGTAGGAGGATTTGCTTTGCTCTGGGAGGATGCGACAAAAGATGCTCCCTTCATTCCTAACGGGCAGCGTGAGGCATTGTCACACATCAGGGCTGCGAGTCATAGGCTGTGTCTGAGGGCAGCTGCCTCCATGCTGAGCTCATTTCTTCAGCCTTCCTGTGGATTTGAGTTTGAGGGCTGCAATCATCCTGACCTCTGACTGCCCCGAGGTGAAGCCCCTACTTAAAATATTATCTAACTTAAAGATTTCATGTTACTAGCCAACCTGTCAGCCAATCAGCAGCAGTTTATTAAAAAGGCTTCTATGTACAAAGGTTTGGGCCTCCTAGGAGTCGTGAGAAATTTTTTAAAAATAATTTTAAAAGTAAGAGGTTAACCCTTAGAGGTCAGGAAGACTGATTTACATGAAAAGAGAACTCAGTTCTTTGCTTAGCTTCCCAGAATGCTTGGAATAAAATCTACATTTCTCAGCGTGACCTTGAGACCCCCCCCAATCATCTGCATCTTGCTCACCTCCCTCACCTCATCTTTCCTCACTATCCCGCTTGTTGATTTTTATTCCAGCCTCATTTCTTCCTTTGATTTCTTTCCCCCAAATGCCATTCTGTACCATTTTAGAAAGAGCCATCTCCTTGTCACTCAAGTCCCCACTTGGTGGGCACTTACTCAGAGAAGTCTTCCTTGACACTCAATCTAAAAAAAGGTATCAAATCATTTTCATACCACCCTGTTTTAATGATCTGCCATGGCACATACTACTGTTGGATATTTTCCTATTTATATATGTTTCTCCCCATCTCCCATTAAAATATAAGCTTCGTGAAAATGGGTTTAACTCTTCTGTTCCACCTAAAAGAACGTAAGCCATCAAAAATGTGTTCATTAAATATTTGTCAATTGAATAAATGAAT
This sequence comes from Lipotes vexillifer, assembly GCF_000442215.2. NCBI lineage: Eukaryota > Metazoa > Chordata > Mammalia > Artiodactyla > Lipotidae > Lipotes > Lipotes vexillifer. Next base: position 17,571 of record NW_006792152.1, on the reverse strand, counting down.
AATAAGCCATCTATATTCATTGATAAGTGAGGTATTTAAATATTAAACACCAGTGTTTCCAAAGGAGGGAGGACTCACTCTGGGCTGGAGAAGCATTGGTTGGAGAGGAAGCATATCCTGACTTGGATGCTGTAGGTATGCAGGATTTAGAGCTTCAGAAAGAAGGATGGGTTTGTTTGGGGTAAGGAAGAATTTGCCAATTAAATGATTAAATCCATTTTGGTCCCAAACCAGTATGGATGAGTTCCTTAACCTCAGTTTCCACTTCTGATCTACTAGGTTGCTTGCTATTCTAACTCTGTGGTTCTTAAAGCTGTTTTCATGGATCTTTTTCCTCATCAGGGAACTTTCTTTTTTTAAAAAAAATTTAAACTGAAGTTCAGTTGATTTACAGCATGTCAACTATACTTCAATTATATATATATATATATATATATATATATCAATTTATATATCTATATCTATATAAGGATGCACAGCATGCCCACAGGGTTCCTGACACTGGACTCTTCCACTTCTTAGGGCCTACAGTAGGAGCTAAATGAAGGTGGCATTATTAGTAACACCCTCACCCCATTTCTGCACCATCTACAGACCATGTGGCCTCAAAGGGTTAATGGTACAGAGGCTCCAGCCTCAGGGCAGGGTACGCAGAGTGGAGAAAGCAATTAGGATGATGCTGAGGGAGAAAACCTCCGCTACCTGGGGCAGTTCCGGGGTGGCGATGCAGGGATTCTATACATATATATATTCTTTTTAAGATTCTTTTCCCTTATAGGTTATTATGTAATATCAAGTAGAGTTCCCTGTGCTATACAGTAGGTCCTTGTTGATTACCCATTTTATATATAGCAGTGTGTATATGTTAATTCGAGCCTCCTAATTTATCCCTCCCCACCCAGGGAACTTTCTATGGCATTTGCTGCCACAAGAACAGTGTCAGAGATAGCAAGTTTAAATAAATGGCTCTTTCTCTACAATATGAAAAGGGGGAAAACATCTTTTCCCTTCATTGGTAAGGAAGATGGTTTTGGCTGATTGATCAAGCCATTAGATACTGTTTTGCTGCATTCCGTAGAAGCAATGATGAGAATTTAGATTGAATATTCATGTTATAAGTGAGTTTGGAATGAGTTTGGAATGCTTATAGATTCACAGAATTTGAGAGCTAAAAAGGGCCTCAGAGATCCTTTAAACTCTGCAGCCCATCTTCCATATCATTTATAATTTTACAGCTTAAACTACCTAGGCCCAGAGGAATAAAGTGATTGGCTTACAATTACATTGGTGGCTGGTAGGCAAACTGAGATTATCCACCTGTCCATCCTGACTCCCAGTCCAGTGCTCTCTATATTGAACTTGAGTAAGCTTCATGCATTTGGCCATGTTACATAAGCAGAAAGAAAATCTGGAAGCAATGACTAGGCATACTTATAGAAGAAACCCCATCATCAATTTTATTTTCAAAGTCGCAGTGGTGAAAGTGAGAAATACACGTTGAAGGAACATGCTGGCATTTGAAAGCATATAAAGCAGTATTCATCATCCCTTTTAAGAGTATGCAGAGTGCAAGTTAAGAAAAGAGGATGCTATTGTTTTACTTCCCCCATATATTTTCTACATTATTCAAAGACTGCCATGCTGAAATAATAACACCACCTTCCCAATTTTTTATCCTTTAATTGGCAGTACACAGTATTTGGAGATTTATTATTTTGACTGAGTTTAGCTTTGCTCTTGCAAATAGTGAGTGTCAAATGTCATTCTTTCTATCCTCCAGCAGATGGCAACTCTAGTCTTCCTGTCATTTTATCTGCTTCTACAGTCAGATTTTGTCCTCCATCCCCGCCCCCCGCCCCCTTGCCTCTCCTTCAGTTCATCTTTGTGCGCTGCTAAGGGTTATATGGACATGCGACTCCATTCCTTTTCCTTTGGAATCGCCACCTTTAGCATTTGACACTAATGGCCAATCTTAATGTGCCCAGAAATAACAAAATTCACAAATTACCAACAGTTCAAAAATTTTTTTAGGTAGGGAAAAGGAGAAGATAAAGTTAGATATTCTAAAATAAGATGTACCACAGAAAACTTTCCATTTAAGGAAACAAAGTAACTTCTTAAAAAGGAAAAAAAAAATGTCAATTTCTTCAGGTCTAGCTTTTAAAGGAGGATAGTTTTGATTAGATTTTCTTTTGTTATTTATTGGTTAAAAAGTTATAAATAGCTCCAAAATAACACCCTAGAGTGAAATTGGATCAAATTTCACATGACTGCATGTTTTTGGTCTCCAGCAGTCTTGTCTCTTTCATTTTCCCCTCCCATTTACACATACCCTTTCATTCAGTAATCAAAACTGCTGAATCTAGCTTCCTTATTTCTTTCCATTTTAGAAGTTCAGTTTCTCTCTCCAGGAATATTCCTAAGGCATTGCTGATACAGACCTTGATTTATCTCTTTCCAGTCTCTGCACCCACCCCTTCCCCTACTGCATAGATCCTGATGACTCTTACAGGGTTGCAGAAGTTAAAACACATGCTGCCTTCTGCTTGTAAGTCTGAGGCCAGCTGTAAGAAATCAACAGGAGAATAGCAGCTACTCTTTTGTTAAAGGTAGAAATTAATCAGAGGCATGATCATACCAGTTCTATCACTGGTTCCTCATTGGAAGGCTTCCTTTTTGGAAGATTTCCAAACCAGATCTCGCTCCAGGATGTGCTACTGGAATTATGAATGCCTGAGTGGGGGCAGAAGAGGGACAGAGGAGGGGTGCCATTTGTAAAATGGATTTGATGGTCTGCACATTCTTCACAGAGGGATCTCTTGCTAGCTCATCCTCTTCCAAAGAACCTAAGCATTTCGTCTTCTCTGGTTACCCCGATGTACCAAAAACCAGACAGAAGCCAAAGTCTCAAGGAAGAACAGTAACATACCTTTGTTGAAAAAAAAAAAGGCATTTTTAGCTTCAGTGAGTATGTGTTCCTTGATTATTACTGTCATTATGTGAACATATAAGCTAATGCTGCAAGTACAATCCTTGGAAACAACAAGAGATACTTGTGGAAATCCAAGTACGATATCATTCGCTGACAGCCTCTACGGAAGACAGAGGAGCTTACTCAAACCAACAAATAGCACTGACAATAGAAGTAGAAACAGAGAATTAATTAATTCCCTTATCGTCTGTCCTGATATCTTATCTGCACCCCTGTTGGACTTTAGCTATAACATATGCCCTAGACTTGCTTCTTTCAACTTTGTGATAATCACTTATCCACATGCTCCATGTTGGCAACCATCTGTGCTAGAAGTCACCCTCCCTTTTGCATGTATATACGGTTCTATTCTTTTGTTACTCCCTCTGTTTCCTCTCAATTCTGATGTCTGGAAATGTTTCCTTGTTGATATAGATTCCTTATCTGGCGTCCAGTGTTGGATGCATTTCACAGTTAATATGATGGGGGAAATGACCAGTAGGTAATTCTGGAGTGAAGAGGGGAACTCTCTGAACTCTCCATTTTGCTTGTGGCAACAAACTCTTAGCTGTCTCTGTCCCCTGGCACATCCATATTCTCATTCCGGCAATCAGAAAGCAGATGGATTGCTTTTTTGGTTTTTTGTCATTCTCCTCATTTCTCAGGGAAGGATGATCAGTTCCTTATTTCTTTCTTTTTTTTTTTTTGCGGTACGCGGGCCTCTCACTGTTGTGGCCTCTCCC
>NW_006792152.1:0-13419 GCF_000442215.2 Lipotes vexillifer | reverse complement strand
GGCTCAGCGGCCATGGCTCACGGGCCCAGCCGCTCCGCGGCATGTGGGATCTTCCCGGACCGGGGCACGAACCCATGTCCCATGCATCAGCAGGTGGCCTCTCAACCGCTGCGCCGCCAGGGAAGCCCTCAGTTCCTTATTAAAGCACCCGTAACCATTTTGTCTTTTCTCTCTCCTGAATGAGGAGGCAACGACGATGGAAACTTGAATGTGCTGATTTCAGGGTGTGTGAGGTTAAAGGGAGATGCATGTTTGTGTACTGCAGGGACATCCCTATCTATGGGGGGATGGCAGGGCTGGAGGGGCCAAACTAAAAGACCCACTGAGCAGGACGAATGGAGTAGAGGGGAAAAGGTTGGGAGCAGTCAACTGGAGAAGCACTTAGCTCAGAGAATCAGCACCAGAGGCTGGGGGGTGGGGCGTGGGACAGCCTTGATCCTACTACAGAGGCTCAGGGCTCTTTCCCAGGGTGCTGGGCAGCCCTGGCTCACAGGAGTTGATTGTAGTCAGAATCTAAATCAGATCTTGCTTAGGAATCCTGCCTCTGAGAATGACTAGGTGGAGATATAACCTCATTGTGTGTGTGCGTGTGTTTGTATTTAATGTATATGCTTATGTGTATATGCATAGATGCTGTTGACATTCTTTCTGTGACATCCCTTCTGAATGCCTTGCATATTGTCATTTCTCTAAAAGTTTGTGGAAAGTTAGAGAATCACACAAAGGTCATTTGTTCCTGTCAATACACTGTGAACCAGGTACCTGCTGACTTCCTTTTACCATTTATTGCATGGGTGTTTGTTGGGTCATATGGGTGAGCAACCAGACAGTGGAGGATATACACCAGGGAGATGTTCCTGGTTTGGAGAAGTAATGTTTCCTTTCAGAAAACAAGATATATCCGTTATAAACAATGAGAGAAATCTTCGCAGTATAGAAGCAAATGACAGGGTGTGATAAAGATTGAGAAGAGATGAGAATAACCCTGTTGTACTAGGATTCTCTCTCTCCCTCTCATACAACGAATGGGAATGTTGTATAGATTATTTCAGGATTAAAGACTATGTAGAAATTAGATTGGCAGGGACAATCTCAAAGAGCAAGCACAGGGGAATGAGAAAGTCATCATATGGTCACAGAGAATGTTGGGGACCAATTGGCCAGGCTGAAGTAGAAGGTCTGGGTCAGGGCAGTGAGAGTTGAGGAGAAACACGTTAGGACAGGTTGCCTTTCCAGGCACATGTGTGCTTCCCTCCTACCAGCTGATTAGGTGGATTCTCTAGAGACGTGATTTAATTTTTTATTTGACTTTACCTGCCTAGACATAGGTATACTCTGGAACCCCAGAGAAACCTTCCAATCTGCTGATTAAGGCTGAAGATTTTTTTAGCAAACACAGCTCCCTAACTGGCATTACTGGCTCTTTTTAAATGTCCCCCTTGCATTTTCAAGGTGTCCTGTCTCCCTTTCTTGACTTCCCTGGACCTGGCCCCTTCCTGCCAGAACCACAGCAGCTGGCAGACCTCTTCAGTTTGGTTGGATTTTTCATTAAAAGCTCTTTTTATGTTGTGGCCTTTCCACCAGTGGCCTTGTACCAGCAGTTAATTTGTTCTGAATATGTTGTGAACTGTCGCATGTTAAGCAAGGTGCCAAAAGGATTACATATTTTAACTCTCTTAATCTTTATAACAGTCCTTGAAGTTAGATCCATTTGATGTGTAGTTAATGAACATCTATTATATGATAAGGCATGTGAGGATGTAGCAACAAACAAAGACATGGACCCTGCCCACAGATAACTTATGTTTAGCTGAAAGCATAATTCTAGTGGCAGAGATTGAGTCTTAAGGAGGGAATAAAATTTGTCCTGGATTTAAAATTTGAATCTAGGTATTTCGGACCCCAAAGTTATCATTATTTATTTATTTATTCCTCTATTGCATCTGCCGGGGTTTTTTAAATCAAAAAATCAATTTTCAGCAATGGTTCATTTGAAGGCAAGCTGACAATCAGACCATTTAAGCCAGAGTGGTTCTTATATGACAGATTATTACACAAAATAATGAAATCTTTTCTTGGATGTCCTGTTCTGCTCTGGATGGAGAGTTAAGCTCTTCAGAAGCTGCCTTCCAGGGTCGCCGCAGGTCTAGGGAGCCATTGCCACCAAGTGGCATGTTGCTTATTATTGCATTTAGTACTATAGCAATGATTCCGCCAGTGTCTTTATTAAAACGTGCTCCCGGCTAGCATTTTCCCCCGGGTCAATAATGAGTTTAAAGGAATGAATGTGGAAATGAGATTTGTTCTCACCAGTGGAGTGAATTATGGCTTGTTGGGGCCCCCAGGCTAATATAATATTTCAAATTTGCCACGAAGTAATTCATCAAAAATTCTATTTTGGTTCCAAAAGGACCATGCATGCCTATTAGCAAAGTCAGAGCATACCTTTAAACCTCTTTTTTAAAAAAATTTTTTTATTCCTTCCCTTGGCTCCACTGAAGACTTTTGGCATTAGCAGTTTGAGAAAATGGTCCATTTCTATAGGCCAGTGAAGGGTGCGGGAAGAAGTGTGGCCCTTTTATCTAACAAGCTTGAGTCTGTGACAACTGAGGTGAATCAAATGCTCAGCCACAGCCACAGATGCATCACACAGTAGGCATGCATCCTCTGTCCTCACCATGGGCATCAGGACTACACCAGGCATGCTCGTGGGGCAGGATTGTGCTTGCTGCCTTTTAGATCTGCGTGCTGGTACTTCCCTGGTTGTCCACTGGATAAGACTCCATGCTCCTGATGCAGGGGGCCCGTGTTCGATCCCTGGTCAGGGAACTAGATCCCACATGCTGCAACTAAGAGTTCACATGCCGCAACTAAAAATCCCGCACGTGGCAACGAAGATCCTGCATGCGGCAACTAAGACCCGACACAGCCAAATAAATAAATAAATATTTTTAAAAAATAAAAAATAAATCTGTGTGTCTCAGTTTGGTTGCCAGGGCTCATTTTAATGTGATTCAGACTTGTGGATTTAAATACTCTCCAACTGGTCCCACAACATTCCAAAGAAGCCAACTGCAGAGATGGGTCTATTAAGATATAGGGCTGCACATCAAGCTCTAGTTTTCCAATAGTAGAGATTCCCAGAAGTCCTAGATTGTTGGTTAGTGGATGGTAGCTGCTGGTTATCTTCACAGGTCTTCTCTGTGGTGGAAAAGGGGGAGAAGGGATCTTGCACGATGTCCACTATTGCTCCCATCCCCTCTCCACTCCCCCTGCCACTTCTGCTGTCTCCCACATAAAGGGTTATATTCCAGAGCAATGGTGACCAACTATTTTTTGGTGTCAAAGACTAAAAGGACAGAGATATCCCCACCCTGTGACAGGCTGAATATGGACTGGCTTGAGAAAATAGTGAATCTCCCCATTTTTCTTCTTTATCTCCATTGCATTCATAGCTGCTGCCCTCCAAAATCTTGGTATAAGCCGTCATGGGTTACACCTAGTCTAGATCTGGAAAAAAATGGTTTCATTGATGCTACTCCAATTCTTCTGCTTATTAAGTCAAATTTTATATCATTTTTTAAGCTGTGCATATCCTTGATTTGAGGTACTGTTCCCATACAGAGATACACCAGACAGGAGTACGGTCACTGCTGGGCACAAGTTAATTCTGCAGAAACACATTTGGTGAGGTGTGTTTAAGAGAGGACTTCCAGCCTTGGTCTAATTGACCTATAATGAAACAGGAATGACTGTCACTCTCCTTCTCACATGCATGGCTTAGTTTAGTTTTAGAAATGATCATGCATATGGAACAGTATTTCTCTTTAAACAAACAAACAAATTGTATTCATGACCAGTGTAGAGTTTCACATGCCACTGGACAGACGTTAAAATATTAAATCCTGTGCACCTCGTTAGCACTTTAATCTGCCTCCTCCCACCCATGAAGCTGGCAGTCTGGATCTTTGGGTTGTCTCTTTTACTGGCTGTTGTTAATAGATTTCCAGGTGTAGGTCATGCTGTGTAGGCATCAATCCTTCATTTAGGAAGGGCTGAGGCTGGCTGTGGTTATGAAAAGGCAAGTGATAAACAAAATCTGGGGAAATCTCAGCATCCTCACTAAAAATGTCAAACCCAGTAGTGCTTCTGGTAGTAAAAGTAAAATTTATTAGTGAGAGAACAAACTTGCACAACAAAAAAGAAAGTTAAGTGGAGAAAGCAGAGAGAAAGAAGGCCCCCAAAGAAGTTTGAAGAAAAAGAAATTGTTTAAGAAATCAGAGTCATTTTTAAAAGATGAGGTAGAGATTAGACACAATGGGTTTGTAAATATCTTCCTTGTTTTTGAGACAAGGAGAAAGGGAAAGTGTTTGGCGTGAGCATGTCCATCATTCTTCACGAGAATCTGATGCGAATCTGCACTATCCTCCACTTAGGGAAATGGAGGTATTGGTCCGCGGTTCGGCATGCTACCTGCAAGCTGCGAATGGTTTTACGTTTTTAAATGATTGGAAAAAATCAAAAGAAGACTAGTAATATTAGGTGATGCGAAAATTAAATGAAATTTAAATTTCAGGATCCGTATGTTTACACACTGTCTGGGGCTGCTTATTCATCAAAACGGCAGAAAAGACAAGTGACAGGAGATGGCGTATGACCCTCAAAACCTAAAATGTTTACTATGGACTTTTTATTGGTGTATGCAGTCACACTGACTGGGAATTAGTTTATACAGCCTTGTCACCAGTCTCACTCTTATATGTCTAGTCTTTGCAGAAGCTAATCCCCTTACCTACCTGTCCATTTGTCCACCTTCTTCTAAGAGTTTGCATATGCTACCTCATGACAGATCTTGTGCTAGGCTCTGTGGTGGTCAGAGAGATGAATCCAGCCTGGTCTATGCTCATGAGGATTTATAGTCTGCTTAGGGTGTGTCAGGGGAACAGCAAGATAAAACATGCTCATAACTAAGAGATAAGCCTGACAAAATTAATGGTAAGGATTGTTACGTGTTATAAGAGTATTTCAGAAATGATGACATGAGATTCTGAATCTCCTTCAGATTCCCTGTCCTAAACTTCACCATTGTCCAGCCAGTGGCTCATACCAGAAAGCTGGCCATCATCCTTGACTCTCCCTCTCCTCTGCCTCTGCCGAGAATGCTCGAATTTCAATGCAGCCTTCATGGTCTTCCACGCAGACACCCTCCAGTTCTGTTCAGCCCGGGTGGCCAATTGTGTCAGCCCTGACTCTCCCACTCCCTTGACCTTTCAGCTATCATACTGAGTTCTATCAATTATTCCTCCTAAATATCTTATGAATTATCTACTTAGCTCCATTGCTGATGCTTCCACCCTAATCTAGGCCACCGTCATCTCTGGCCTGGATCACGATAAAAGCTCTGCTAAATGGAACTCTCACATCCACTCTTGCATTTGCTGTCTTTAACCTTTACATGTGATCATGATATTTCTCTGTGTATGACTCTTCTCACTGTTCCCATATTTCTTTTTTTAAAATATTGAAGTATTGTTGATTTACAATATTATATTAGTTTCAGGTGTACACGTATTTCTTAGAGATAGACACGTAATATCCCAAATTTTTGGAATCTTCCTCAAGACCCTGAAAAGTTGGTTTTCTGACACCTCAGCAGCCTCATTTGCACCTCTTGGGTCCCTCTGTTCCAGCCAAAGGGACATCTTAGAGTTTCTCTGGGGTGAACATGTATGTCATTTTTCAAACCAAGACACTTGTGAGAGTGAAAGGGGTCATGATTAATTAGGCCAGGGCAATAGGCTATAACCAGGACACTTCAAGACAAACCAAGACATAAGATCATCCTAAATTTCTCAGATCTGCCACAGTGTTTCTCACCTCAGAGCCTTTGAATGTGATTTTTCTTTCCCTGGAATTCCCTCACAGTCTCGTCATTTAAATCTCAGCTCACAAGCCCGCAAATTCAGAGGAGCCTTCTGTGATTTCACAGGTGGGGTTCTCTCATTTTACATACTCAGAGCACCTCCATAATCCTCAGACAACTATAATTGCATCATAACTTATGTATTATCATTTACGCATCAGACTAAGGTGACCCACTGCCTTGGTCTGCCCAGGATTGAAGGAGTTCCCAGGACATGAGACTTTCAATGCTAAAGCCAGGAAAGTCCCAGATCACCAGGTGAGAATATCATTCCCTCAATGGCAAGGACCATATTGCTCTTATTCTGCACTGTATCCTCTGCACCTAGTATAGTTCCCTATAAGTTATGGATGCTTAATAAACTTTAGTTGGTTGAGTGAATTAAGGAAGAAAGGAATAAAATGAAAGAGAAGAGAAATGGCTTTCAGATGGGTTTAGTAAGGATGCTTTGTAGGTTCCATTTCAGGCTAAAGAATGAGTTTTAACTGCAATGTGAAGTTAGAAGAGTATTGTGGGAGGGGAGAAAACTCTCACAGTAGTTCTTCTCTTTCCACTACTAAGTGATATCTGGAAAGGGTTTGAAGGTCATCGCTGTGAATAAATGTTTGTGTACCCCCAAAATTCACATGTTAAATCCTAACATGCAATGGGATCATAGTAGGTGGCAGGGCCTTTGGGAGGTGATTAGGTCATGAGGGTGAAGCCCTTAAGAAGGAGATTAGTTCCCTTATAAAAGGGACCCCAGAAAACTCTCCTATCTCTTCCAAAATGTAAGGGCACAGGGAAAACATGGTCATCTATGAACCAGGAAGCGGGTCTCATTAGACAATGAATCTTCCAGTGATTTGATCATGGATTTCCAGTCTCCGGGACTGTGAGAAATAAATTTCTGTTCTTTATAAGCCACCTCATCTAAGTTACTCTGTTATAGCAGCCCAAACAGACTAAGATAGTCATTAACAGTGTGGCTACTATAGTTGGATGTGTTTCCCACCAGGAGTAGTTGCATTTTTAATAAGAAACATAGCCTTCAATCAAATGATTAACTCATAAGGCAGATATTTTGACCTGGGAATGGGGAATGTGGTTTGGGGTAAAAAGAGGAGTGAGAAGCAAGGCCCACCTTCAGGTGGCCTCAAATACTCACCCCATAGGTGGCTACCTGCTCTGCTCAGATGTGGGATTCCAGAGCTGAGGGCTTTGAAAGGGCAGTGAGGTGTACAATCACATCAAAATAGTTTGGGTAGAACACCATGGGACAGCAGTCTAATTGTGTTTTCTCAAATTATCCAGACCAATTTTTACTAGCCTCTCCAACTTTGGAGAGGTTATTTCTACCCTCTGTGTTTCTGGCATCTGCTCTTGGCACCAGATGAGAAGTTTGCACTGGGAGAGATGAAATGATCAAAAAGGCACATTAGACCTTCCCAACTGGTGAAATGTTGGATAATATGATTTTCAGTGTTTCCTTTGGACTACATAAATTCAATAAATGAGAGCCCAAGATTCCTATGAATTGAAGCCTTCTGACCATTGGATCCATGTTTGTTTCAGAAAATAATAGATTATCAGACACAAAAAAACACGTTTGAGATTCTCATTTTATCAATGGGGAAACCAAAATCCATTGAAGTTTAAAGCCTTGGCCATGTTTTATAGCTTATTCATGCCACACTGGGACTTGCACCCAAATCTCCCAATTCTAAGTCCTGTGCCTGCCTGCTCCCACATCTGCATTTTATTATGAAAACTTTTTGACATACAGAAAAATTGAAGAAGTTGTAAGGTGAGCATCCATATACCCACCACCTCAATTTTACAATCATCATTTTTCTATATTTGCTTTATCACATATCTACTCATCCTGTGTTTTGAAGCTTTTCACAGTAAGTTACAGATATCAGTAGACTTCACCCTTGACTACTTCAGCATGCAAATCATTATCTAGCGTTTGATAGTTGTTTACCATTATTTTTATGTAAAATTTATACACAGTGAAATGAACATGTTTTAACAAATGCCTACACCTGTGTATCCCCAACCCCTATAGACCTCTGCTTTTTCCATTTCAAAGATTTGAAAACATGTTACATTTTGCTTTAATAATCATTTTTAATTAATTTGCTCCAGAAGATGTACTTGCTTATTTAGAAAACATTTTTATAGGAAATATATTTGTGTTTTATCACATCATCAAGCTATAGTTTTAAAATGAAGATTTATAAGGTGCTGTGTTCAAGTAGTTGCTAAGAGGCGACTCTATGCACATTTAAATATATATATATATATTTATTTATTTATTTGTTTATTTTTGGATGCATTAGGTCTTCGTTGCTGCACGCGGGCATTCTCTCATTGTGGCGAGTGGGGGCTACTCTTCACTGTGGCGCGTGGGCTCCCCATTGCAGTGGCTTCTCTTGTTGCACAGCACAGGCTCTAGGCACGCAGGCTTCAGTAGTTGTGTCATGCGGGCTCAGCAGTTGTGGCTTGCAGGCTCTAGAGTGCAGGCTCAGTAGCTGTGGCACACGGGCTTAGTTGCTCCATGGCATGTGGGATCTTCCCAGACCAGGGCTTAAACCCGTGTCCCCTGCATTGGCAGGCGGATTCTTAACCACTGTGCTGCCAGGGAAGTCCCTCTATGCACCTTTTAATTCACAAGAGATGAAGTCTTGAAGTCAAGAAAATGCACTGGAGTGGGAGAGGAATGGAGATATTCACACTGAATACTTGAGAGTTACAGAGCTTTGTAGAAAATTTAGCATTATTCCTGGGAATTCCCTGGCAGTCCACTGGTTAGGACTCCACGCTTTCACTGCCGAGGGCCTGGGTCAGGGAAGTAAAATCCCACAAGCCATGCAGTGTGGCCAAAAAAAAAAAGAAAAAAAAAATAGCATTGTTCCCAACTCAATACATACTTGTGTACATCCCGCCCCCATCCACAGACTCTGAATCTCAAAAAGGCACATTACCTGGAAATTTCCAACTGAGTGGGAAGTGGGAATAAGAAAAGAGACAAAGAACTGTCACAAGTTCTTTTGCTTCTGTTGCAGGAACGCTCTATTTGACTACATTATTTTTTTCCTTTTTTTGCTCCGATGGGAACAAATCAGAAAAAAACTAGAGCAGTTTTGAGGGACAGATGCTAAAGAATGATACTCTACACCCTCTTCCTGGCTCCCTTCCCACATCCTGCCGCGTGTGTGAGGCGTTCCTGATCATGCACACACACATACACACACACACACATCCTACTGGTTGTACCAAAGAAACAAAGGATGATTAGGACACATTTAAAGGCTGAAACCGTGGGTAGCTAATGGTTCAGTAATGTCCCCAGGCATGATGGGGACTGGGTACCAGCAGCTGGGAGAAACTTGAAGCATTTTAACTGCCAACCCCTCACTTCAAAAGGTAGAGATAAATCATTGAAGGACTTGGTGCAGCCCCTTCCAGTAATCAAATTCATCCCACCTTGTGAGGTCTGTGGGTCAGAACAAATGGCAGTAGCAAACCCAAGGCAGCCAAAGACTTGCTCCCCAGCTTCATGGAGCAGAATTTATGGACAGCAGTAAAATTGGAAAGGCATTATAGCCTGCTTCTAAAGCAGAGAGGGGAGGGGGAAAGAATGGAGAGGGAATGTTCTGGATGTCTTTCTGTGGGAGATCCAGAAAACCATTTTAGAAAAATAAACAGAACATCTCAGAAACACCTGGGCCTTCAGCCAAGGCAGATGGTCCAAAATGAGGAATGGGGAGCAGCAGTTTCTGGCCACGGCGGCGACATACAGAGGTGGTGGTGGCTGTGTTCAGTGGGGTCCATCAGTGCCGACCCTGCATTTCAGGAGCGCACATTTAGGCCTCTTGCTTGGCCTCTGAGCCCCGTCAACTCCAGAGACGGGCATTCGCCACAGGCTCGTGTGCAAGTGAGATTCTTTTTTTCTGAAGAATTCCAAATGCCCTAATAAAATACTCTAAATGATCAACAAACAGAAGAAAGTAAATGGTGCCAACTTGCCTCAGTCCTGGTGTTTTGCCTAATGATTTGAGAGCTAAGCTTGTGGTGAGAATTCAAATTGCCAGGCAGGATAGGGAGACTCCATAGTTTTGGGTAGGTCAGGGTCCAAAGGCCTGAGAACAACAAAGGAAACTTCATGTGAACAGGAATGCACATTCTCTCCCTGATTACAATCAGAGCTAGCTATTATTAGTGTATTTCTTTCTGTCTTTTTTTTTTTTTTATTAGTGTATTTCTGATAGGTCTACTTCACTGTACTTTATTTCAGAATGGTACAATAAATGGTATTTGCTCACTCTTGGCCAGTAGCTGAAGAGATAAGTCTCCACAGAAGGGTGTGTTCAGGGAGAGGTAGGGTTGACATATGGTAGATTTTTTCTCATTTACAAAAAACAAATCAATATAGGGGTGGGGGAGTGGGAGGCACAAACTATTGGGTGTAAGGCTCAAGGATGTATTTTACAACATAGGGAATATAGCCAATATTTTGTAATAACCATAAATTGTAAGTAACCTTTAAAAATTGTATGGAAATTTTAAAAGATTTTTAAATAAAATTAAAATTATTTTAAAGTCACTTTTATTAATAATGTATGTTCCTCTGTATGTGAGTGCACACACACATGTGCATCATCCATATCAACTGAGTTTCACTAATCAAATCTGTTTTACAAATGCAAGGAACAAACTATTTTATGGTCAGATAGTCATCCCCAAACCATGATTAGAAACTCTGAGGTGCAACTAGATGGGCTGTGGCACTGAGCTAGAATGTGTGTTAATGAGACCTGGGTCATAGGTTTTTACGGACAGAATACTTGATTTTTATTGGAGATGGGTTTGGATGGGGAAGGGGGTATCTTTGACTCAACCATAGAAGAAAAAATAAAATACCATAAACCAGCTCCACAAAAGTATTCTGCATAAGGTGAAGTGACTACCTTGACAAATTTTACTCCCACTCTATAGCAATAGAATTATCTTTTCCAATATGCATTTAGAAGTCACAATTTTCTCCAAAAAGAAGTTGCATATTTCCCTTTATACCTTATTGTGATGTTCTATGATCTAGATTTTCACCTGCTTCTTCAACTAGTTGGCTTCTACTGATCAAATGCCTACCATGCGCAAGATGCTACCAGAGGTGCAAGAGAAGAGAAAGTCTAGATTCTGTCTTCAAAGAGTTGACAGTCTTAATAAGGATATGAGAGGAAAGTGTAAGAAACAAACCATTTCAGTAAGAATCAAGAATCAGACACGGTATGGATTTGAGCTGGGGAAGTTATTTGTGTGGGAGCAGCTCTAAGATGTTTGACCTTGATGTTTTCTATCAGCATGATCTTCAGTGACTCTTTTGTATCTTTGGGGAGCTGGTTTCTAAACATTGTTAATTAAGGATGATACTTTTAGACACTGGGGCTCCACCAAGTTATTAATGTAGCTTCTTGTCAATGTCAGTTATTGTGCTTACAGAGTGTATGTTGCTTTTTCATCAAACACACAGGTAATTTAAGAGAAAATGAATACTTTTTTTTGGTCTTTTTCTTCTTCTTTTGACTGACAAGGTTAATCTCTTTCATGCAGTCTTTATCATTTAAGGTCAGGCTGCACCTGTCAGTATTTGCTAGATTCTTTATGGACATGGATAATAACTATAATCCTCAGAGCAGTCCTGTGGTTAGGTCAGGACAACCTATGATTCTCAAGCCTGGTTCTGCATCAGCATCTCCTAGGGAAGGGACTCCTTGAACCTGCTTATCTGTGTGAGCCGTGTAGAGAAGGATCAGTCATGATAACTTTCAGTGAAGTCTCCTGTGGCCTTTTGCTGTCTGCAGATTTATGGTTTTAAGAGAGAGGCTTTGGCAAAATTCTGATTATTGTAAATTCACTTTTCAAAGGCTTTTTATATTCATAATTTTCTTTGATCTTCACTGGAAGCAGGAGAATTGGATCTTTTCTCATTTTGCCTTTCATTAAAGAGAGCCAACAAGAATAGTAGAAGGTATCAAGGTGATATACAACCCTTTACATTACAACCCATGCAATGGTGATTACATCCCAGTTTCCTGACCTCAAACTTAGATTCTCATTCTATCTCTGTTGCAGGACATGTAACTGGGCTTAGTTGATTGCTCTTGCTGAAGACTAGATACAGGATTTGGGAACCAAGTTGCAAATATTTCACTTTTTTGGTTAGCAATGATTAAGATAAATGGAATATCTTAAAAATGGTCAATAGACGCCCCTTCCCTTACACCACATGCAAAGTTAACTCAAAATGGATCATAGACCTAAGTGTAGGAGTTAAAACTGTAAAACTTGTAGAAAAAAAAGCGCAGGCGTAAACCTTTGTGACTTTGGGTTAGGGATTGGTTTCTTAGACATACCAAAAGCATATGTGACATTTTTGTTTTGAGAGAAATTATTCTCAGAAACTGATTGCCTTTGCCAATGTTTTATTTAACACAGATTCACTGCAGGAATTATAATACTTTCAC
This sequence comes from Lipotes vexillifer, assembly GCF_000442215.2. Taxonomy (NCBI): domain Eukaryota; kingdom Metazoa; phylum Chordata; class Mammalia; order Artiodactyla; family Lipotidae; genus Lipotes; species Lipotes vexillifer. The sequence goes on along the minus strand of NW_006792152.1, from coordinate 984 downwards.
AAACCAATAGCATCCAGGATAATGTCTTTTAATAAGTCAATAAAAAATGACATACTCCAAATCAATGATAGATTAATCACACTATTGCTCCAGGGAAGGGGAGGTGAAAGAAAGTCCAAATTTAGTTGAGTTACTTCTCTGGAGAAGCAGCTTAACCAACCAAGAGCTGATGTCCAGCTGCCTACAAAAACAAAAGTCCCTTGTTGCTAGAGCAAGTTGCTAGGGAACAAAGGTGCTGGTGTTGGTGGGCAAGATGATCTTCTTGAGGGACATCTGCATGGCTTTCGCCACTACTGGTAAAAGAGTTGCCTTTACCTCAGCAGAAACTAGTGCCCCAAGTTCTTCAGAGAGCTATTTAAGTCAGCAAAGGGTAGCCTTGCCCAAATTAAACACTGTGGGATAGTGCTCACAGACTCTGAGTTTATAGTCTAAATGTCCCCTCTCCAAAGTTGCTCCTTCCTCTGTTCTTATTAATAAGCCCCCAGTGGTGCCCCATAACAGCTGAGCTGCTAAGTTCTTATAAGCAACCACAGATGTGGATGATGACCTCCTGACACTCAATTTCACTTTTATATCAAAGCAAAAACTTCATTCTTAGAAACAACCTTAGCCTTAAAAACAAGTTTTTTTGTCAAAAATAAGTGAATTTGAAATCATATCAAACCACTGCACAACAGTGACAAAAGAAATAAATAGATGAATGGACTGAATCAAAATTAGAAACTTTTATGCTTCAAATGATGCCATCCAGAAGGTGCAGACAATTCACACAATGGGAGAAGATGTTTGTATATCATGTATCTGATAATAGACTTGTAACTAGAATATATAAAGAACTGTACAGGGCTTCCCTGGTGGCACAGTGGTTGAGAGTCTGCCTGCCGATGCAGGGGACACAGGTTCGTGTCCCGGTCTGGGGGAATCCCACGTGCCACGGAGCGGCTGGGCCCGTGAGCCATGGCCGCTGAGCCTGCGCGTCCGGAG
>NW_006792151.1:0-622 GCF_000442215.2 Lipotes vexillifer | reverse complement strand
CCCTGGGATAAACCCCACTTGATCATGGTGTATGATTCTTTGAGTGTTGTTTGATTCTGTTTGCTAGTATTTTCTTGAGGATTTTTACATCTATATTCATCAGTGATATTGCTCTCTAATTTTCTTTCCTTGTAGTATCTGTGTCTGGTTTTGGTATCAGTGTGATGGTGGCCTCATAGAATGAGTTTGGGAGTGTTCCTTCCCCTGCAATATTTTTGAAGAGTTTGAGAAGGTTGGGTGTTAGCTCTTCTCTAAATGTTTGATAGAATTCACCTGTGATGCCCTTTGGTTCTGGGCTTTTGTTTGTTGGAAGATTTTTAATCACAGTTTCAATTTCATTGCTTGTGATAGGTTTGTTCTTATTTCCTATTTATTCCTGGTTCGTTCTTGGAAGGTTATCACTTTCGAAGAATCTGTCCATTTCTTCCACGTTGTTCGTTTTATTGGCATAGAGTTGCTTGTAGTAGTGTCCTATGATGCTTTGTATTTCTGTGGTGTCTGTTATAACGTCTCCTTTTTCATTTCTAATTTTATTGATTTGAGTCCTCTCCCTATTTTACTTGAGTCTGGCTAAAGGTTTATCATTTTTGTTTATCTTCTCAAAGAACCAGCTTTTAGTTTT
>NW_006792150.1:0-285 GCF_000442215.2 Lipotes vexillifer | reverse complement strand
CCAGCCAGATCTGAGTTCGAAACCCAGCACTGGCTCTCTGTTGCTCTGTACCCTTAGGTGCATCACTTCTCTGTGCCAAATGGGAATAATCACCCACACTGCATGACGCGGCAGGAAACACGACAGCACACGGACGTCACTCAGGCTGGTGCCAGACAGAGCGGGAGCCACAGGGCTACTTACCTTCTGCTCTTGGCCTTTCTAAAATGGACCAGTTGGTGCAGTGGTTGAGAGTCCACCTGCCCACGCAGGGGACACGGGTTCGTGCCCCGGTCCGGGAAGATC
>NW_006792148.1:0-233 GCF_000442215.2 Lipotes vexillifer | reverse complement strand
GGTCGGAGCGCAGGGAGAGAACTGGGGTTGGCGGCGTGAACGTAGCCTTAAGGAGTTAGTGCATCACCTCTAGCCGGGAGGGAGTCCGGGAAAAGGTCTGGAGGTGCCGAAGAGGCAAGAGACGTTTTCTTCCCTCTTTGTTTCCTGCTGCGCGAGGAGAGGAGATTAAAAGCGCTGCTTAAAGGAGCTCCAGAGACGGGCGCGAGCCGCAGCTAAAAGCGCGGACACCTGAG
>NW_006792145.1:0-205 GCF_000442215.2 Lipotes vexillifer | reverse complement strand
TTAGCCAGACTCTTGGTTGCAAGAAACAGAAATCCGCCTTAAAGCATCTTAAGAAAAAGAAAGGTGACCTGATGCACACAATTGACAAGTTCAGGGGCATCTGGCTTTACGTGTGCCTGGATCTAGATGCTCCAAGGTATCAGCAGAACTGGGTCTGTCTCCTGCCATTTCTTCACCTTGCATTGGCCTCAGGCAGGCTTTACGC
>NW_006792143.1:0-929 GCF_000442215.2 Lipotes vexillifer | reverse complement strand
AGAAACTAACACACCATTGTAAAGCAATTATACTCCAATAAAAATGTTAAAGAAAAAAAGAAAAGAAAAGAAAAAAATACAATGATGATTCTTCTTATGCTTTGAAAGAAGACGGTGCTGGAGGAAAAAAAAATCAGTCTTGTGCAGAGTGAAATGATCATAACTGCTAAGGACATTTTTGATTAGAAAATAAATACAAGATTAAATTATAGGTGCTGAGAGGCAGACACAAAGGTTACTTATTTTATGTTTTCCATTTATATGAAATATCCAGAATAGATGAATTCATAGAGACAGACACAGATTAGTAGTTAGCAGGGGCTGGGGGGAAGGGAGGATGGGGAGAAAGTGCTTAATGTGTCAGGGATTTTACTTTGGAATGATGGAAATGTGCTGAAACTAGACGGAGGTGGTGATGGCTCAACACCTTGAAGGTACTAAACGCAACTGAACTGTTCACTTCAAAATGGCTACCTTTATATGAGCTTTACTTCATTATGTTTAAAATGAAAAAGAGATTAATTTCTAGGCTGTATACTAATAAAGGGGTCTTCCACTTTTTCTCCAGAACATTAAAAAAAATCACTATGAAAGATGAAAACATTCTCTCTCTCATGTTTAGGCTTAATTTGGGGGGAAGGTGGGAAACACTGTCTCTCTCTCTCTGTCTTCATCCGTCCACAAAATCATGTATAAAAATGTACTGGGGCGGGGCTTCCCTGGTGGCGCAGTGGTTGGGAGTCCGCCTGCCGATGCGGGGGATGAGGGTTCGTGTCTCCGTCCGGGAAGATCCCGCATGCTGCGGAGCGGCTGGGCCCGTGAGCCGTGGCCGCTGGGCCTGCGCGTCCAGAGCGTGTGCTCCGCAACGGGAGAGGCCACGACGGTGAGGGGCCCGCGTACCGCAAAAAAAAAAAAAAAAAAAAAAGAAG
>NW_006792142.1:0-710 GCF_000442215.2 Lipotes vexillifer | reverse complement strand
GGGCACGAACCCGTGTCCCATGCATTGGCAGGCAGACTCTCAACCACTGTGCCACCAGGGAAGTCCAATTTGCATATTGTAGACAATTAGTGATGTTGAGCATCTATTCATGTGCCTGATGGCCATATGTAGGTCTTCTTTTGAAAAACTATCTATTCAGTTTCTCTGTCCGTTTTAACTCAATAACTGAGTTATTTGTTTTGTTTTTAATACATCTTTATTGGACTATAATTACTTCACAATGTTGTGTTAGTTTCTGTTGTACAACAAAGTGAATCAGCCACATACATATATATATCCACATATCCCCTCCCTCTCGAGCCTCCCTCCCACCCTCACTATCCTACCCCTCTATGTCATCACAAAGCCCTGACCTTGTCTCCCGGTGCTATGTTGCTTCTTCCCAGTAGCTATCTATTTTACATTTGGAAGTGTATATGTGTCAGTGCTACTCTCACTTTGCCCCAGCTTCCCCCACCACCCCCATATCCTCAAGTCCATTCTCTATGTCAATGTCTTTATTCCTGCCTTGCCACTAGGTTCATCAGTACCATTTTGTTTTACATTCTATATATATATGTGTTAGAATACAGTGTTTGTTTTTCTCTTTCTGACTTACTTCACTCTGTTGACAGACTCTAGGTTCTTCCACCTCACTACAAATAATTCAATTTTGTTTCTTTTTATGGCTGAGTAATATTCCATTGTAT
>NW_006792141.1:0-269 GCF_000442215.2 Lipotes vexillifer | reverse complement strand
CAAATAACTCAATTTCGTTTCTTTTTATGGCTGAGTAATATTCCGTTGTATATATGTGCCACAGCTTCTTTATCCATTCATCTGTCGATGGACACTTAGGTTACTTCTATTGCACATAGTGCTGCAATGAACATTGTGGCACATGACTCTTTTTGAACTATGTTTTTCTCAGGGTATATGCTCAAGAGTGGGATTGCTAGGTCGTATGGTAGTTCTTTTTTTAGTTTTTTAAGGAACATCCATACTGTTCTCCATAGTGGCTGTATCAA
>NW_006792140.1:0-251 GCF_000442215.2 Lipotes vexillifer | reverse complement strand
GGTTTAGGGTAAGGCTAACGGTAAGGGTTATGGTACGATTAGGTTTAGGGTTAGGGTTTGGGATTATTCGGGGTCTTTTGTGTCTCCTTACAAATTTTAAGATTTCTTGTTCTAGTTTTGTTTAAAAAAATGCCATTGGTAATTTAATAGGGATTGCATTGAATCTGTAGATTGCTTTGAGTAGTACGGTCATTTTCACAATATTGATTCTTCCAATCCAGCACATGGTATATCTCTCCATCTGTTTGTGT
>NW_006792139.1:0-322 GCF_000442215.2 Lipotes vexillifer | reverse complement strand
GCGCCACAGCTAGCCGGGAGGGAGTCCGGGGAAAAGTCTGGAGCTGCCGAAGAGGCAAGAGACATTTTCTTGCCTCTGTGTTTCCTGGTGCGCGAGGAGAAGGGATTAAGAGCGCTGCCTAAAGGAGCTCCAGAGACGGGCGCGAGCCGCGGCTAAAACCGCGGGCCCCAGAGACAGGCCTGAGACGCTAAGGCTGCTGCTGCCACCACCGAGAAGCCTGTGTGCGAGCCCAGGTCAGTATCCACACCTCCCCTCCCGCAGCCTGTGCAGCCCGCCACTGCCACGGTCCCGGGATCCAGGAACAACTTACCTGGGAGAACGC
>NW_006792138.1:0-289 GCF_000442215.2 Lipotes vexillifer | reverse complement strand
CCCTGCCATAATTTATAGACAAGTCCTATTTTCTGAGTAAAATATAAATCCAACCATAATGCTTTTATCATTTGGGAACTAGGATTTTTCCCTCATCTATTTGTCCCTTCCACTACTGAATCTTTGCCTCTTGCTATAAGCTGACTTGTGTCCCCACAAAAGACATGTTGAGGTCTTGACCCCCGGGACCTCTAAATGTGACCTTATTTGTAAAGAGGGTATTTGCAGGTGTAATAAAGATCAGATGAGGTCATACTGGATTAGGGTGGGCCCTGAATCCAATATGACT
>NW_006792137.1:0-346 GCF_000442215.2 Lipotes vexillifer | reverse complement strand
CTAACAGCCACTGTGGAGAAGTGGGTGGTGATTCCTTAAAAATCTCAAAAACAGAGCTTCAGATCATATGGCACTTCCACTCCCGGGCCTGTATCTTGGAAAAAACGTAAATTGACAGGACCCAGGCACTCCAGAATTTATGCAGCCTTGTTTACAAGAGCCTGTACTTGGAAGCTACCTAAACGCCCTTGGAAGGAAGACTGGATGAAGAAATTTTGGTAGATATGTACAATGGAATATTACTCAGCCATGAAATGAATGGAATAAGGCCATTTGCAGCCATTCGGAAGGACATAGATACATTCATACTAAGTGTCATAAATCAGACAATGATAAATATCATATG
>NW_006792136.1:0-4300 GCF_000442215.2 Lipotes vexillifer | reverse complement strand
GCTGGGCCCGTGAGCCATGGCCGCTGGGCCTGCGCGTCCGGAGCCTGTGCCCCGCGATGGGAGAGGCCACAACAGCGAGAGGCCCGCGTACCGCAAAAAAAAGTCTTGAGTTTGAATCTGTGACTTAAAAGCTGTGTGACTTTGGGCAAGTTGCTCAACGTCTCTGAGTCCTAGTCTTTTTCATCTGTGAAAAGAGGCTGCAACATCTACCTTATAGGTTGTAAACTCAGAAAACACAAAAATGGTGAGCATACTGTCTAGCACATAGTAAGTTTCAATAAAGATTTTTCCTTTCTTTTAAAAAGAATATTGTTTATTCTTTTTTGCCATCTTTAAGCCAGTTCTGTTGCAAGTTCCTTCAGTCATAATTGTTGTCTCTCATTGATGTGGCATGTTCATTCTGTGCTAAGATGAGAAAGTTGAAGGATCACTGATTAAGTAAGTACGTGCTCTGTTCCAAGCACTGTGCACACATTACGGACTCTTGGACTCATAGCACTGCTTATCCGGGCGTTACCATCGGCGCTATTATCCTTGTTGTGCAGACTCGAGGGACTTGAGTGATTTCCCAGAGTCGTGCGACTCTGCATGGCAGAATGGGATCGATCCTGGTTCTGTCGGGTGTTCTCTGGAACACAGATTCTTCACTTCGTCTATAGTCCTGACCATGGAGGGTTGTTTGTTGTTACTGTTGTTGTTTTAATTTTTCATTTTATTTATTTATTTATTATAACTTCTTTAAAAAAAAATTGTTTTTTGGAGGGTTGCTTGATGTTTCAAAATAAGGCAGGTATGACCTCAGCACCAAGTAGGCTAAAAATGCCTGTGAGGAGTGAGAAGAGATACCCATTTTGAATCAATGTGAGGAAATAATTTTAAATGTCCATCATGCCTGAAACCCCAGTGGGTGGCCTTGTTGGGGCCGGTGGACTCCCCACCATTGAAGGTGCAGGGGGCTGGGCAGGGGCTCCCAAATGCCCGTTCGGCTCCCTGGTAAGGAGAGTCTTCGACTGGACGTTTCTGAGGTTCTGTCCGTGGCTCTGCCCCTCCTCCTGAGTGACCTTTGCCGAGTCCCTTACACCTCAGGGCCTCCATTGCCTCTTCTGTAAAATTGATAAAGGGCCCCCGGCTCCTGCAGTGGTTGTGAGATAATCCAGGGCAGGTGCCCAGGACCATTTCTGAAGTGTGGGGAGGACACAGTAAACGTAGCTTCAAGCGTTATTTTCACTCCTATGAATAAATAATGAAAATAAAGGTGGGGTTCTTTTACGGTTTGTCTGAAGAGCAGCCCTGGAATCGAAGGCCTGTTCTGGGGCACCATCTGCTGGGGCTGTGGACGAGATGGGGTCAGTGCAACGGCTGCACCTAGTCAGTGCTCGATAGATAAATCGTAGACGGTGATGGTCGTGGTAGTAGGATTTTAGTTTTATTATTTAGGTTCAGTAGGTGGTTCCAAAGGCGGGCTTCAGATGTCACCAGTCAGAGCCAGTGCACACAGGGAACGTTCCATGGATCCTCAAAGCGACCCCTGGACCCTATGAGGCTTGTGTGGGCCTGGAGGGCGGAGTTACTGACCTTGCTGGTTGCTTCTAACTCCGCAATGCTGATCGGCAAAAAACAATTGTGCCTGGAACTCCTCGGTGTTAGGTCATAGCTTTTTCTTCCCCCCGCCCCCACCTCCCCACAAGGGATAATACAGTGAATTCATTGTTTGCTTTTATTTGATTTGAAAGGGCGTGTAAATAATCTTTCAATAGTAGCAATCATCCGTTCACGTGTATAATGCCGTGTAGTTTAGAAAACATTGTCCCATATATGCCCTTTTGCCTTTTCACTGGTTCACTCAATCCACAGATATTTACTCAGTGACTACTACGTGTTAGGAATTGTGTAGGCCCTGGGGAGCAAAGATAACTTGGATCCTTCCCCTGCCCTCAACTATGGCTACCTTCTTTCCATTCTCCAGGACCCAGCTCAGAGTCCCCTCTTACCTAAACAGCCGCCCAGCTCCCAGCACTCCACTGAGAACATCACAGTTTACACTTGTTTGCTTGTTGACATTTCCCTCTCTGCCGCAAGTTTCCTGAAGATGGCAAGTGCAGAGCCTAGCACAGTGCATGGCACATCAGACACAATCGGTATTTGATGAATGAATAAAATGTGACACACGAGTTCTAGAAAGAGCAGAGGCACAGGGAAGGGAGCAAAATATTTTGCGGAAAAAAGCAGGAGCTGTAATTTGATCCTTTAGTGTACCCCGTTAGATAGTACAGTAGTTATTCTCGTTTAGCATGCAATGAAACTGACCTGCCAGAAAACTCAGTTCCTGGCCGGACAGAAACAGAGACCAGCCATTCTGGCTCTTTCTTCTGGATAGACAGTGACTATGGGAATGGTGGCAGCCTTAAGTCATGTGGACCAGAGTTGGACCAGCACTGCCAATGGCAGGGGAGGGAAGGGCAGGGACGCTACTGAAACTGAGCAGGACCCTTAGGGGCCTTGCCAGGGACAAAGCTCCTTGTCCCCACCTCTTGTTTGTAGAAAAGCTTTAGCCTCCTTGGCCTTCCCCGAGTTCCAAAGAGCAGATTTAATCAGAGAGGTGAGAAAATGCAGAAACAAAGGAAAGCAGTCGAGCAAGACAAAATAATAATAGTTTAGCCATAAAATAAAGTCAAGAATCTTTAGTTCCTCCTCAACGGCTATCAATAATATCCTGAGCCATATCCTTGAGTTGTTTTGCAGATACTAAAACCCCCAACACTTGGAGAAAGTTAACTGCATGCTGACCACCTACATGTAGACCCCAGACAGGTTGGAACAAGAAGGAAGGTGATGACTGTAATCCCCAAACATCACCCTGTTACCTCACCATCAACCAATCAGAGAATTGTGCATGAGCTGATCACACACCCTGTGACCCTCTCCTACACCCTTCCCTGAAAACCGTGAGGGAGTTTGGGTCTTTTGAGCATTAGCTTCCCATTCTCCTTGCATGGTGCCCTGCAGTAAATGCTGTACTTTCACCGTGACCCAACATCAGTGAACTGGTTTTGCTCTGCGTCGGGTAAGCAGACCTTAGTTCGGTTTGGTAACACCATTAAGTTCTGTGAACCCACTCTGTGCCAGGCACTATGCTAGGCATTGTGCATATGTTATTCTCCCCATTTTACGGATTCAGAAACTAAAGCACAGAGAGATTAAACATGAGGCTCAAGGTAGTTTCCCAGAGCTAGCAAGAGATGAAGCTGGATTTGCATCCAGATCTGGTTGATGTCAAAGCCCATGTCCATCCCATCTCTCCTTCCTGCTGGACAGCCTAGGTGAAGGGAAGTTGCCAGAAGTGAAATGCCTGACAGCCAGAGTTACCATAGAAACAAGCTGATTGCAGAGTTCTCAAGAGATATTTTTAAATTTTAATAAATAAATAAGGCAGAACAGGTCATAGGAGAAGCCCATCTTTTTCTTGGCTCTAACCAATGTGATACCTGGCGACTTCCATTTCAGTAAGTGGCCTTTTAGCTCTTTGGTCAGTCACTGCACAATGATGTCATTTTCACTCTCTGATTACATAACAGTGTCAGTGACAAAGTATAACCTTTGCCATTGGTTCATTCAACAAACCAAATCTTTTCTGTAAAGAAATATCCTGTAAAAATATTTGTGAGAAAAACACTCTGGGAAATATTTCTATAAAAATATAAATTTATTAAATTTTTCAAACATGGATGTCTCTGTTGAAACTACTCAACTCTGACTTTGCATCATGAAAGTAGCTGTAGGAAATGCTTAAATGAATGGGCGTGCCTGTGTTCCAATAAAACTTTATTTATAAAAAGACAATGACCGGTTTGGGCCTACAGGCCGTAGCTGCCAGCCTCACAGTCCAGAGCTCCTTATTTTACAAATGAGGAGATTGAGGCTCAGAGAGGCTCAAAGTCTTGTCCATGGTCAGAGTTAAAAGGGAAGTGGTGCAAGCTTTGCCTTTGGTTGCCCACAGCTCTTGGAAGGATGGTGTCAGACGAGTGTGTTTGGAAAACAACATGTGCCTGCTTCTGCGATGAAATGCCTGCGACCAGGACTCCCTGCATATGGAGATTCTCTTTCAGGCAGTTGGAAACTGGAAAATTCTTGACTTGGTATTTTTAGAAAAACGGCCTTTTCCCAACCATCAGTTTTCAATCTGGCAGAGTCCGTATCCATTGCCAGAGTTTTCTTTTTTCTTTTTTTTTTCTTTGCGGTACGCGGGCCTCTCACCGCCGCGGCCCCTCCCGCTGCGGAGCACAGGCTCCGGACGCGCAGG
>NW_006792135.1:0-453 GCF_000442215.2 Lipotes vexillifer | reverse complement strand
AGGTCGAATAAGAGGCTCATCCTGTGAGGATTACCATAGCATGGAAATAGGAAATTACATCCATAATTAAAATTTCTTCCGGGCAAAGGATGGAGAGAAGTGAGAAGATAGGGATTCTGTACAGGGTGTGTATTCACGAGCTGTGTCGTTTGTGATACTATGACTCTCCAGTACAATGTGGAAACCCCTTCCACGTGAAAACCATTGAAAATAAAATTGTGGTTCATAGATTTTCATAGTACTAGTCGAGAATGAACTTTTTCCTGGGCTGCTTCTTTTTATCCGCTCAAAACTTTTTCTATTCAAAACATAGTTCTAGTGTGACGTCAGGAAGTTGGCAGAATCGGAGTCTCCAAATAAACATTTTGCCTAATCAGCCATGGGCAAGAGTGTTTTTATGGGAGCCCCAGTATCCAGAGATGAAGCCCCAACACCCTGATCCATTAAAAAAAT
>NW_006792134.1:0-403 GCF_000442215.2 Lipotes vexillifer | reverse complement strand
TCTTGGTGGCGGCAGCAGCAGCCTTAGCATCTCATGCCCGTCTCTGGGGTCCGTGCTGTTAGCGTGGCTCGCGCCTGTCTCTGGAACTCCTTTAAGCGGCGCTCTTAATCCCCTCTCTTCTCGAACCAGGAAACAGAGGCAACAAAAAGTCTCTTGCCTCTTAGGCAGCTCCAGACTTTTTCCCGGACGCCCTCCCGGCTAGCCGTGGTGCACTAACCCCCTACAGGCTGTGTTCACGCCGCCAACCCCAGTCCCCAGTCCTCTCCCTGGGATCCAACCTCCGAAGCCCAAGCCTCAGCTCCCAGCCCCGCCCGCCCCGGCAGGTGAGCAGACGAGCCTTTCGGGCTGGTGAGTGCCGGTCGGCCCCGATCCTCTGTGCGGGAATCTCTCCGCTCTGCCCCCC
>NW_006792133.1:0-417 GCF_000442215.2 Lipotes vexillifer | reverse complement strand
TGTGCTCCGCAACGGGAGAGGCCACAACAGTGAGAGTCCCGCGTACCGCAAAAAAAAAAAAAGTAGAGTTAACAATTCATGTCCCAAAGGGGAAAAGATAAGTTATTGCAAAGACAGGTTGAGTCATATTGTCATATTCAGTCATTGAGACTAACTGTATGTTTAAAGGGATAAATATCTGTAGCAAAATGAGCTCAGCCCCTGGGCCTGTTGTTTCTTTGTTTTTGTTTTGAGAATATAAATTTTTGTTTTTTGAAACATCTTATTGGAGTATAATTGCTCCACAATGATGTGTTAGTCTCTGCTTTATAACCAAGTGAATCAGTTATACATATACATATGTTCTTATATCTATTCCCTCTTGCGTCTCCCTCCCACCCTCCCTATCCCACCCCTCTAGGTGGTCACAAAGCACCA
>NW_006792132.1:0-551 GCF_000442215.2 Lipotes vexillifer | reverse complement strand
CTGCCATAAACGCGGCACTTTGCTTCACCGTGACCCGGTGTCGGTAGATTGGCTTTAGTGCGTGCGGGCGAGTGGACCCAAGTTTGGTTCAGTAACAGCGTGTTTGGAGACAAGCAAATCTCTCACCTCTCCTCCTGTGGATGCAGTTTAGTATAACAACGGCTGTCGCTCTAGTGCAGAAACACCAGTAGAGGGAAGCAGCTGTGCTTTGTCATCACAATCCTTTCGGCATGAGAGTCACGTGGAGAAAATATTCCAACACAGATGCCTGGACCCAGCCTCACAGATTCTACTTCCACAGCACTGAGCTAGGGCCTAATTTTAACTTTCTCAGTTGACATGCTTCTGATTTGGAAATCTCTGGGTGGGATGTGCCACCCAGGCTGGTGCAGCAGGGGGTCTCCAAGGCGTCGTTGAATGAAATAAGCAGGAGGGAGGTGAACCGTGACCTGGATTTCACCCAGGCATCCTCTGGCAGGGCTGTGGCCGGGCCATGGGTCCACAGCTGAGCGGACGTCTGTGTCAGCCTCCAATCCTCCTGCCAACGCGTC
>NW_006792131.1:0-623 GCF_000442215.2 Lipotes vexillifer | reverse complement strand
CTTCCAGTGAAATACGGAGACATCAGAAGGGGCTTCCTGCAGCGGAGAGGTACTGACCTTCCTCACCACTCAGTCCTAGAATCACCAAGTCTTTTCCTGGTGCTCTATGAGGAGATGAACATCCCTCCCATTCAGTATTGTGCATATCTGTGTCAACACTCTTTTACTATGTTGTATTCAGAGTAATTGTCCAGTTGTCCTTGAAGGGCCCCACAACAGAAAAAATATTTACTGTGCCAATTTTCCAGAGAACTAGAGATGCATTTAATAGAAATCTGGAGCTTGAAGTGTGGAGCTATGTCATTGAATCCACTATATCCAGGGCCCTCACTCTCTGGATGCAGATCCCTGAGATCAGCTTATTAGGAAGAGCAGAAATAGCGGGTTTTATTCCTCCCCTCCTTACCCCCAAATAGACCCAACAATATATCCCATCCCTTATTCTCTTCCTACAGTGTAACTTCAATACTGCTCCCCGTTGAAAGTGTTCCGTCCCTTTGAACATGGGTAGGGTTGTGGCAATAACAGGTAAGATATTCTGTGTTGCACAAAAGGTAGAATAACTTGCATCTGACAGTAATGGGATCCTCGCTCTAGGAAGCAAACTACTATGCTGTGAGGAA
>NW_006792130.1:0-1158 GCF_000442215.2 Lipotes vexillifer | reverse complement strand
AGTACGCCTACCGATGCTCCAGAGTGGCTGGGCCCGTGAGCCATGGCCACTGAGCCTGTGTGTCCGGAGTCTGGGCTCCGCAACGGGAGAGGCCACAACAGTGAGAGACCCACGTACCGCAAAGAAAGAAAAAAAAAAAATGAAGAAGCGGATGACTGTCTAAAGTAAAGTGCAGTGAAGGACTTGCTGAAGGTCACACAGCTGGCCATTCCCCATCCTGGACCCAAACTTAGCTCTCTTCTCCAACATTGTCAACTTCAATATGTCAGCTATAAAGTGATGTGAGGATATTTTAGTTAATAAAATAATATCTGAGCTTGCTTAAATGGTGAAGTTCATTAATTAATAGCATGCAGGTGTTAAAAGAATGCTTTCATTGACTAAAATGCAGTACCCTACTCGAAAGAAAGGAGGGTGAAAAAATGAGATGTTGTTCTTTTGCTTTCTATACCTAAGAAAGCTTTGAGCAATACTTCTTTTCAATTTTACCAAGTAGCATGTTTGGGATATAATCATTTGTAAGTTTGTTCTACAAGACCTGCTTCTCTGGAAATAGACTTTTATCAAGGGGATTTTTGTTTTCAAGTTACAATTAGACTTTGCTTAAGACACCCATAAATTTGCAGCCCTTTGTGTTCTGATATTCTCCTATTCCGACAGGGCAAGAGTTAAATAACTAAAAAAGCTTTTCGATGTTGTTAGAGAGGCACCTTAAGTCCTTTGATTTGCAGGAAGAAAAACTGTGTAATTCCTTAATTATCATAACCCATGGGAGAAATGGCCGTTGAAGATTTCCATCCTCCTTTTGCTATACTGATTGAGACTAAAATCCAGTAGCTCAGTCCAGGATACTGAAGATTCTCAGAAGTATTCATTTATTATCACAAGTCAGGGAGGAGAGAGGTATGATGGAGGCAAGAAGGCAACAGAACTGTGAAGGCATTTTTACAACCCACAGACAAAAAGACCTCTGAAATATACATTTCTTCAACATTTTATTTTTTTTGTTGTTTTTTTTGTGGTACCCGGACCTCTCACTGTTGTGGCCTTTCCCGTTGCGGAGCACAGGCTCCGGATGCGCAGGCCCAGCGGCCGCAGCTCACGGGCCTAGCCGCTCCGCGGCACGTGGGATCTTCCCGGACCAGGGCACGAACCCGT
>NW_006792128.1:0-235 GCF_000442215.2 Lipotes vexillifer | reverse complement strand
AAAATCCTCAACAAAATACTAGCAATCAGAATCCAACAGCATATTAAAAGGATCATAAAGCATGATCGAGTGGGGTGCAAGGATTCCTCAATATACGCAAATCAAACAATGTGATAAATCATATTAACAAAATGAAGGAGAAAAACCGTAGGATCATCTCAATAGGTGCAGAAAAGCCTTTGACAAAATTCAACACCCATTTATGATAAAAACCCTGCAGAAAGTAGGCATAGAG
>NW_006792127.1:0-7276 GCF_000442215.2 Lipotes vexillifer | reverse complement strand
CTTACAAATGGATTACCTGGGGCTCTCCCCATGGCACAGTGGTTAAGAATCCGCCTGCCAATTACAGGGGACACGGGTTCAAGCGCTGGTCCTGGAAGATCCTGCATGCTGCAGAGCAACTAAGCTCGCGAGCCACAGCTACTGAGCCCTCGTGCCACAACTACTGAAACCCGTGCGCCTAGAGCCCGTGCTCCATAACGAGAGAAGCCACCACACTGAGAAGCCTGCACACGGCAACGAAGAGTAGCTCCCACCTGCCGCAACGAGAGAAAGCCTGCGTGCAGCAGCCAAGACCCGACACAGCCAAAAAATAAAAAATAAAATAACTTTTTAAAGGTTTTCAAATATGGTTTAAATGGTAAATGTTATGTGTTTTTAATCACAATGGAAAAAATGAATGAAATAATGATCAATGTTACAAAGCGGAAAACAGTGAAAACAACCTAAGTGAAAGAAGCCATACAGAAAAACCACCCAGATCATGCTCATCTTGTACACTTCGAATCCAGCAAGGTTTTTAAAGTGAGGAAAAGCCCCAGTGATGGTTCCAAGAAGAGAAAACTGGATTCAAATAGAAAAATACATTTCCACAAAGCTGGGGCAGCTGGTGAAAGTTGAAGTAGGTCTGTGCATAGGATTATAATGTGGAAACCATAATTATTCCTCACTTTGGGGTTATGTGCTGGTTCCCTGGGAGAGTGGCCCTCCCACGCTCACACGGTAAAACAAACTGGAGTATTTTCTGAAGGTGGAATACTTTATACTGCTATTTATAGGTTTGTATACACTTGAAATTTACTAGAAAATAAAGTACTTATCAAAACAACCATGTCATACCATGCCAGATATACAGACATCAAACTCTGTTATAGAGGCCAAGCCCTACCCAGATCCAGTTCACCCACAGTGGGGATGCTAATCACCCTTGTAGGAGTCCACATACGACAAGAGGCACCATGGGAAGATTATATTGGGAGCCACTATGTCTTGGGTGCTGTGGATGACCTGGATGTAGATGAAACAGTGGGATTTCTGAATTCTAGTTTTCCACATTCAACCACCAAAATACTGTTACAACTGAAAAATGCATTCAGTAAAGCTACATGATACAAAAAAAAAAACAGAAAAATCAATGCACAAAAATCATTTGTGATTCTATACACTGATAATGAACCATCAGAAAAAGAATTTTAAAAATATTCCCACTTACAACTGCATCCAAAAAGATAACTAGGAGTAAATTTAACCAAGGATGTGAGGGACCTGCACACTGAAAACTGGAAGACACTGATAATAAATAAAGAAAAAATAAATGGAGGGGCTTCCCTGGTGGCGTAGTCGTTGAGAGTCCGCCTGCAGATGCAGGGGACGCAGGTTCGTGCCCCGGTCTGGGAAGATCCCACATGCCTTAGAGCGGCTGGGCCCGTGGGCCATGGCCGCTGAGCCTGTGCTCTGCAACAGGAGAGGCCACAGCAGTGAGAGGCCCACATACCACACAAAAAAAGAAAAAACAAAAACAAAAACTAGGGCTTCCCTGGTGGCGCAGTGGTTGAGAATACGCCTGCTGATGCAGGGGACACAGGCTCGTACCCCGGTCGCCTGCTGATGCAGGGGACACAGGTTCGTACCCCGGTCCGGGAGGATCCCACATGCCGCAGAGCGGCTGGGCCCGTGACCCATGGCCGCCGAGCCTGCACGTCCGGAGCCTGTGCTCGGCAACGGGAGAGGCCATAATGGTGAGAGGCCAGCGTACCGCAAAAAGACAAAAAAAAAAGAATACTGTGAAAATATGCATTCTAAGGTGGGACTTCCCTGGCCGTCCAGGGGTTGGGACTCTGCACTCCCACTGCAGGGGGCGTGTGTTCGATCCCTAGTTGGGGAACTAAGTTCCCGCATTCTGCATGCTACATGGTGTGACTCAAATTTTTGTTTAATTTTTAAAAAATATGCAGTCTAGCCAACTTAATGTACACATTCAATGCATTCCTTACCAAAAGCCCAATGACATGTTCCATAGAAACAAAGCAAATAATCTTAGGTTGTGTGTGGAACCACAAAGGACCCAGAAGAGCCAAAGCGACCCTGAGGAAGGAGAACGGGCTGGAGGCGTCTCCCTCCCTGATTTCACACTACATTACCAAGCTACAGTCCCCCAAAAGTGTGCAATTGGCACAAAAACAGGCCCACGGACCAGAGGAACAGAGGAGAGAACCCAGGAGTCAACCTACAGGTATGTAGTCAGTTAATTCACAAGAAAGCAGCCAAGAACATACACCAGGGAAAGGACAGTCCCCTTAATAAACAGTGCTGGGAAAACCACACGCCACACGCCAAAGAACAACACTGCACTCTGTCTACACCACACACAAAAGGGGCCAAAAACCCAGTTTTCCACATCAAGCCCTTCCTCTCCTGGGTCCTCTGAAGACAGACACCCACAGCGGTCAGCCACGCACAGGAACCTTCTGCCCACTTTTCCTCAGTTTCTCCCTCAGCGGCATCACCTCCCGGCAGGTCCTGAGGAGACCAGGCTCCTGTCAGCATGAACTGGACCCCACAGTGTCCCAAAGCTGAAGGCCCAGCGGGTCCTGAGGAGACCTGGCTCCTGTTAGTGTGGACTTGACCCCGGCTTCTCCCAAAGCCTGGACATCAGCGTGCACTCAGCCCCGCGTCTTCCAGAAGCCAAAGCCCCAGCAGGTCCTGAGGAGACAGGGCTCCTCTCAGCATGGACATGAACAGCATGATCTGAACAGACATCCCGCCAAAAAAGATACACAGATAGTAAAAGTCATATAGAAACAAGCTCAAGGGCTTCTCTGGTGGCGCAGTGGTTGAGAGTCCACCTGCCGATGCGGGGGGCACGGGTTCGTGCCCCGGTCCGGGAAGATCCAACATGCCGTGGAGCAGCTGGGCCCATGAGCGATGGCCGCTGACCCTGCGCGTCCACAGCCTCTGTTCTGCAATGGGAGATGCCACAGCAGTGAGAGGCCCGCATTCCGCAAAAAAAAAAAAAAAGAAAGAAACAAGCTCAACATCATATACCATTAGGGAATTACAAATTAAAATCATGAGCTATCACAGCACACCTATTAGGACTGCTAAGCTCCAAAAATATGACAATACCAATTGCTAGAGGGTGAGGAACAAAAGGAACTCTCCCTCATACCCGGGGGGGATGCATGTGCAGCCACTTTGTAAGACAATTTTGCAGTTTTTTCCAAAGCTAAACAAGTCTCACGTTGGGATCCAACTTCCAGTATTTAGGCAACTGCTTTGAAAATCTAGGTCCAAATGCAAAGAAGGATGCAATTATGCACAGCAGCACTTCCATAATGGCTAAAAACTTGAAGAACTCAGGATATCCTTCAAAAGATGAATGCATAAGCAAGTTGGGGTACATCCATGTCAAGGGAGTAAAATATGCCACCCCAAAATATGTCTCTCTGGCATAAGGATTATTGGTCTGCTTAAAAAAAAAAAAAGGGGCTTCCCTGGTGGTTCAGTGGTTAAGAGTCCACCTGCTGATTCAGGGGACACAGGTTCGAGCCCTGGTCCGGGAAGATCCCACATGCCGCAGATCAACTAAGCCTGTGAGGCACAACTACTGAACCTGCGCTCTAGAGCCCGCGAGCCACAACTACTGAGCCTGTGTGCCACAACTACTGAAGCCCACACGCCTAGAGCCTGTGCTCCGCAACAAGAAAAACCACCACAATGAGAAGCCCGCGCACCGCAATGAAGAGTAGCCCCTGCTCGCCACAACCAGAGAAAAGCCTGCACGCAGCAACAAAGACCCAATGCAGCCAAAAACAATAAATTTTTTAAAAAATCTCAGAAAATTGAGATTGCCGTTTTATGAAGGACATTTACAACAGAGGAATCTCCATTTATAAGGGTATGTCCCTCTTTGCACCAAAAATACAAGGATAATTAAATCTTAAGTAACTCTTTTCAATGGGGAAGTCCTGACTTAAATGAGCAAACAGTCATACCCTTGTTTACTGTGCTTTGCATGATAACCTGCCATAACTGGCCTTCCCCCCTTCCCCAGCATCTTTCTTCTGTTTTTAGCTGAAGACAGTATTTAAGGGGATGGTTTTGGTCATTTCAGGGAGTGACTCAGTTTTCCGTGGTATCCCCCCTGCATTCAGAAGGTATACATGTTATTAAACTTCTGCTTTTCTCCTGGTAATCTGTCTTTTATGACAGGGGCAGAGGGGGGCCTCAACCAAGAACCTAGAAAAGTAGAGGGAAAATTGTTTTTCCTCCCATACACGTGCAGTGGAATACTACTCAGCAGAAAGGAATGCACCACCAACCTATGGAAAGACATGGATAAATCTTCAGTATATACTGCTAAGGGAAAGAATCCAGTCTGCGGAGGCTGCACACAGTATGACCCCATTGATGACATTCCGGGAAAGGAAAGCTACCTAGATGATGAGCAGAGCATGGGGTGGGGGGTTTGAAGCAGTCCGTGTGATACTCTAGGGTGGATACCTGTCACTATGCATTTATCTAAGCCCACAGATGTGCATAGCCCAAGGGGCCTATCATAATCTATTCAAATTTAGTTATTTAGGATGGAGGAGTGTTGCAGGAGGGAATACATAATGTCACAGAATCTAACTGTATTAGAAATATATGGAAACAACTCACTGTACGGGATGAGATAAAAGGTGCTGACCTACGTTACCTTTGGAAATGAATGGAATCTGTAGACTAAAGGCAAAATGGACCGTATATAAAGAGTGGGCTTTATTGTACGAAGTTCTTTCCAGGGTGTAGTAGCTAACGATTCTGAAACCTCTGCACATGTAACCTGGAAAGGAGCAATGCACAGATAAATGGCAGATGGTGGGAGCCAGGGAGCCAGCCACAGCCTTGCTGTGGGAGTAGGAAGTTACAGATAAGCAAGGGGAGACCCTATGCCCTCATAATCCTGGATCTGGGCTTCCTGGGAGGATGCTGACTGGCTGGGGGAAACACACAGATCTTCATGCTGGGAAGACCCTGCAGACATAGGAATTTCACACCCCATCTTTCCACCCATACCTGCTGGAAACATCCAGCCCTGCATTATCTGTCAACTGCAGAGTTTAAGACATTCTCACTCCCAGGCAGATAAAGGAGCATGAGGGTCTTGCTTACCCCTAAGCTGACTCAGAATCCAGGTCCTGGGGGTGGAGCCAGGTTGGGGGTTCCTGGGCCTCTGAATCCAGGCACTGGGGGTGGAGCCAGGTTGGGGGTTCCTGGGCCTCTGACCAGCAGGTGAGAGGAGGGAGGAAGACCGGTCCTGAGGACAGAGTTTCCCTCAAGTCTGTGAGCCCAGGAGCCCCGATGGGATTCATTCCCAGCGTGGACATGGCCTCGTTCAGAAACGAGGTCACCGCCGATAAACCAGAGGCAAACGTATGCAATTACCAGACTGCTGGACCCCAATGACCAGGCAGCCTGATGCCAGCTATGACTGTTTTGAAATAATGCAAAGGAAAGGAGGAATGCAAGACCTTCACTACTTTTATCCCCATCCTATACCACGGATTGCGAGAGCCCCACATATAAAATCTTCCCTGATTCTCAAGAAGGGGGCGTTGCCCCGTTCTTGAGGCACTAGCCAACCGTGTCTTCTCTTCTGCCTGGCAGAAACATAAAGCCATCTCTCTCTTCCTCCAAAATCCCTGTCTCCGTATTTCTGTTTGGCCTCGGTGCACAGGGAAGCCGAGATTTCGACAACAGTCTGTGGCCAGTTCCCACACTAATTCCCCTCTATGCCCACAGCCCTGGCCCAAGCCCGATCTTGTACCTGGTTCCTCCATCAGGCCTGACAAAGCTCCCTGCCTGCACGGTGCGTCTCACATCCCACCCCAACCGGGTCTTTCTGAAGCAGAAGCGAGACTGGCTCTCTCCCACCTGTAATCCCCCAAATGTTTCCCCACTTTCGCTAGGGTATCTGCCGGGAGAGACATCTGCCAAGGCCCTGAGAGCCCCCGGAATCCCCACTAGGCTGCTGGCTCCTGAGTTCCCTGACAATGGGCACCTCAGAAGACCGGGAGACACGGCAGGAAACCGCAGAACTGCTCACCTCAGGAAGGGGCAGGCACTGCCACGGCCTGATCAGAGAGAGCAGAGAAGGGGTCCCCAGCTGGGACACAAACACTGCACGAGTGGCCTCTCCTTGAACCATTACATCACCTCATGTGACTTGAGGGAAGGAAGGACCGAAGCACACTTGGTTACTAAGGAGGATGGTATAGGCTCAGTCACGTCCCTCCAAATTCACATGCTGAATCCCTAGCCCCCAGGACCCCAGGATGTGGCTGTAGTTGGAGATGGGATTTTTAAAGAGGTGATCAAGGTAAAAATGAGGTCACTAGGGTGGATCCTAATCCAATAGGATTGATGTCCTACAAGAAGAGATTAGGACACAGATAGGCACAGGGGGAGACCATGTGAGGACCTGGGGAGAAGATGGCTGTCTAAGCACCAAGGAGAGAGGCCTCAGGAGAAGCCCGCGTGCACACACCTTGATCTCCGACAGCATCCAGGACTGGGAGATCGGTCTCTTATTCAAGCTGCCCTGTCTCTTCTATTTGTTACGGCGGTGCTAAACAGACTCACATGCATGGTTAACTCAGGGCTCAGACTGGACAGAGCCCACTCTCCATCCCCCTGCACGTGTACAGGAACCCCAGGAACTGAGGAAGGGGTCCCTGAGGGGAGGCACAAGATAGAAGATGCTAGGCATTAACATGGCTGCATTCATGTTAAACGTGCCTGAAATCCAATCACACGAGATTGTTTTGTCCTGTATGTACATCGGCACCTTCGGTCTCAACTGCAGATCTTTGGCTTCACCAGCTCCACTGACAGCATTAGCTTCACCTGCTGTGGACCGTCTCCTATAGGATTTCCAGACCCACAAAGCACTGAAGCTTCGCAGGACCCAGTGTCTGTGGGCTACCGTCCAGGTGACCCTCACAACAGGGCCGCGCAGCTGCCCATCAGAACCCATTTCCCTTTTCCCTGTTCACAGCTACCCTGCACCTCCCAGCCTTCCCACCCCTTCCAGCTGGGGTGTAGTGTCTCGTGTTTCCTAGGGAAACAGGTGGAGTTGGTGAGGACCATGGCCAGCCTGCATCCTACGACAGAGGGCATGAAGCCCAGCTGCTCACCCCACCCTGCAGGTTGGAGGCCTCACCTGGAAGCAGGAAGGAGGAACAAGGGGAACAGAGCCTCGGACCTGACACTCACCTGCCCTGGACTCTCACAAGAA
>NW_006792126.1:0-935 GCF_000442215.2 Lipotes vexillifer | reverse complement strand
ATTTTTTTTTTTTTTTTTTTTTTTTTTTTTGCAGCTGCGTTGGGTCTTCGCTGCAGCACGCGGGCTTTCTCTAGTTGCGGCGAGCGGGGGCTAATCTTTGTTGTGGTGCGCCAGCTTCTCTTGTTGGGGAGCACGGGCTCTAGGCCTGCAGGCTCAGTAGCTGCAGCACGTGGGCTCAGTTGCTCCGCGGCAGGTGGGATCTTCCCAGACCAGGGATCAAACCCGTGGCCCCTGCATTGGCAGGCTGATTCTTAACCACTGTGCCACCAGGGAAGTCCCAAAACTTCTAATTACCTTTGTAAACCAAATATAATGGGTAGACTGTGGATGCTGAGGACAGCATATCCAAATACATTTCATCTGGTGAAGCCTGGCCACCTTCTGATCAATTGCTTTGATCTGCTTCATCCACATTTGTCTATGATTAATTTTCTTTTTTAAAAATTTTTATTGAAATACAGTTGATTTACAATGTTACGTTAGTTTCAGGTGTACAGCACAGTAATTCAGTTATATACGTATATATATATTTCCCTTATAGGCTATTACAAGATATTGAGTATAGGTCCCTGTGCTATACAGTAGATCCTTGTTGTTTACCTATTTTATGTATAGTAGTGTGTATCTATTAATCCCAAACTCCTAATTTATCTCCCTCTGCCACCCCTCACCCTCCTCGATCCCCTTTGGTAACCATAAGTTTGTTTTCTATGTCTATGAATCTATTTCTGTTTTGTATATAAGTTCATTTGTATCATTTTTTAGATTCAACAGATAAGTGATATCATATGACATTTGTCTTTGTCTGACTTCATTTAGCGTGATAATCTCTAGGTCCATCCATGTTGCTGTAAATGGCAATATTTCATTCATTTTTATGGCTGAGTAGTATTCCAGTGTGTGTGTGTGTGTGTGTGTGTGTGTGTGTGTGTGTG
>NW_006792125.1:0-224 GCF_000442215.2 Lipotes vexillifer | reverse complement strand
CATTCATGGCTTCGTATGGACTTCCATGCAAACTTCCTTACGATGTGCACTCAGAAATGAGGTCGCAGGGTCACCGATGCGTGCCTGCACTCACTGTGCCTGAGCAGTGATGGGCTGCTCCCCAGAAGTGCTGCACCAGTCTACCCTACACCAGCCCAGACCCAATGTTGCCCTATCTCCACATCCGCCCCAGCCTGTGCCATTGTCTATCTTTCTGTTGCCAG
>NW_006792124.1:0-2565 GCF_000442215.2 Lipotes vexillifer | reverse complement strand
GGCATGTGGGATCCTCCCAGACCAGGGCTCAAACCCGTGTCCCCTGCATTAGCAGGTAGATTCTCAACCACTGCACCACCAGGGAAGCCCCTGTTTCTTTTTCTTTTATCTTTCTCTCCTTTATGCTCATCCTGCATCTCCTTTCCAAAGCACATTTCCTTTTCCCATTCTTATCTTTCATTTTCATTGCACAGTATTGTCTCTGTTTTATCCACCGTGATAAGGGAAGCTCTCAGCCAGTGGTGTGCTAAAGCCAGCTCTTACTGGCTCAGGACAGTTAATTATACATATCTCTTCTGAACTTTGCATTAAGTGACATCATGTTGGTAGCTGAAAATCAGCTGTAGTAGGAGTACTTACACAATGGAGATAAGCTAACACTACACATAGTTTACTGGAAACCTAGTTGTTTAACATTTAGTTTATCAGCACACCACTGGCTTTAGCACTGGTTACACATCTGATTTTTTCTGTCTGGGGACCACTGTAGGTGTTAGGTAGCTTATCTGCCCATCTACTTTTCCCTTTGGTTTTGTAAATTCTGTTATTTTCTGGAATCCAAACTTTTACATTAACTCCCTAGCTTATTACATTGATTCTTAATGTGCATGGTGAATTTTAGTTCTTTGACATTCAGAAGACAACTTTATTTTCCAGTTATGCATGAAATGAAATTCCTTTTTATTCTTTTTAAAGAGATCTATTTTTAGTACCTTGACTATGCATTAACTGATATCTTTTCTGAATACATTTCCTCACTGGGACAGCTGGATATTATGGTCAGAACCCCCTTCAGCTCATTTTGCTTTAATTTTTGTCCTGTTTTTGCATGTTTCCTTCTCTTATGGCACATTTATGCCATTTATTTCATAGTTTTTTCCCTTAAAAATCTTCTAAAATGTTCCTTGGACTTCTACCTGTTTTAACCTCAAGTTTCTTAAAGGATTTCCAAGACCTTGCTTCTTATGGGCATATTATTATTATTTTCCTTCCTGGAGCATTTCCATGTTCCTGCTTTCATTGGACAACTCCCAAATGATGCTGATTGGAATACTAGATCTTCGCAACCTTTTTAGTATCACATTCACAGATAATCTCTTGTGTTATTCACAGAGATGGAAAGCCATGTTCATTATCTATCAGATTTATCCATTTAGAACTCTCAGAGGGCATCCTCATTTTCAAGATTTGAGGTCCTGGGGACCCACAAATTATATCCTCCATGTACTTATCTTTTTTCTTTTTTGGATGCACCATGCAGCTTGTGGGTTCTTAGTTCCCTGACCAGGGATTGAACCCAGCCCCAGCAGTGAAAGCACCGAGTCCTGACCACTGGACCATCAGGGAATTCCCATCCTCCATGTATTTACATTAGTCCTCTGAATTTTGTGTTTCTTGGGAAAAAAAGACTTCTTAAAAACATACTCCATGCCTTATTCAATCAAACTAGATGATAAAATGGTTTCATATACCTGCTTGCTCATCCTGTTATCTCAGTCCTACGTTTTCTCTAACCGTAAGAGCACTTTTTTTTTGTAGGTATTTACTCAACCACAGGAATGATTAGTAATATGATGATTTATACCTGCATCTTTCCAACATTGCCAGCCTGACAGCCACTTTTTCTATCCAATGCGCTTCGTTCTGGAGTTAAACAGATTATTTTGGCAAATTTGATTAAATATAACTGTTTTCCAATACTTCTGCAAAATGCAGGTGTCAGAATCTCAAATGACTGTTTTGGGTTATGAAGTTGTCTGTGTAATTCCCCTTCCTGACCCTGACTCTACCCTATATTTTCATTGCATAGAACAGACTAGTTTCTCTCTTAACATTTGCTAGATTTTCAGAATCTGTGGCTTCAGGTCTATGTTGGATATGAGACTCTTTTTCAAACACACACTCTTGTCAAATTCCCAGTAGAAAACTTTACATTAGGTTGTTCCTGTTATTTGCAACCTGACAAGGCCAATAGTGTTGGCCAATTTATTTTTTGTTAACATGTAGCTTGTGGTTAAAATTTTATTTTTTGTTAGTTTATATAGTTTGGGGTTAAAATATATGAAACCACTGGAAATTTGAACAATGACTGGATATTAAATAATTGTTTCCCACATTTGTTTGTGATTATGGTACTGTGGTTATGTTTTAAAAGCATAATTATCCTTTAGATATACATACTGTATCAGCTAACCATTGTTGTGTAACAAATTATCCCAAAATTTAACAACTAAAAACTACACACATTTATTATCCTAGAGTTTCTGTGAATCAGAAGTCTGGGTGTGGCTAATCTGTGTCTTCTGCCTCGGGGTCTTTTACAAATCTGCAATCAATTTGTTGGCCAGGTCCAGGGTCTTATCTGAAGGCTTGAGTAGGGGAGCATCTGTTTCCAAACTCACTTATGTTTTTTGGCAAGATTCACTCCCTCAAGAGCTATAAAACTGAGAGTCTTAGTTCCTCACTGCCTGTTGGCTGTAAGACTCAGGATTTTGCCATATGGGCCTCTCCAACATGGCAGCTTGTTTCATCAAAGCCAGCAAGGGGGTAGGGGACAGGGAAAGA
>NW_006792122.1:0-3144 GCF_000442215.2 Lipotes vexillifer | reverse complement strand
AAAAAAAAAAAAAAAAAGATAAGTTGAAGTATAAAAACCGGTGATTTGGCTGCGTGTATTCCCCTAGTGACTCCTTTTTGTGTATCATCTTAAAGCCTTTAAAATGTGTGTAAAAAATCACAACATGATGCGGACTTTCACAGTTTTTCAATTACTACTGAAAACCCAGGAATGTTAAATTCACAAATGCCAAAGAGTAATCATATAGTCAAGTTCAGGAGAAGGGCAGGGAGTTCATTGGTGAATCTGGGTTGGAGGAAAGGGGAATAACGTCTGTTCACTATTCTTTTGTGACACAATGGCACATAACAATGACATTGGGGAAAAGTTGTGGATTAAGGAAAACATTTTCTCACTGAAACTTTTGGAGCTCTCTTTTCCCAAGCATTCAGGCTCCAAATAATGTTCCTGTTTGCACAGCAGCTACCCTTCTGGCTTTTCAGTATATCCCTAACTAAATGGTGTCTTATTGTCTCTTCCAGCCAATTAGATAAGTGAATCAGATAACTCTGCTGCCAAAATAATGTCTTAAATGCAGCTGCAGTTAGACCACTCTACACTTTGATCCCTTTATTGTTTTCTCATTGTCTGTTTGGTTAAATAAATTTCTTTGCCATATATTTTATTCACACCAAGCATCTTATGCCTCAGCCACAGTGGACTATCTGCCGTTTTTCAAACACATTTCATATGAACTTTCAAGCTTCAGTGCTTTTGAACATATATTCCATCTTCCTAGAACAAAATCCTGATCAAATGTCACTTTTTTTAGAAGGTCCGTAACCTCTGCAGCAATGCTGGTCATCCTTTTCTTGAGACTATAATTAGAGGATGAACTACATCTTACTGCAATCTTTCTGTGAATGTCTGTATCTTCCCAATGCTGTAAACTCAAGGACAGAAATTATATTATGTCATCTTTGTGTTTGGAATATAATAGATATTGAATAATGGCTAAATGACTAATATAATGAATTTATATGACATTTTCCCACTAACTGGAGCTTTTCAGGGAAAATAACACAAGATTTCTCTAGCAGACAGAATTTTGAATTCTATGCACTGCTATTTGAGGAGGTATTTTTGATTTGGCAGTTCTTTCTGGACCTCATAATAATAGATTAGCATAGATTTACTTAAATTTAAGGGCTTTTAAAATCTGATTTTAACCTACATTGCCTCGCTTCTTTGCTTAGTCATTAACTAAACCTTTCCTTAGATAGATATTCTTATAAGAGAAAAGAAGGTTATAAATGAAAATCCACACTTAATTAACAATGGGTATTTTTTATATCTATACATTTTAGTTATTAATATGATGTTGGGGCCTAAATTATCTAGAAAATAATATTCCTTCAAATTAACTGACACATATAAATGCTATAATAAATCTGCTAGAAAGATAGTACAAAATAAAAAGCCTCATCAGAAAGATGACAGCTCTCTTTTGAATAGTTCTTTTGAGTAGTTTGTGTAAACAGTATGAATGCCCCCAAAATCTATAAAAATATTTTGTATCATGACAAATAAAATATTCAAACTATTCTCATAACCTCTTTTAGCAAGAAAACTAAACTTAACAGTCTATTAATAGTGATAAATATTCTCCCCAGTAGTTTATGGCTTACAATTAAATTATACTTAAAAATTTACAGTGTTTTAAATTTGAAAATGCTTCAAATATATTACTGTCATGGATTCTTAAAACAGTCTTATAAAGTAAGCTCAACAATTTTTGGCATTATCTTTATCTTTTATATTAGAAAACTGAGACCATGAGAGATTTGGTAACTTCCTCAAGGCAACATATACAACATGTCTTCTAGGTCTGAATTTAAATTAATCCATGATATATTATGGGGATAAATGTCTCTCTGACATTTTTTACTTGGTCTGTCCATGATTTTAATAAAAAGGTAAGAGTTTATTCAACTCTAACAGATATATCTAAATGTCTAATTTAATATTTTATTTATCTTTTAGATGTAAAAAACATATTCAATTTTCAAGTTTGCCCTCAAATTCTTCCCAATTCCAATTTCATTAGTGGACAGTCTTAAGTTTATACAAAGCATTTAGAGAGATATCCACATTTCTAGGAAAAGCATTGAATTTAAAGAATATAATATTTTACACAAACATTACATTCAATTCATATGCCAGAGCATTCCATTCTCCTGGAAGATCGAACATCTCCCCTTAATGTTCACACTAGTGCCTCCTTTGTGTTCTATTCACCCCTTTGTTCACATTTTTTCACCCCTTTGCTGATTTCTTCTGCCTTCAGAAGGAACCATAGTTCTACTGACCAGCTGGGCTAAAACCAGTGTTTCTAGTTTCCATTCCGCTGGTTGAAAACAGCTGTCTCCTCTGTTCTCTTGTGGCTGCAGACAGTCCCTATCCACCCGAACCCTCCCCCGGGGATATATCCATTCTGGAAGGGCAGTCATAGGATAGTTCAAGTGCCAGTGTGATGTGGACTGTATATCTGATAAAGGCTATTCTACCTAGACTGTGGTAGCCAGATACGTTTACTTTTCTGACACAAAACCAGTGTCAGAACACTGTGGTTCTGATTACCATGAACCAAAATGACAAAGGTTCTGTCCTTTTGGTTCTTGCCTCTCTCACTTGACAAGCGCTATGTCTTAAGAGTACCAGAGCATCAACCTCTGAACAGGAGTCTAACGCTTGTGGAGTAAGCCATCACTCTCACACCATCTACCTTATGATGCATATCAGCATACTGAAACTGATCAGAGAAGTGGGAGACAGCAGTCTTACTCAGAATGGAAACAGAAATAAAGCAGGAAGCAAGAGAATGGACACAAAGCATTGTCTTTTGAAAACTTCTTTGTTCTCAATTTCCTAGAGGTAGAGAAGGAAACATGCAAATATGGCTATCAACTAAAACAAGAACTACAGCTTCAGTTTTTCCAAAGGAATTAGAGATCTCTGGAGATGACTAACCTATCTGAGGCTCAAGGCTTCTAATCCTCTTTTTTTGATAGACTGGGGGAAGCCTCTAGACAGATAGCCCTCTTTGAGGTTGTCATGTCACTCAAAGAATAAAGAATTGTTTTTCCCTAATAGTATTTTCCCAGAGGCGCCATATCTTTTTTTTTTTTTTTTTTTTTTTTTTTT
>NW_006792121.1:648-3929 GCF_000442215.2 Lipotes vexillifer | reverse complement strand
ATTGCATTTAAAGCCTATGAAAATAGGCAGAACGCCAAACAGGATGCCCTTGGCCAAAAAGGGTGCATGCCTTTTCTCCTGAATATATTCAGGAAAAAATGCATACGCCCTTTTTGGCCAAACAAGCAAGCTTGCAATGGAGATCTGCGTGACAATGAACTCTCACTTCCCCCGGTCAAAAAGGCCATCTGAAAAAAGTGTAAAATCCAGAAAGGCAGGACAGGCCAGGGAGAAGAGGGAGCGTTGTTATGCTGATGGGCGGAATGTAAATTTCCAACAGCCACCCTGGAGAAACTTATGGTATTTCCTGAAACATCGAAAAAACAAGGTACATAGCCTCGGGCACTAGGCTTAGGGAAACAGAAATCATAAAGACAGAGCCACCCCAAAGTTTGGGGCTGCCCTTTTTACAGGAAACTCGTCAACAGTACAAGTTAAATACTAACGAAAGGAAAAAATGGATCGCCAAGTTGTGGCACTTACGTGCCACGGAATATCAGTCAGCGATGGAATCAATGTCATCAGGCCTGTAGCATCTTAGTGAGTGGACTTAGGTACGATGATTCCAAGTGAACTAAGTCACACGGAAAAAGAAACATCATACAGTATCACTAATACACGGATTGTAAACTTTTCTACACATGGAAGGAATTACAAATCAGAAGAGAGTCTCTCATTTAGAAAACAAACGTCTGCTTGCGTAAGGGGAAAGCTGAGTGGGGGTGCTGCATAAAACCAGAGATTGAAATCAGCATAGATATCGTTCCAGAAGCCAAATACGTAATAGACAAGAACTACTCCTTGCTCCACGAAATGGACTCAACACCCCATATTCAACGCATAGGAATAGACCTGACTGGTAGGAATCTTAAAACCTATGAATTTATATGTCTCCGTAAGAGAATCAAGCGTGTGTAGAGCGACATAAGCGCAGCAGTGAAAATCAGCCAAATCCCATTATAAAAATAAATTTCAAAACCAAAACACAATGACAGTGAAATAGAGAGACATTCTTACTTAATTCATTCACGGCTCCGGGTGAAACCTGGATTTACCACATCTATACCCACAGCTGTGTGAGACATAAGGCTGGACACTAGGGCCTGATAGGATTGGTGAGGTTTGGTAAGCAAAGTCAAACCCATTGAAGTCATACTGTATGGTATCCATTCCATGGGGCCGAACTCCCCAGGTTTAATGGATTCTTCCTTCCGCTAAAACATTCATGGGAAACCCAGAGTATGGTCCACCGTGTGATCGGGCAACGTTCCTAAAATTCATCTCAGTTTACGTGCCCTGGAACACGTGTTGGCCATTCAAGACGCTTTCCTGACACTTCTCACACTTGCAGAGTCAGTGCCTTTAACGTCCTGTTTGGCACACTTTGCAATTTCTGCACAAGATGGACAGGAATGGGGAGGACCAACGGGAGACTAGCTGTAGGTGTTTGGACAGGCACATTGAACTCTAATTTCCCACCAGAAGGAAGAATGAACCAAAGCCTCAACATGCCGTGCCTGAACCAGACTGGGGTCTGAAGCAATCCTTCGGGATGGCGGCCAGCTCACAAGAAAGCTAGGGGAGAAAAGGAGCTCAGGGCCATGGTAATTCACAAACCTGCAGAGTTATAAATGACAGCTTTCGTCCAAAAATATATTGAAGTAAGTTTGCGAAGAGAACTTGAAAGTGAGGCAGAATCGCTGGAAACCAATTTCAGGAGGTGGTTTGGAATTGCATTTAAAGTCTATGAAAATAGGCAGAACGCCAACCAGGATGCCCTTGGCCAAAAAGGGCGTATGCGTTTTTTCCTGAATATATTCAGGAAAAAAAGCATACGCCCTTTTTGCCAACCAAGCAAGCTAGTAATGGAAATGTGCACTACAATGAAATCTCACTTCCCCAGGTCAGAAAGGCCATCTGAAAAATGTGCAAAATCCAGAAAGGCAGGACACGCAAGGGAGAACACGGAGCGTTGTTATGCTGATGGGCTGGATGTAAATTTCCAACAGCCACCCTGGAGAAACGTATGGTATTTCCTGAAACATCGAAAAAAAAAGGTACATAGCCTCGGGCACTATGCTTAGGGAAACAGAAATCAGAAAGACAGAGCCACCCCAAACTTTGGGGCTGCCCTCTTTACAGGAACCTCGTCCACGGTACAAGTTAAATACCGACAAAAGGAAAAAATGGATCACCAATTTGCAGCACTTACGTGCCACGGAATATCAGTCAGCGATGAAATCAATGTCATCAGGCCCGTAGCATCTTAGTGAGTGGATTTACGTACGATGATTCCAAGTGAAATAGGTCACACGGAAAAAGAAACATCATACGGTATCACTAATACACGGATTGTAAACTCTTCTACACATGGAAGGAATTACAAAACAGAAGAGAGTCTCTCATTTAGAAAACAAACTTATGCTTGCGTAAGGGGAAAGCTGAGTGTGGGTGCTGCATAAAACCAGAGATGGAAATCAGCACAGATACTGTTCCAGAAGCCAAATACATAATAGACAAGATCTACTCCTTGCTCCAGGAAATGGACTCAACACCCCATATTCAACACATAGGAATAGACCTGACTGGTAGGAATCTTAAAACCTATGTATTTATATGTCTCCGTAAGAGAATCAAGCGTGTGTAGAGCGACATAAGCGCAGCAGTGATAATGAGACAAATACCATTATAAAAATAAATTTTAAAACGAAAACACAATGACAGTGAAATAGAGAGACATTCTGACTTAATTCATTCAGGGTTCGGGATGAAACATGGATTTACCACATGTACACCCACAGCTGTGTGAGACATAAGGCGGGACACTAGGGGCAGATAGGATTGGTGAGGTTTGGTAAGCAAAGGCAAACCCTTTGAAGACATACTGCACGGTATCCATTCCATGTGGCCCAACGCCCCAGGTTTAATGGATT
Organism: Lipotes vexillifer; assembly: GCF_000442215.2. Taxonomy (NCBI): domain Eukaryota; kingdom Metazoa; phylum Chordata; class Mammalia; order Artiodactyla; family Lipotidae; genus Lipotes; species Lipotes vexillifer. Next base: position 996 of record NW_006792121.1, on the reverse strand, counting down.
CTTCCTTCCGCTAAAATATTCATGGGAAACCCAGAGTATGTTCCACCGTGTGATCGGCCAAAGTTCCTAAAACGCATCTCAGTTTACGAGCTCTGGAACACGTGTTGGCCGTTCAAGACGCTTTCCTGACACTCCTCACACTTGCAGAGTCAGTGCCTTTAACGCCCTGTTTGGCACACTTTGCGATTTCTACGTAAGATGGACAGGAATGGGGATAACCAACGAGAGACTAGCTGTAGGTGTTTGGACGAGCACATTGAACTCTAATTTCCCACCAGCAAGAAGAATGAACCAAAGCCTCAGCATGCCGTGCCTGAACCAGACTAGGGTCTGAAGCAATCCTGCGGG
>NW_006792121.1:0-516 GCF_000442215.2 Lipotes vexillifer | reverse complement strand
AAGTGAGGCAGAATTGCAGGAAACCGATTTCAGGAGGTGGTTTGGAATTGCATTTAAAGCCTATGAAAATAGGCAGAACTCCGACCAGGATGCCCTTGGCCAAAAAGGGCGTATGCATTTTTTCCTGAATATATTCAGGAAAAAACGCATACGCCCTTTTTGGCCAACCAAGCAAGCTTGCAATGGAAATCTGCGATACAATGAACTCTCACTTCCCCCCTGTCAAAAAGCCCATCTGAAAAAACTGTAAAATCCAGAAAGGCAGGACAGGCCAGGGAGAACAGGGAGCATTGTTATGCTGATGTGTGCGATGTAAATTGCCAACAGCCACCCTGGAGAAACGTATAGTATTTCCTGAAACATCAAAAAAACAAGGTACATAGCCTCGGGCCATAGGCTTAGGGAAACAAAAATCAAAAAGACAGAGCCACCCCAAAATTTGGGGCTGCCCTTTTTACAGGAACCTCGTCCAGGGTACAAGATAAATACCCACGAAAGGAAAAAATGGATCGCCAA
>NW_006792120.1:0-238 GCF_000442215.2 Lipotes vexillifer | reverse complement strand
CCAGTCTGTTTATGCCGAGTGAAGCGCAACACACTGCAGTTCATTGGAGAGCATGAAATCCCCAGAACTCCCAAAGCTTCAAGAACACCCTTCAAGCACGTTTAACACGCCTGGGAAGTCTGCCTCATTGCCCTAGTCGAGAGCTGCACTCCGAAAAACCCTCGGCTTTGAATTGCATGTCGGGCCTCGTGCCTGAAGTCACCCTGCCTCCAGGAGAAAGTCGGCTTGCATTGCGACT
>NW_006792119.1:0-202 GCF_000442215.2 Lipotes vexillifer | reverse complement strand
GTTGGTGCATTTAATGTTGTCCCAGAAGTCTCTGAGACTGTCCTCATTTCTTTTCATTCTTTTGTCTTTATTCTGCTCTGCAGTAGTTATTTCTACTATTTTATCTTCCAGGTCACTTATCCCTTCTTCTGCTTCAGTGATTCTGCTATTGATCCCTTCTAGAGTATTTTTAATTTCATTTATTTTGTTGTTCATCATTGCT
>NW_006792118.1:0-3735 GCF_000442215.2 Lipotes vexillifer | reverse complement strand
CCGTGTCCCCTGCATCGGCAGGCGGACTCTCAACCACTGCGCCACCAGGGAAGCCCGAAAATTCTTTTCTTTGACCACAGTTCCCAAAGGCACCAGGGAAACCAGGGGCAAGCTGTGATGAAACAATGAATGAAGGGCTAAAAAATGTTCCCGAGCTCTCCCGTTAGGTATTTGCGTCTCCAAGAAACCATTCCCTAATCTGAGAAATCAGAAATCAAGGCAACTAGAACATCTGAGGGCACTCCCTTGAGGGCTTATATTTTGATACTCTGCCAGATCTTCTGCCTCCTGCCCCGCCCTCCTTTCTGGTGACACCGAGAGTATAAAACGGGCCTGGGCTCTGCCCCTCTGCCGTGCATCACATAAGAGCCAACATGAAGACAGGCGCCATCTTTGTTCTGGTGGCTTTTTTCATTGTCAGCGGGCTGGAGGTGGCCTGTACTCAGAGACCGACTTTCAGAGGTGAGGCTGCTGAGGGGATCCTCTCTGAGAGCAGAGAAGGCACAGAGCCCAGTGTTAGACCTGGGGATGGTTTGGCACGGAAGCTGCCGTGTCCCCACTGCAGAGTGGAGATTCGGCATCGATCAGATGCATTTCCTTTGATCTAAATGAGCGGTCACCCTGCGTTTCCCATTCCCCTTATCCGATTGGGTTGGATCTGATATGTATCTCTAAAAGAGATACGTGTGGTTTATCCTACCATTTTGGTTGTTATTTTATTTACTGTTGTAGATATCTTTGTTAGATACATAGTCTTTTGTTATATAATCTATTTTATTTGTGTAATCTTTCTCTCTCCTTTCCCCTCTCTCTTACTATATGTTTTGCATTTAGAAAGGGTTTCGTTTTTTGTTCTATTAGTTACCTTAAACTAAGACCTTTGAGTACCACCCTTGGTCCCCCTTTTTTAAATTATTATCTATAGGTTTCCTGCTATGAGTAATAGTCGTAATGAAATTAGCTAATTTCCTTCTTTCCTTCCTCCCCACTCCCCTACCCCCAGCAGCTGATTTTAAGCAATATCCTTTCATTCCCACTTAATCATATTAAGGTACTTATCAAGCTTACTCTGCTTTTCCTATGTTCTTTCCTTCCTCCTCCCCGATTTTTAATAGGTATATTGTCAAAACATATAGCTATTTCATAGACTCTCTCCATAGACCATTATTAAGTCTTAATTCTACTGTAAGTATATATCTAATGGCCTAACTAGTCCCCGTTTTGATGTCTCTCCAGTACTTTGGTTGGCTGACGATCAATCTCTAGTACATTCCTCAGGAAGTTCCCATGGGAACAATGTCCCCAGTCTTCTCCATCAGTCACCTCATTGCTTCCTGCAGATTTCTGCACAGATGCAGATACCTCCCTGGTGTGGTAGATGACAGTGGTATGTCTCCTTCCATCCACTCATATTTTGGAGTTTGAGGGGATACCTTATTCCGCAGTTTTGTTGTCTGTGTGTTTTGAATTTTGCTATTTTGATTGCTCCGTGTGTTTTTAAGGGGAAATTGTAGAAGATTCAAAAATTGTGCCAACCTACACAATTAAAACCACCTTCCCAAAATCTGACATTATTTTTTTGTAACAACTTCTAACTTTCTCCTTTGTGAAGTGTCTGTTCAATCCTCCTGCCCATTTTCCTATTAGGTTATCAATTGTTACTATTGATTTGTAAGGGATTCTGGGTACAAGCTGTTGTTGTATATATGTATTATAAACATTTTCTCCCAATGTAGCTTTTCTTTTCACTCTCTTAATGGTGTCATTCAATGAAGAAAAGTTCCTAATTTTAATGAGGTTCCATCTACCTATCTAGTTTAATGGTCAGCAATATTTCTGTAATATTTAAGAAATATTTGCCTTTCCCGAGATCATGAAGCTATCTATTATAGTATCTTCTAGAAGCTTTATTGCTTTACCTTTCACTTCGGTCCTATAACCCATTTGGAACAGAGTTTGTAGTGTGGTGTGAGGTAGGGGACAAGTTCCTTTTTTTCACATGGACAGTCCAGTTAATCCAACCACACTGAAGTCCTGTAACTTTGTTTAAAATTGTCTTGATTCTTATTTTGATTATTGTTGGTTTGGGAAACTTACATATAAACTTTTAGAATCAGCTTATCCATTTTTGTGAAAAATCCTTCTACGATTTCTACTGGGATTGTATTAAATTTCAGTTTGGGGGGAAACTGGTATCTTTATAACACTGAATCTTTTCATCCATGAACATGGCGTCTCTCTCCATTTATAAGACAGTTAAATTTTTTTCTTAGTAATATAGTGTAGTTTTCTGCACATAATTGGTTAGATTTATTTCTAGGGAACTGATGGTTTTTGAAAGATATTGTAAAGGCATTGAGAGTATTTATTTTCTAATCGTAAGACTTCAAAGCTTTTAACTGTGTCTTTCCTCTCGCCAGCAACCTGTGTGAATGAGTGTTCGGAAGACAGGGACTGTGAAAAAGGAAAAGAATGCGTGGAGGTTGGCTGTGCACGTATCTGCACCCCACAGGCTAAAACAGGTGAGCCCTGACTTTCTCTACCCCAGCCTATCCTGGGAGAATTAAGAGCTTGGTGTTATCTGAACTTGCACAATTGTGTGATCACCCAGAGAAACACACCCGAATGCCTGAGGTTTCCCTCTGTTCTTGCCCTTTGAGGGAAAGGTTGGTCTCAGAACATTTATCCCAACATTTTCAAGTATGAGAATCCTAAAAAAAAAAAAAGAATCTCATTTAATTTTTCACAAGGAATACGTATTTATTACAGAAAAGTCAGGAACTATGGAACAAAATGATGGCAAGATGTGCCTGTAATCTTATTACCAGGAGATAAACATAGTTGCATGTATGTTCATATCCTTCCACAAATATATTCAGGGGGTGTGGTGCCAAATAATCATGGCATCACACTCCACAAACATCTTTAAACTTTCCTTTTTTCTTTTTACTCTCAATAGTATGTAGTGAATAGCTTGCTACAAGCATGGACATTTTTCTACAACTCTATTTTTTTCAAAGACATCAAAGCATTTTTACTGTGAATGTACCACATTTTGTTTACTAGTTCTTGACCAATGGGCTTTTAAACTTCTCCAATATTTTACTATCAAAGGGTTCCCTTGAAACTAAATCATTCCGTTTATAACTTGATTATTTCCTTAGGAAACAGTGCTAGAAATGATATTGCTGACTCAAAGGGCATGCATGTTTTTTTAAATCCAAAGATACTTGGCCAATTTGCTTTTGTGAGGTTGTATTGTTTACGTCAAAGAGTTTCATAAACTTCAAAATGCTGGATATATTTTAATTTTCAATTAAAGATGAAAATTAATTTTCATTTCAATTAATTTTCTTCAAAGATGTTTATGAAATGTTTTTAGAGAATGTTTCAAAGATCCTTTGCCATAAGTTGGCATCCCACATGATGGGAAAAAAGTGAAAAACACATATTTGGCAACTTCTCTGTGCCAGATCTTTTTCAAAATACATTATTTTGTTTAATCTTGAGAACTTTAGGTATGAAAGATATAGGTATTCATCTCACGTCCATTTTACAGATGAGGAAACTAAAGAATGAACCAAATATATATTTTTCTTTTTCTCACCTTACCGTGATTCCTGTCCACCCTCTTCCTTTTTGTTTTCTATGTTTATTTTTTTATTATTATTATTTTTTTTTTTGCGGTACGTGGGCCTCTCACTGTCGTGGCCTCTCCCGTTGCGGAGCACAGGC
>NW_006792117.1:0-224 GCF_000442215.2 Lipotes vexillifer | reverse complement strand
TAGAGATTATTCATGTTATTGTGTGCGTTAATAGTTTCTTCCCTTTACTAGCTGAGTAGAATTTTATTATGGGACTGTTCTACAAATTGCTTATTCATTCTCCTATTTACAGACAGCTGGACTGTGTCCCATATGGGCTACCTAGATTCAGCTGCTATGAGCAATTTTGTGCAGGTCTTTTTGTGGACATATGTTTCCATCTTTCTTGGGTAAATATCTAGGAG
>NW_006792115.1:0-334 GCF_000442215.2 Lipotes vexillifer | reverse complement strand
ATTTGTTAATATGGTTTATCACATTGATTGATTTGCATATATTGAAGAATCCTTCCATTCCTGGGATAACCCCACTTGATCATTGTGTATGATCCTTTTAATGTGTTGTTAGATTCTGGTTGCTAGTATTTTGTTGAGGATTTTTGCTTCTGTGTTCATCAGTGATATTGGCCTGTAGTTTTCTTTCTTCATGACATCTTTGTCTGGTTCTGGTATCAGGGTGATGGTGGCCTCTTAGAAGGAGTTTGGGAGTGTTCCTCCTTCTGCTGTGTTTTGCAAGAGTTTGAGAAGGACAGGTGTTAGCTCTTCTCTAAATGTTTGATAGAATTCGCCT
>NW_006792114.1:0-274 GCF_000442215.2 Lipotes vexillifer | reverse complement strand
TACCATACGACCCAGCAATCCCACTACTGGGCATATACCCTCAGAAAACCATAATTCAAAAAGTCATATACCACAATGTTCATTGCAGCACTACTTACAACAGCCAGGACATGGAAGCAACCTAAGTGTCCATCGACATATGAATGGTAAAGAAGATGTGGCACATATATACAATGGAATATTACTCAGCCATATAAAGGAAAGAAATTGGGTCATTTGTAGTGAGGTGGATGGACCTAGAATCTGTCATACAGAGTGAAGTAAGTCAGAAAGA
>NW_006792113.1:0-276 GCF_000442215.2 Lipotes vexillifer | reverse complement strand
GGACAGTTTAGGGTACAGTTTATGCTAAGACAATGCTTTAGGTTTAGCGTACGTGTTAGGACTTGGGTTAGTGTTAGCGTACGGTTTAGGATTAGGGCACGGTTTAGGGAAAGGCTAACGGTAAAGCTTAAGGTTAGTTTTAGGGTTAGGGTTAGGGACCTGGGACGTTTTTGGGTACAGGTTAGGGTACGTCAATGTTTTAAGTTTAGCGTGCGCATTAGGGCACAGGTTTGTGTTAGAGTACGGTTTAGGATCAGGGCGCGGTTTGGGGTAAGG
>NW_006792112.1:0-1481 GCF_000442215.2 Lipotes vexillifer | reverse complement strand
GTTACGATCAGGGTTACAGTTAGGGTTAGGGATTGGGAATGGTTTAGGGTACAAGTTAGGTTATCACAAGGGTTTTGGGTTAGCATACGTGTTAGGGCACGGGTTAGTGTTAGCCTACGGTTTAGGATTAGGGTACGCATTAGGGTAAGGCTTCGGGTAAGTGTTAGGGTTAGGGTTAGGGAACGGGGATGGCTTAGGGTACAGGTTAGTGTACGACAATGGTTTAGGGTTAGTATACGTGTTAGGGTATGTGTTAGTGTGAGCGTACGGATTAGGATTAGTGCACGGATTAGGGTAAGGCTAAGGGTAAGTGTTAGGTTTAGGTTTAGGGTTAGGGTTAGGAAACGGGGAATGTTTAGTTTACAGGTTAGGGTACGACAACCGTTTAGGACTAGTGTATTTGTTATGACACTGTTTATTGGTAGCCTACGGGTTAGGATTAGGGCACGGGTTAGGGTAAGGCTTCGGGTAAGTGTTAGGGTTAGGTTCATGGTTAGGGTTAGGGAACGGGGACGATTTAGGGTACACTTTAGGGTAAGACTATGCTTTAGGGTAATCGTACGTGTTAGCACACGGGTTAGTGTTAGCGTATGGGTTAGGATTAGGGAACGGGTTAGGGTAATGCTTCGGGTAAAGGTTAAGGTTAGGGTTAGGGTTAGGGTTCGGGTTAGGGAAAGGGGACGGTTTAGGGTGCAGGTTAGGGTACGACAACGGTTTAGGTTTTGCGTACGTGTTAGGGCTCGGGTTAGTGTGAGCGTACGGGTTAGGATTAGGGCACGGTTTAGGGTTAGGTTAAAGGTAAGTGTTAGGGTTAGGGTTAGGGTTAGCTAATGCGGATGATTTAGGGTACAGGTTAGGGTTCGACAACGGTTTTGGTTTTGCGTACGTGTTAGGGGACGGGTTAGTGTTAGCCTACGGGTTAGGATTAGGGCACGGGTTAGGGTAAGGCTTCGGGTAAGTGTTAGGTTTAGGGTTAGGGTTAGGTTTATATTTAGGGAACAGTGACGGTTTAGGGTTCAGATTAGGGTGTGACAACGGTTAGGTTTAACGTACGTGTTAGGGCATATGTTAGTGTTAGCCTTCGTGTTAGGAATAGTTCATGGGTTAGGGTAAGGCTTTGGGTAAGTTTTAGGGTTAGGGTTAGGATACAGGGACAGTTTAGGTTCCAGGTTCGGGTATGACAATGCTGTAGTTTCAGCTTACCTATTAGTGCACAGGTTAGTTTTAGCGTACGGGTGAGGATTAGGGCACGATTTAGGGTAAGCCTAACGGTAAGGGTTAAGGTTACGATTAGGGTTAGGGTTAGGGAAAGGGTACAGTTTAGTGTACAGTTTAGGGTATGACAACAGTTTAGGGTTAGCGAACCTGTTAGGGCAAAGGTTAGTGTGAGCGTACTGGTTAGGATTAGGGCATGGGTAAGGTTAAGGCTTCGAGTAAGGGTTAAGGTTATGGTTAGGATTAGGGTTAAGGTTAGGGAAAGG
>NW_006792110.1:0-890 GCF_000442215.2 Lipotes vexillifer | reverse complement strand
GTACCCTTACCTGTACCCTAAACCATCCCCGTTACCTAACCCTAACACTAACACTAACCCTAAACCTAACCCTTACCCTAACCCGTGCCCTATCGTAACCCATACGCTAACACTAACCTGTGCCAAAACACGTACGCTAACTCTCAACAGTTATCGTACCATAACCTGTACCCTAAACCGTCCCCGTTACCTAACCCTAACCCTAACCCTAAACCTTACCCGAAACCTTACGCTAACGCTTGCTCTAATCCTAACCCGTACACTAACACTAACCCATGCCCTAACACGTACGCTAACACTCAAACTTTGTCGTACCCTATACTTTACCCTAAACCGTCCCCGTTACCTAACTCTGACCCTATTCGTAACCCTTACCCGAAGCCATTCCCTAACCCGTGCCCTAATCCTAACCCGTACGCTAACACTAATCCATGGCCTAACACGCACGCTAACACTCAATCGTTGTCGTAACCTAACCTGTACCCTAATCCGTCCCCTTTCTCTAAACCTAACACTAACCCTAATACTATCCCTTACCCGAAGCCTCCCCCTAACCGGTGCCCTAATCCTAACCCGAACGCTAACACTAACCCGTGCGCTAACACGTACGCTAACTCTCATCCATTGTTGTACTCTTACCTGTACCCTAAACAGTCCCCATTCCCTAACCCTAACCCTAACCCTAATCCTGACCCTAACTCTTACCCGAAGCCTTTCTCTAACCCGTGCCCTGATCCTAACCCGTAAGCTAACAATAGCACTTGCCCGAAAATGTACACTAACCCTCAAGAGTTGTCGAACCCTATCCTGTACCCTAAACCGTCCCTGTTCTGTAACCCTAACCCTAACTCTGACGCTAATCCTTACCTGAAGCCTTACACTAACCTGTG
>NW_006792108.1:1783638-1786829 GCF_000442215.2 Lipotes vexillifer | reverse complement strand
ATCTTAACAGTGTTCTTTCAAAATGGCATACATATTTTGTAAAAAGAACTTGTAAATAACTGTTTGTGCTGTAAGAGTTATGTATTTCAAAAATTGAAGTCTCATAAAAACTTAAATTTTATCTGCTGCTTTGATTTTTAATCTTTGAGGAGTGAGTTCGTTATCCAGATTCAGAAATCATTTTGAGTGCTTATATGGCATGTCAGGATCTGTCCTTAACACAACTGAAATTAAGTGGAAAGCAGTGTGAGGAGAGGGTGGTAGTATTACAACCTGGAGAATGTCATTATATGGGGGAAAATAAGTTCTAAATGGGATTTATGTGGTAAAAATTTAGGGGTTATCTGGGTATCATTCTTAATGTGAAGAATTCTAGAAAAGTTAGAGAAATGAATATTTGGGTGTGATAGAGATTTCTGGTCAGGTGAATATAATCCACACCTTATTCAGAGCTTAATAGATAATGAGATGGATGACAGAATCAGAATGTTCATAGAATCATTTATCTAATGGTTCAGTAGAATCATCAGAACAAAAGAACCTCAGAAGTTGATGAGTCGTCAAATGGTCTTCCAGAATTTTAAAGCCTCAGAACCAATAGTCCAAATGAAACCCTCTGGAAGACCAGTATGTAACACAGAAGAGGGAAAGCTGCTCATCCTACCTGACCCCAAGGCAGTGCCTCCAAAACTCCCAGGCTTCACAGGCAGAGTTTCAAAGCCCCACATCTTGTATGTTATCATCGAGGACACTAGGGTCAGGAAGATTACGTGATTTGTCCAAGGTCTCACAGCCAGTTGGGAGCAGAGGTGGGCTGGAGCCCAGCTTGTCTCTTTCTCTAGTCCCCTCCAGACCATGCCGCCTCCCCAGGACACAGTGGCATGTGCAGGTGAAAAGCACATTCTCTGCGGTCCGACTTGCGGGGTTTGAGTCCTCGCTCCTAGGCATTGATTGCCAAGATTCACCTTTCTCTTCTAAAACGTAGGAGGCAATACTGGTGTGCCTACCTCATAGGCTTCTGGTGAGGATGGAAGAAATGACATGCAACATACCCAGCACAGTGCCTGGCAGATACTCCTGCCTGATAAATGTCAGTGGTGAGGATGATAGTGAGGAAAGTATGTAAAGGATTGTTATCCAGGTCAGGGGTGAGGTTTCCAGTGTAGTCTTTAGGGTGAAATTATTACATTGCCCTTAGCTAAGAAAGTGACACATTTTCTAATTAAAAATATTTTTTGCCTACTTTTTCTTAAAGTGTTTATTTTTGAAACTGTTTCTACATACACGAAAAAGCATACAAATAATGATCAAGGGTTTAAAAGTAAAATGTGATTGCAGCTTAGGTCAGAACATTTAAGGAAGGAATAGCACTAATCCCCCAAAATTCTTCCAGAGCGTGGAAAAGAGAAGGAAAACATTGTCTCATTTTTCCGTCAAGGTCAACACAACCCCACACCAAAGCCTGGTTCAGTTGCCACAAGAAAGGAAAAACCATAGGCCAGTCTACCGCATGGGAATCCCAAGCGAAACACTAGCAAAGCCAGGTTAGTTCATTCTCCCAAAGGAGCAACACTTTATGATCAGGCTGGGCCCATTCCAGGATTGCAGGTTGGCCCAGCACTTGAAAAGCAGTGCAAATCACGTCCGGAGGACAAAGAAGGGAAAGTGCAAGAAGGAGTCCCACGTGGCTGGGTAGGATAGGAAGAAAAACATAGGCTCGGAAACAAAACAGAACAAAACAAAAACCCCCAGAATTCCCTGGTGGTCCAGTGGTTAGGACTCCACGCTTTCACTGCCAAGGGTCCGGGTTCAATCCCTGGTCAGGGAACTAGGATCTCACAAGCTGCACAGCACAGTCAAAAAATAAAACAGCATTGAGTTGAGACCTGTGCCCCTGAGAGGGGACTCACAGGGGAGGGGAGGGGAAATCACAAGGGCAGAGACTTGCCCCGAGGAGTGAGTGGCTTGATCCACAGACTGGGCCTCCCATGCAGAGGAGAGAAACCTAGACCCCTCTCGTGAGAAGTACACGGGTGCTGGCTCATCCCCAGACAGGGTGGAGAGAGGTCTGCCCTAGTGGCTGCTATCTTACTGCACGCCCCATTTGAGCTGAATGAACACCCCACTCCCCTCACTGCACACCACAGCTTGGTACTGGATCTAGCGCAGCCAGGTCCTGGGAAAAGACTTGATTTAGGATGCAGAAGTGGCAGGGAGGCCTGGGGTATGATCCAGGTGGGGTGGCAGAGGCCACTGGCATTTACTCAGACAGTGTCACAGAAGCAGCCCAGACTTCTGACAGCAGCCCAGCTGCTTCAGTGCCCACAACCAGGATGCCATGAGCCCCAGCCAAGCAAACGCTTGAGCCCTGCCCATTCCACACCACAACACTGCACTAGATGTGGGACAACCACAACAAGGGAAAAGATGCAACCTTAGACTACGTCTGAGTGGAGCTGCAGACACCTGTATAGGCAGTGCATGGAACCTCTAAGTACACGAGCTCCACTTCTGCACTACCCTTCTTGGGGCAAAGGCCCCGATGCAGGCAGAAGGAAAAAAACACAAAGGGAGCAGAGCCAGCTCAAGCCTGACCCTCAGGGCATCCACTCCAGCCACTTGGGAGCAGGCCCTGCCCCTGCCACTGAACAGAGAAGTCCGCCTCACACCCTGTGCAGACTCTAGCTCTAGCAGCACCAGCCACACCCCCTATCAAAGTGGCAGTGGACAGCACACCCTGAGGAAAGATGTGGCTGACATCCACATCAAATCCAGCCCTCCCATCAAAGACATTGGGCACATGCAGTCTACACAGGGATGCTCCTACATAAAAACACCCCTTCAAGACAGTAGATAACTGTTAAACCTAAATTCATAGAGACAGAGAAAGTTAAGTAAAATGAAAAGGCAGAGGAACTACTCTCAGTTGAAAGAGCAAGAGAAAACTCCTGAAAAAATAATGCAACAGAGATAATCAGTCTACCAGACAAGGAATTCAAGAAGTTGGTAATAAAAATGCTAACTAAATTAAGAGAATCAATCTAAGCACAGATCATTTTAACAAGGAACTAGAAACTTAGGACTTAATAAAAAATAGATAATTAAATTTCTGAGATAAAAAGCACTCTAGAAGCAGTGAATAGACAACTAACTGACAGAGAAGAACACATAAGTGATCTGGAGAGACTGAA
>NW_006792108.1:1778986-1783622 GCF_000442215.2 Lipotes vexillifer | reverse complement strand
GAAGAGCAGAGAGACAAAACAAACAAAAACAATGAAAGCAACATACAAGATCTATGGGATAGTATAAAACGTGCCAACTTTCACATTATAGGGGTTCCAGAAGGAGAAGAGAGAGAGAAGGGGATTGAAAATGTATTTGAAGAAATTATGGCTGAAAAATTCCCAAACCTAAAGAAGGAAACAGATATCCAGGTTCAGAAAGCACAGAAAGTCCCCAAGAAGATGAACCCAAACAGACCCACATCAAGACATATCATAATTAAAATGGCAAAAGTCAGAGAATTCTAAAGGCATCAAGAGAAAAAAAAGAGTCATATACAAGGGAATCCCCATAACGTTATCAGCTGATTTCTCTGCAGAAACTCTGAAGGCCAAAAGGGAGTGACATGATATATTCAAAGTCCTAAAAGGGAAAAACCTGCAACCTAGGATACTCTACCCAACAAGATTATCTTTTAGGATAGAAGGAGAGAGAAAGACTCTCTCAGATAAGCAAAAATAAAGAAATCAGCAATATTAAACTTACCTTGAAAGAAGTGTGGAAGGGTCTTCTCTGAAAGGGAGACATCCCAGTAGGAAAGGCTAATATGTAGTAAGGATTGAAGATCACTTAAATAAGCCAGTAGATAGATTAAAAAAATTTTTTTAAATTGAAAAGCAACTATAACTACAATAAACAGTAAAGGGATAAGCATGAAGATATAAAATATGAAAAACAAAACATGGTAGAGGGGAATAAAAAATGTAGATCATCTTAGGGATGATCATATTAAGTAAGTCAGAAAGAAAAAGACAAATACCATATGATATCACTTATATGTGAAATCTAAAATATGATACAAATGAACCTATCTATGAAACAGAAGCAGACTCAGAGACACAGAGAACAGACTTGTGGTTGCCAAGGCAGGGGGTTGGGGGTGTTGGGGAGGGAAGGATTGGGAGTTTGGGGTTAGTAGATGCAAACCATTATATATAGAATGGATAAACAACAAGGTCCTACTGTATAGCACATGGAATTATAGTCAATATCCTGTGATAAACCATAGAGGAAAAGAATTTTTAAGAGAATGTGTGTGTGTGTATATATATATCTGAATCACTTTGCTATACAGCAGAAATTAACACACTGTAAATCAACTATACTTCAATTAAAAAGTTAAAAATTTAAATGTAGATCTTTTAGAATGTGTTTGAACTTAAATGATTATCAGTTTAAAGCAAGTAGATATAATTATGGGTCAATATATATGAACCCTATGGTAACCACAAATCAAAAACCTACAGTAGTACACAAAAACCGAGAAGAAAGGAACTTAAGCATACTACAAAAGAAAACCATCAGATCACAATGGGAGAAACAAAAAGAAGAAATGAACAGAGAAGAACTACAAAAACAACTGGAAAACAAGGAATAAAATAGCAATAAATACATACTTATCAATTATCGCTTTAAATGTCAATGAACTAAATGATCCAATCAAAAGACATAGGGTGGCTAATTGGATAAAAAACAAGACCCTTCAATATGCTGCCTACAAGAGACTCACTTCAGGGCAAAAGACATACAGACTGAGAGTGGGGATGGTAAAAAGATTTTATGCAAACAGAAATGACAAGAAAGTGGGGGTAGCAATAATCATATCAAACAAAATAGACTTTAAAACAAAAGCTACAACGAAAGACCAAAAAAGAACATTACATAACGATAAAGGGATCAGGACAAGAAGAGGATATTATACTTGTTAACATATACACATCCAATACTGGAGCACCTTAAATAGATGAAGCAAATGCTAACATACATAAAGGGAGAAATTGAGAGTAATACAACAATAGTAGGAGACTTTAACACCCTACTGACATCAGTGGACAGGTCATCCAGACAGAAAATGAATAAGGCAACAGAGGTCTTAAATGACACAATAGACCAGTTGGACTTAATTGATATCTCAAGGACATGACATCCAAAAAAAGCAGAATACACATTCTTTTCAAGTGCACATGGAATGTTCTCCAGGATAGATCACATACTAGGTCACAAAACAAGCCTCAACAAATTAAAGAGCATAGAAATTATATCAAGCATTTTTCTGGATCACAATGGGATGAAAGTAGAAATCAATTACAGAAAAAAGGGGGGGAACATGTGCAAACTAAATGACATGCTACTAAAAAAACCAATGGGGGGCTTCCCTGGTGGCGCAGTGCTTGAGAGTCCGCCTGCCGATGCAGGAGACGCGGGTTCGTGCCCCGTTTCGGGAAGATCCCACATGCCGCGGAGCGGCTGGGCCCGTGAGCCGTGGCCGCTGGGCCTGCGCGTCCGGAGCCTGTGCTCCGCAAATGGGAGAGGCCACAACAGTGAGAGGCCCGCATAACGCAAGAAAAAAAAAAAAAAAAAAAAACCAATGGGTCAATAATGAAATCAAAGAGGAAATCAGAAAATACCTCAAGACAAATGAAAATGAAAACACAACTTTCCAAAATCTCTGGGATATAGCAAAAGCTATATCTATATACTGAGGGAAGTTCACAGTGATACAGGCCTTCCTCAAGAAGCAAGAAAAATATCAAACAACTAGAATTAGAAAAAGAAGAACAATAAAAGCCCAAAGTCAGCAGAAGGAAGGAAATAAAGATCAGAGAAGAAATAAAATAGGAATCAAAAAAGCAATTAGAAAATATGAAACCAAGAGCTGTTTTTTTTGAAAAAATAAATAAAACTGATAAACTTTAGCCAGGTTCACCAAGAAGAAAAGAGAGAGGACCCAAATAAAATAAGAAATGAAAGAGGAGAAATAACAACCCATACCACAGAGAAAAAAAATCATGATACTATGAACAGTTATACACCAACAAATTTGACAACCTAGAAGAAATGGACAAATTTCTAGAAATGTACAGCTTGCCAAGACTGAGTCAAGAAGAATCAGATAATTTGAACAGACCAATCACTAGAAGTGAAATTGAATCTGTTAAAAAAAGAAAAAAAACAAAAAAGAACTCTCAGCAAACAAAAGTCCAGGACTGGACAACTTCACAGGAGAATTCTACCAAACATATAAAAAAGAACTAATACCTATCCTCAAATTATTCCAAAAGGATCGAGGAGGGAACACTCCTAAATTTATTCTACACGGCCACCGTCACCCTGATACCAAAACCAAAGATACTACAGAAAAAGGAAATTACAGACCAATATCTTTTGAATATAGATGCAAAAATCCTCAACAAAATACTAGCAAACTGAATCCAACCAATACATGAAAAGATCATTACTATGAGCAAGTTAGATTTGTTCCAGAGTAACAAGGATGGTTCAACATAGGCAAATCAGTGTGATACATACACCACATTAATAAAAGACAGAAATCACATGATCATCTCAGATGCATCTCTAAAAGCATTTGACAAAATTCAACATCAATTCATGATAAAAACTCCCATAAAAGTGAGTATAGAGGGAACATAACATAATAAAGGCCATTTACGACAAACCCATAGCCAACATAATACCCAACGATGAAAAGCTGAAAGCCTTCCTGCCAAATTCAGGAACAAAACAAGGATACCCCTCTTACCACCTCTATTTACCATAGTATTGGAAGCTCTAGCCACAGCAGTCAGACAAGAAATAAAATGTATCCAAATTGGAAGGGAAGAGGTAAAACTGTCGCTATTTGCAGATGAAATGATACTTTTATAGAGAACCCTAAAGTCCCCCCTAAATGAATTCAGCAAGGTTGCAGGATATAAGATTACTATACAGTAACTGCTTCATTTCTATACACTAATAATGAAATATAAGTTTTTTTTAAATCCCATTTAAAATTGCATAAAATATACTTAGGAGTAAACTTAACCAAGGAGGTGAAATACATATACTCTGAAAACTATAAAACATTGATTAAGGAAACTAAAGATGATTCAAAGAAATGGAGAGATAGCTCATGCTCTTGGATTGGAAGGATCAATATTACTAACATGGCCATACTACCCAAAGCAATCTACAGATTTAATGCGGTCCCCATCAAAATACCCAGGACATTTTTCAAAGAAATAAAACAAATAATCCTAAAATTTGTATGTAACCACAAAAGACCCTGAATTGCCAAAGCAATCCTGAGAAAAAAAGAACAAAGCTGGAGGTATAACCCTCCCAGACTTCAGGCTATACTCCAAAGCTACAGTAATCAAAACAGCATGGTGGAGAGGTGGTGGAAAGATGGCGGAGGAGTAAGACGCGGAGATCACCTTCCTCCCCACAAATACACCAGAAATACATCTACATGTGGAACAACTCCTATAGAACACCTACTGAATGCTGGCAGAAGACCTCAGACCTCCCAAAAGGCAAGAAACTCCCCACGTATCTGGGTAGGGCAAAAGAAAAAATTAATTAAAAACAGAGACAAAAGAATAGGGACGGCACCTGCACCAGTGGGAGGGAGCTGTGAAGGAGGAAAGGTCTCCACACACTAGGAAGCCCCTTCGCAGGCAGAGATTGCGTGAGGCGGAGTGGGGAGCTTCGGAGCCGCGGAGGACAGCACAGCAACAGGGGTGCGGAGGGCAAAGCGGAGAGATTCCCGCACAGAGGATCGGTGCCGACCGGCACTCACCAGCCCGAGAGGCTTGT